>NC_088301.1:14228002-14547386 GCF_032854445.1 Liolophura sinensis
ATTTGTTTTCCTCAGCACATTATTGCCTAGTAGGAAGTGGGCATACATACCACATTTAGGCTCATAGTAGACCCCGTTGGAATAGAAGGACAGAGACTTGTGCGACGCATCTATTGCCACGGAAATAGGGCCCTGCTTGGCCACCGCCATTCGAAGGGCGTCCAAATCATAGGGTGTCACATTCACGTAGCCAGAGATAGTTGCCACGATCTTTTCCTGCTTTGAGTGACACCTTCCATCCTGTAGAGGAGCACAAGATTTAAAAATGACATGCTGAATACCTGTATGTACCTGATCAAGTCATAACCTGCTTCTGAGCTACCTACAAAATGCATTGTGGGCTTAGAAAATGGTGGGAAAAAATGACACTGTAATTACGTTGCAGACCAAAAAATAAGTTTTCCATCCAGGAATCAAATTTCTGGGCAGTATTACTGATCTATTCGTGGCTCCATCAACAACTTTCTCCAATAATGTCATCAAGTAAAGGCAATCACATTTGCATTACTTATATAATTAATTGTAAGCCCTGAAATTGGCCCATCTAACCAATGTAGGTTTGTTTCCAAAATCAGATTAAAAATGTGCACATATTGCACAGAAAGATTCTCTTTCGTATGCCAAAAAGGTTGAGGAATTAATGTAAGCCAAATCATAAATTTTGGCTCTACAAATTCACCATCCACCCAAATTCATTCATTCAAATTGTATGGTAATAGGGAATTACACAACACTACCGTCAACCATTCCATCAGTGTGCTAGGTTTTAGATGTACATGTATTTATACTATAATTGAACAAGACCTCTGGACAGGCTTCAGACCCATGAAAGAAAATGGTTTTAAAGGACTTTCAAGAACCATTTCCACATGTCAGGAAGTAAAACTTTCCTGTGGGCATGGATACTATTTCGGTAGCTTATTTCCATGTTTTTTTTTCAAACATACAGCAATAATGATATTCAAGAGACATATCAAAAAAGACCTCTTTTTTCAAGGACTATCAGATCTTGAATATATACTTTTAAACAAGTATCAAGGTTTGCAAGGATTTAGTTTTTGAGGTACACTGTGTTATGTGGGAATAACACCTCCATTTCATTCTTATTTTCTATCAATGGTCGGAAATTCCCCGAAATGCTGTCATCGATGAACTTACTGGCAATGCTGGACATCCCTATCCAAACCCACAGTCACAAACCCACCCATTCAGACTCTTCCCTCCCCCCCCCCCCCACCCCCAGTAGTTTTGATAGCCACCACTGTTAATATCAAGACGACAGTGTTGTTTTTACTGTACAGGTTTACTGTACAACCCATAAGAAAAACTGTTGCTTAAAGTTATTTTATGCCTCCAAAATGACAGCGGAGAAGCCTTTTTTGTACTTCTTTATGTCACATACTAAACAGGATATTAAGATATAATAACAAGGCATAAAAAAATAAGTTGGCAATATATAAAAAAAAGATTAATCTTCAATCCATGTATGAGAGCCCATTACACAGGAGCCAAAATAAAAAGCTTAACCTTCCATCTGAGTATGTTCATTTACACACCTTACCTTAGACGAGGAAGTGTCTCCACGATACCTGCCTTGCTTCGTACAGGCGAGCTAAGAACTAAACTATTCATGCATCCTTACCTGGGCCAGATACTGCCCGTACTGCTCTTCGGATGTCAACCCTCCATTTTTCATGATCCACTGATAGGCTCTAAAGTCCTCTCCCCCATCACAGGCATTGTTTCCCTCCCCCCAGGAGCAATCCATCAATTCCTGTTGGGACAACCTCACCAACATTCCCGTCTGAAAAGACACAGCTGGAATTAATACCACCTCTTCAATTTCTCTGTTAATGTTATAGAGTATGTAGAAACAGAGGAAAAACAGACCACAGTAGAAATATCCAATCCTTTAGTAACCAGCTGATAAGCACGCTTCTGCACGTTGGTGAAGAATGAAAAAAATTTGACTTTAGTGAAGATCTGAAATTGTAGATCAACTATAGATGAAGATTAATCTCCAAAAATAAATTAAAAACAATTCGTAAATTGAGCTGAAAGTTGCTCTTTCATATGTGAAAAGTTTGATGAAGACTAACATATCAAACTAAAGCTAAAATGGCTACAGTAGATTCTGTTCCCTCACCTTGATGAAATACGCCCCTTCAATGGTACCAGTTGTCCCAAAACTCCAGCATGATCCACACACAGCCTGGTCCTTCACGGGGGTCACAGCACCTGACAGGTAAAACACAGACCATTAATTACATCACATACATGTAGCATCACGCAGAGCACCTTTACAATGTCAAGGCTCTTGCTTCGCTGGAGGAAACCACTTGACTGCATCCAATGCCTTAACCAGTACAACCCAGTTACAAGTTTGGTCTTAACTAGGTCCTCCAATGAAATCTATCTTCACATCATGCTGCGTTTAAAGGAATACAGAACTGATTCTGATTGGCTGTTGTGAGAGATAGGCAAGCCAAGGCCATGCATGGCCTAAGTTTTAGGTGTGCTACATTTATTCAAGAGTGACCAAGGCTGCTGGGTTTAACCCAGGGAACCCTACCTCAACTGTCACCCAATCAACATCCATTCTGTATCCCGTTAAAATCAGTGTTGCATGATCATGTGACATCAAGTCTGCCTTGAACGCATAAGAGGGACCCTCTGATTGGTCACAACAGCCCCTTTGTTCTGACACTTCATTGGTGGAAATGTGTTACATGTAACTCAACTGAACTCAAACTTTATGGTAGTTAATGTGCACAAAGCGAATCAACCTTGGAATACAAATTCCCTACCTAAGGCCAGGATAGAACCTGCTCTTTGTGTGGCAATGGCTATGAGACGAGCACCTTACTACTGAATCATACTCCCAATTTTGGGAAATAAAGACAACTTTATTTTGATAAAGTAAAGATAAAGCATCCTTTATTTCTCAAGGCTTCCAGCCCCATTTTAATACAAACACCAAATAACCTTACTTTGATCAGGCAACAACAATTTTATTTTGTATTTTATGGTATTATTTATTTATTTTATTTATTTGATTGGTGTATTACGCCTTAGTCAAGAATATTTTACTTATGCGACAGCATTATGGTGGGAGGAGACCAGGCTGAGCCCGGGGGAAACACACAACCAACCACACGTTGCTGGAAGGCCTTCCCACGTATGGCCAGAGCGGAAGACAGCATGAGCTGGATTTGAACTCACAGCGACCGCATTGGTGAGAAGCTCCTGGGTCACAAAAGTATCCTACCTGTAAATTCATTACACTGGTTATGATTTCTTACCATACAACCTCCAGTCTACCTGGCTCGGCCAGATCCTTAAGGCTGTACTGTGACTTGTTAAAGGGTAGTCCTCCGTGATCCCCGGGGGTGTAATAATAACCACGCATCATCTTCATCTCCATGTCAGTTTTATCAGCCAAGTGGTTGACAGCCAGGCTGTAGGTTAACCCCTGGCGGTTTTTGGAATGAATGTACCTGTAACATCAAACCGCTGTAAGATTTATTTATTTTTCTTTCTTGCATCAGACAAAATGCTACATTTTTCTTTGGACAAAAATAGTCAGGTGTTCTGTAGCAGATATATGCCTGGGTTATCTTCCTTTATTACTATAATTCTACAACCTTTTCGCATGTTCTCAAGGTGTTCATTCCAGCAAATTCTGAGGGCATTATTCTGTTTAGACAGATAAAATTATACTTTTTGTGATGCCTTGAAATTGGCAAATCCAACCATTTTGTCTCCAAAATCAAATAAACTTAAAAAGGTGTATAAATTGCGCTGAAAAATGTTCTTTCATATGCGAAAAGGTTGAGAAATTAAGGTAGGTTGTGAAAACATCAGTCCCATCCCTGAAGCAATTTGCCTACGTACATCAGTCTTCTGTGCTGAATTGAGGGTTACTCAATTCACTGAGTAACCATGTAACTAAATGAATATTATTCGACTTTAGTTTAACTCTAGACTCAAGAATTTTCTAATCTTACGATGGTGGTCAAAATCACTTAAAACATTCTTGGATATCCAGATGACAATAAAAAAAAAAGATTTTATCTGCCCATAAAACTGACGACTTCAGTGGCCTAATGGTTAAAATGTCCTTACGATGCTAGATAAATGTGACTGAGTGAGTGTCATGACTGGTGTCTTCAGCAGTGGTAGTGGTAGCACTTTGGCAGCATGGACTCGTCCTGTCCCAAGAAGACACACCATATGTACACACCCAATGACACCTTGTTGTCAAAAAAAAATGTATGTATTGATTTTCTATGATCTAAAGAAAAAAAAGCAGTCCCATACCTGAAAAAAGCAGTCCCATACCTAACAAAGGCAGTCCCATACCTGAAAAAAGTCCCACACATGAAAAAAGCAGTCCCCAAACCTGAAAAAAGCAGTCCCATACCTAACAAAGGCAGTCCCATACCTGAAAAAAGTCCCATACCTGAAAAAAGCAGTCCCAATCCTGAAAAAACAAGTCCCATACCTGAAAAACCAGATATCAAAAAGACAATGCACATACCTGACATTGTTCCTGAAGAGGGCTACACGTCTGGCGTGTTCCTTGTCATCGTAGACCTTCCCGTGGGTTTTTTTGAAGGTGTCAAACATCTGGTGGATGTGCCGGTCATCGTTGTGGATGTACTCCCTCATGGGGTTCATGAGGATGGTTCTCTCTGACACCCCCGGGCCGGGGAATCCTCCACAGGTCAGGTCTGCAAGGCAACACAAGTTCCACATAGTTTGTCAGACTTTCAATAAAGGACTTATCCTCATTTCCTTTTTGAACAGGTAGTGATTCTATCACTAGCATCACACCAAATACTCCGCTTTTCATTGGGCAACGACTGTCACATGGGATACAGATATATTCTCGAATGACCCGGGAGCCTCTCACCAATGCAGTTGCTCTGAGTTGGAGTCCAGCTCATGCTTGCTTCCACTCCGGCCATACGTGGGAATGTCTGCCAGCAACCTGCGGATGGTCGTGGGTTTCCCCTGGAGTCTGCCCTATTTCCTCCCACCATAATGCTGGCAGCCATCGTATAAGTAAATATTCTTGAGTACAGCGTAAAACTAAACTAAACTAAACTAAACAGATGAGTAAGTTGACCTGACAGACAGATTTTAACATTTTCATCTTCTAACATAAAGTTCTGATCTCAAAGAAAATGTTATTGTTGTAGCTTTTAGCAAGTTATAGCAAAAGTTTGTTCCAGAGTTGTTTTTTACCCTAATTCCTTTTCGTATTCGAAACAGTAAGTTTCAGTGTGAATTACCCTAATTCTTAAACCTTTTAAACTGTCTCTGCAACCAATATTTCGGAACATTCTGAGACAACTATGGGGTGTAGAGAAATGATCTGCACAGTTTTACGAACCCTGCATCTTTACAGTTACACAAACGAATTGTTTCATCATCATTTTGATAAAAACTGCATTCATAAATTTCACTGATAAAAGTACTTTACATGACAAAAGGGTTAAAGGTTTATGGTATGCACCTTTCAGGACTTGTGTACAAAACTACAATGGTTGGGTAGGCCAATGAAAGGGCTTCACAAAAAGTGTAATTTTATCAGTCTACACAGAATAACTCCCTCTGAATATGATCTTCAATAAAAACTAGCAAACATGCAAAAGGGTAGAAGAATTACAGCAACCCAAAAGCTGTGTACACTAATTCTTCAACCTTTTCAACCACCACTTCAAACAATATTTCGGAACTTTCTGAGAGAACCATGGGGAGTAGGGAAATGATATGCACAGTTTTATGAAGCTTGCATCTTTAGTGACACAAACACATCATTTTTTATGTCGTTTTCATAAAAATGGTATACATAAATTCCAATGAAAAAAGTGCTTTAGAGGTCGAAAAGTTTGAAGATTTACAGTACACATTTTCCTCCTTACTTGTTGGTGTGTTAAACTGTGACTCTGAAATATTCTCAGTCTGGTAGTTGCTGTAGGTGATGTAGTACTTGTCGTAGTGAGACCCAAACAGCGAGTCATAACCCATCATTTCATAGCGAACAGGCTCTTGGGTCTTATTTTTCACCCACATGGTGTATGTGTTCTTTTTCTTGCCCCGCATTTGAACCAGCTGCCAAACATCACATTGAACTCCTTCCACAGTTTCACCTGCAATTTGCTGTCAAAAGTTGAAATGTTTCTGTATCAGAACCATATGAAAACTAAATATGTTTTAAATATGTTTAAATAACATGAAATATTAGTGTTAAAAACAGAGTTCAATACCTATCTTATTTATTTATTTACTTATTTATTTATTTGATGATGTTTTACACCATACTCAAGAATATTTCACTTTATATGGATGTGTTCCATAATATTTATTTATTTGATTCGCGTTTTATGCTGTACTCCTGTAATATTTTACTTGTATGACTGCAGCCAGCATTGTGATGGGAGGAAACACTGCAGGGACCGGGGGGAAACCCACGCTTATCTGCACGTTGCTGAGAGACCTTGATGAGTATCATAGATCAACTGTTCACAACCTTAATATTGATAGCCACAACTCTATCATAAAAACAATTTTACATTGGAGGACTGCTATGTATGTGACTGTTTAAAATGCAAATTCAAAAGAGCTTCATCACTTTCTGCTGTTAAGTCACAATATTTGAAAAATTATTTAAGTCAACCAGTAAATTTGAAAACGTAAATTATTTATATATAATTTCAGCTGATCTATATAGGTTGACTGTTTTCATGTACAAAAAATGGAATTGCATATACATGTACTGACAGCAGATTGCACAATTTGACAGAAATAAACTCTTCCATTCATGCATCTTTTATCTAGCATGACTTTTAGAATTCCTTTGGACTGGTGCTTAATGCTGAAATCAAAAACATTTCACCTGTGCCATAGCAGTTAGTTGAACGGGTGGAGGAAACATGAGTGCCTTGAGTTTACTAAACCATCGTAACTGACAAACTTTCAAAGTGTCACACATATATTTTCATAAACAGACTAAGTGCTAGGTCAAAGTGTATGCCAAGTTGGTGGATAGCCAGTGATCTCTAACAAACATCTTGATACAACAGGGTTGACGTCATATTCAAGGATTTGTACACATTTTAAAGTGTCAAATTTCTAGGCTTTTACAGGCCCAAATTTCTGAGCTTTTACAGGCCCAAATTTCCAAGGTTTTGCAGGCCCAAATTTCTAAGCTTTTACAGGCCCATAATTCTTCTTTTCCTGGCTACCTTCAATAATATTCAACAATTATACAACAATATAAATCTTCAGCCTTTTCACTAGCACATTTGCTCAGTAGAAGTTATGCATATGATAATTAGGAATATGCTAAAATGATGCTAAATATGATTTGTTTGTGTCATTAAATATGCATGCTTCATAAATCTGTGCAGATTATTTCTCTATACCCCAGCACTGTTCTCTCAAAAAGTTTCAAAATATTGGTTGAAGGGGTAGTTGAGTG
The DNA here is from genome assembly GCF_032854445.1 of Liolophura sinensis. Lineage (NCBI taxonomy): Eukaryota > Metazoa > Mollusca > Polyplacophora > Chitonida > Chitonidae > Liolophura > Liolophura sinensis. The sequence continues at coordinate 14,235,492 of NC_088301.1, forward strand.
AGTTTTTTTTCAGTCATATGACGACGAGAAGTGGTAGTTGAAAAGCTTGAAGAATTAGGGTACATGCTTAAAGCAATGCATAATGATATTATCAGTGGAACTTTATTCACATATTCACATATACAGCAGTACACCTGCTAAAACAAATATCTCTGAAGACTCTCGACAAACTTTATACAGTAGTTCATACTGGCCCTGTTGTCTGCTTGTAGATTACCCCTGGGTACATAATGCCACACTGATTCTCATTTTAAAGGCCTTACCAGGCTCAAGTACAAAAAACAACATGAAATGTTACACTGTCCAAGCCTGGGATTGAACCAACAACCAGTGTGCTCTTGTAACTATAAGACAAGTATTAGGACCACTCATCCACGTTACCTTGAACTCTGACAAATCTGGCAGGGCAGTCTGAACAGTGACCGCAGCATCTGCGGTGCCATTCACCTGGAAACACATGTTCTTGTTACGGACTTTATCAGTGGTCATCGGGGCCAGTTTGTAGCTCACACCATATTGGCCTTTGTCTCCTCGCTGGATGGTCACCACCATGCCTAGATAAACATAAGTGAACTTCAGCATTAAACAGAAGGAAATAATAAAATTTGTTAGAAGACATGGCTTCAGCTTTGGGGTTTAAATACTGACCCCAAGTTTAGTATCACACAGCCATGCTCAAAAAACTCTTGTACAGACCTTACTTGATTTTTACTGGAGGAAAAATAATCAGAAGGCAACAGAAAAAAGAAGATTCTGTTGACAGCATTATAAAAAGGTAAAAGCATAAAACCTATATATATAATCTATAAATTCTTGAAATGGAAATCAATTTCAGGATACAACAGAAAGCATACCTTTTGAAGGATAAAATGGCACCATATATAATATGCTATATAATTTGTTAATGATGCATATTAAGTTAAGAGTTTTCAAATGAGAGAATTTTTGCTTAACTGATGCTAGTCATGCATCCTGCTGGAAGAACTTGCGGCAACAAAACCATCTCAAATACTGGACAAATCTTCCAACACAAGCCAGCATAAGATGAGCTAGATTAAGTGGACTGATTAGTACACGGGAAAGGAGTCCTCAGGGTGCATGTGATGTGCCTCCTCGTTGCAGGACAGATTTCCACCGCTCTTTTATTTAGTGCTACTTCAGTGAGATGACATACTGGTGGCCACTCCACCCGAGCCATTATACTGATACGGGTCAACCAGTCATCGCACTATCCCTTTAATGCTGAACGCCAAGCAAGGAAGCTATAACTTCCTCTTTTAAGGTCTTAGGTGTGCTCCCCCGCTTCCTGCTTTGACCCTGGATCTACTGTCCCCGAAGCAGACGCTCTACCAACTGTGCCATCAGGGCCGGTAAATCATAACAAGAGGTTAATAAAATCTTGATAAATGATTTTACCATCATAGTAATCAATCCGGCTACGGTTGTTCTTGCTGTCAAAGTAAGCCATAAATGGCTCCTCTATCTCGGCATAAGGTAAGCTGAGTACACCCACAACTGTATATGTGGGAGAGAATGTTGGCACCCCATGGCTAAGGCCTGTAAACAACATCAAAATATATATATATATATGTATAGGCATACATCACTGATTTAAAAAAAAAAAAATGATTTTAATTCTAAAAACACCAAACCAAGCCTAACAAAAGGGTGTCTGGCGTTTTGATTTAGAGAAAGTGGGAAGACCCATATTGATGTGTTACATATTATTGGGACAAGATGACTAGTAACCATGGTCACCGTAGTATGTTAAATACGGATCTGACCAATTCCTCCAAAGGGGTTTTTTCCACAACTGCCAGGCACCTACATGGTTATTTCTAGGCTTGCTATTGTTCACTATTGCTTAGTAGTTATTTAATGTAACAGGGTCAGTTCCACAAAGCGGCCTACAAAATTTTTTATCGTACATTTGTTGTATGATTTGTTGTATGTCACTAATACCACAGCACTGTCATATATGTGCAATTACCATACGTGTATGACATCTTTGAGGAATTAGGGCCAAGGGCCAGACCACCTTCAACTTAAGACATGAGATTTAACTTGTTAGTCTCCCTCAAACCAGTAATTGATCCATTCCACTTGAACTTTCAGGGTTCACGACTTGCACATTTCAAGGTCAGGTACCAAAACAATATTAAGTTTTGCCACATAAAATCACTAAGAACAACCACTCATTCTTTCGCAAATAACACAACACCAATTCACAGACAGCAGATTATGTGTCAAATCTATTCCCAATAAAAGGGTAGTCATACTGTCAGTCATAACATATTTGGTTCCTCTTTCTTTCCTTCCACCCCTGTCTTTAACATGTTTGAGTTACTGTTGAGATTTTTACATTTTGCAGAGAACACACAGCCCTCTGAAGGCAGACTATACAAAGCGCAACCTGTCTTAGATCACTTCAACAACACCATGAAGCAAATTTATTATCCCAGGAAAGAACTAAAGCATAGGCGAGTCCAAGGTGTTGTGGCGTGGCAGGTTGTTATTGTAGCAATATATAATGAACAATAGACACAAACATGGAATCCAGCTGTATAAAATATGTGAGTCAAATATTATGTGAGTCTAGGGGCCTGGGTTTGAAAGCTAACATATATTGTGGAAAGGGTGTTGATGACAATGATGGCTTGGAACACTCAGCAATTATTGTGTTAGATCTGATGTCTGACTAGCCAGCTAAAGGCCATGTTATCTTTATAGATATTCATTACAACTCTGTGGGTCAAGTGAACTCAATGCTCTCCTTACCTATGAGGAACACTACGCTTCGACCGTAAAGAAAATCTAATGGAAGTGTAAGCAAAAAGTTGAAAAAGGGAAAGTACACATGAAGGCATTCGGATTCAGTAGTTGTGTGTAAATGGGACAAATGTGATGTTTTCACCATCAGTAACCTGCATCAAAATTGACATGGTAGGTTATGACAATGCGGGAATGTCTGTTATAGACAGATCTGACCAGATGCTAGTCATACTACAGTGCCCTACGTAAGATTCTCTGATGGTATAAAAAGATGGGGCTTGATATCACGGAAATATGTCTCATGAACAACAAAACAACTGTACAACAAAAACCCTCGTAATAACCAAATGAAACTCTGGAAATTTATAGAATATGTTACAGTTTATCTCCTAGGTTACGCTATTGCAAAAGTTTGTCGTTCATCTCCCGTACCAGTACCTATGGACACATTCCACTTCCTTGGATTGTTTAACACCAAAAAGAAACTGACACTAACTAGGCCATGTCCTGTATGTGCAAAAGCAGGCCAGAGAAAATAAAGTCAGTATGTGTGTCATGTCTGTCCAGAAAAATAAGTGCTATACGTTGACAAATGCTTCAAAGCATACCACCTTACTGAATAACTGACAGTTGGTGTTCACCTGAATGATTTGTAAGCCTGGGTCACCCTCATAAATGCTGCATGAGGAAGTCCAATGAAAATGTTGAAACATACATGTTGAAATATACATGATACAGTCCAAACAATTATTTTTATTTAGCACGTGTATTGTAAAATCTGCCATAAGTTTCCCGCTTGTTTTATCGCCATTGCCAGCCGATCACTGGTGCAAAATGTCTCCGTGTGTTTTAGTACAAGTTATATTATAGTATAGGATAACCAACACATGCTGGCACCAGTTATCTTGTAGCCAGCAGTCAATGTGTTAAAATCCAAATGGTTTTCATGAAAACAGGCTAGTGCACCCTGTACACTGTGTTTTTTCTTCATCAAGTCAGTGTAGCCCCTACTTCCTCTTTATGTTTTAAGGGTATCCTGATTGTGAGGCGGAATTTGTCAGAAAATGTACATATCTGTATCGGACTATATCTTTGCTTTATTTATTTATTTATTTGATTGGTGTTTTACACCGTACTCAAGAATATTTCACTTATACGACAGCGACCAGCATTATAGTGGGTGGAAACCGGGCAGAGCCCGGGGGAAACCCATGACAATCTACAAGTTGCTGGCAGACCTTCCCACGTACGACCGGAGAAGCAGCCAGCATGCGCACCAACCCATCAAAATAATCCCCATAACACATGAAGTGTCAATAAACGAGTCAAATTAATCACTCAAAGTTAATGACCTATGTCAGTTACCTTTATTTAGCTGTTTAGTAATATAAAAAATGTGATATTCTCCAAAAGCAACTGCATGGTGGGGTGGTGTGCGGTGCCCTACGTTACCACTTGAGGGTTGTTTTACATGACAGGTCATATGTATGTATAAGCTGGGACTAATATATATCTGTTATTTTATATTATATTAGCCCCAGATATGAGAAATACAAAGATGCATGGATGATATAGCCCATACCTATGTCTTTGAACATAATTCATCCTTACTACTAGGGGTTTATATATGTTGTACATATTCAATGTTAAATGATGCTTATCTGGATTATGTTCAGCATAAACCAACATATGGTCGGAAAAAATCTGCAGATATCTGACATCAGGCGACTCTTAGTAGTAATGTCTGATATCGGCAAATTTGTCATCGAGAACAGCCTTTCATTGTCAAGATGGTTGGACAATAGAAGGTTTGTTTTGAAAGGCTGATTGTTGTGCTGTGTAAAATTGGGATTAAGAAGCAATCAATTACAGAAATGTACATTTTCTGATGAAAACCGCATCAGGACACCCTTAAACCAGTTAACCAGCTCATACGAGAACTAAAACCGTAATTGGCGTGCAATGACTGTACCGGTCCATCGCTGATAGCCTATGCTATGCACCCGAATGAAAAACAAGGGATTTAATGTCCTGTTTGCTTTCTGAAGTATATTACTGAATTTTGTACTGAAGCTGAAACACACACAAAAACACAATTTTACCCAAAAGCAAGACCGAGAACAGCACGCCCAACAGCATCATCCTTCCCGTCGCCATCTTTGTGTCATGTGATTCACGGGATCGCAAGAGGGCGTTTCACCTTTGAAAACACGTGCAATATTAAGTGTTATAACATGCACGTGCTTCACCGGCGTAATTCTATACAGGCCTATTTCAGTTCAAGATTCTTACTTGTTGAATATAAGTCAAGACAACTTGAGAAAAAAATGTAACTTATTTTGTGTTCTGTCCATTGTATAGATTGTTTCTTTTGAAAGTTACCTAAGCTTTTTTTTGATCCGTTGTTTTTTTTAAATTTCATTGTACAACCTGCTTGAGCCTTCTGCTGTCTTTTGACATTAACTTGTATACATGTAGTCAAGCTATAAGGGGGTCAACTTGAACCTTGACGTGATATGATCATGTAGGTATATATACATCCGTTATATATTGTCACGAGTCATGATTTTGTAAGCGAACACGCCATACATGCACTGCCTCTGATTAATCACTTATAATATATGATTTAAAAATGCGCCAAAGAAAGTCAGTCTTTGAGAGTTTAGGTTTTTTCTTTGGTAAATATCCTACAAACACATACAACACAGTCACCGAAGTTGACTTTGCTTATACAAACTCCATAACGGAAATTTAGGCCCATTTTCGCGCCAAACCATATTTACGAATATGCGTCTAACAATTCTTTCCATTTGATTTTTGTTAAGATTAATTATTATTATTATGAAAACAGCATAGACATATGTCCCTTGTGAAAGTTAACTCGCGCTCTTGTGCTCCTCCATAACGTATTTTGTGCACATCTAATGGAATTGTAATTTATCCGAAACTGTGGCATTTAACCCAGGAACAGTAACTCTGTGGGTTTGACAAGCCAAATGCAACTTAGGTGTTCCATCTTCGCAGGTGTGCGAGGTGGTAGCACGATTTCATGTAAGAATTTTGTGATCTGCGGAAATTTAGTTACAGGGTGTTGTAAAATAGTCAGAAAAAAAATAATATTGCATTACCACTGCGTCAAACTGTTAATTTCGCAAGCTAGAAAAAAAATAATGAAAGCTAAGAACGTCTTTTGTTGGATCAGTCAATCACTTCTTTCCTTGGTTTTCTCAGATTTCAGAAGTTACGAATATTTTGACCCATACTGCCCAAAACTAGTTCAATACCGGTATTATTACATTGTTCGTGATTTTTTTTTATCACATTTAACCCAGTAATTGTTACACAGTTTGTTTTGATACTGACAGTGATAGCATTTATTGTGACTCCTTTTGATTTGTACAATCTAGGACACCCAGTGAATGCTTGGGGTTTGTGTGACACTAATCTTGTTTTATTCATGGGTACAGTAATTCCAGGTTTTATGATTAGGGTTTCTAGTCATAAATGTATTTGGCTTGGATGCAGGCAGACCTGCAGTTGGGGTTAACCAAATTAAAGTGGAGGTAAATGTATATTTGCAGATGTTATTAGGCACATCTTAATTAGGCACAATGTTAAATGTAGTTCCTCCATGTTTTATATATTCATTCCGTTGACCAACAAGGTAAATGTCAGAATGTTAACTAAGGAGGGGATCATTTAGCTGGCTGAATTAAGGTACATGTAAGTTTAAAGTCAGAGATCTAGTTAAGTAAGTAATTCTACAACATTGAATATACTGCCTTCATATTTTATTCATGTAGTTCTGACATTCATTCGGTCCATAGTTAAATTAGGTGTGAGATCATTTAACTCCCTGAATTATTAATTAAGCTGCACTTTTAGTGTGATGTTGGAGTTTCCCACAAACAAATTGTCTTCGGATTGAATGGATTGATTATTTTGTGACAAACTGGATTGGTTTATTGATATCTGCGAATAAAAAATCATGGCGGTAATTTTTTGCTAGAATGCTAGCAAATGTGAAACTTGCTTTGTGCTTGTAGGGGATTCTGTCGTGTGTTTTTTTTTATATCATCCAGGTTAGGGTAAAATTCAAACAATCCTCAACTGCACCAGATATGTGTTTGGATTTTTGGGGATTTGAATTCAGCTTTAAAACATTATTTTCAAAAGGCAAGTTCAGAAACTAGTCAGTTCAGTTAAATATTGTTACTGAAGTGTACATATAAATATAAAGCCATTTTGTTGCCCCTAAAGATGGACCTATGGACAAGGTAGGAGGTTATTTTAACGATCTGTTTGTACTAGTCATACACATAAACCAAAGCTTGCATCTTATAATCAAAATTGTAAGAATATTTGTTTGCTTTGATTTCAGAATGGCTGACTGGGGAGCTTGGAAAAACTCCAGCCCTGCGGGGAATGAGCTGCTCTCCCTGTACAGTAACTGTTCCCAACTTAGCCCCTCCCTCTACAACAACCTATGTGTGAATGGCAGCTTTACCCCATCTCCATCCAAACTGGAGAGTAAAATGAGCTTCTGTGACAAAGACAATATTGACCAATGTGCCTCTATACTTAATCAAGTGAGTGGTAGAATTTGAAATATGTAAGTACAAATTTAAGATAAAATCATCTAGAGATAAAAATGTTAAATCACTTTGGCAAACTGCGGCCAGTTCTGTATAGTCATACATTAGGAAGAATGAAAGCAGTAGAAAGAATGAATGATAATAGCTTCCAACCTATTCAGCCCTCTCAATTCACAAGTGTACTTCTGTCCCAAAAAAAAAGTGCTGAGGCAAAGCAATAATTCTGCGGCAAAAGTAAATTTGCCTCGGCAATAATATTTAAGATAAATATAAACACAGCTGAGTACAGTTGAAAGTAGGCCTGCATTATGGCATCCATACTCTGATATTATTTTGAACTCAATGCGGTACAGTTGTGACTCCTTTTATTTACTTTTCCACAAATATACGCACTGCAATTTCGGCAGCCTGCTGGTCTCGAATATCATTCCCCCACCTTAAAATGAAACCTATCTGTCATAAAGGTCATGCTGACTAGGCCCCTCTCCCTGACATCAGATGGCGCTAATCGCTTCAGAACGGTCGCCATTGTGGGTTGGTTTCATTTAATATTACATTCAATGCAATCCATCTCTCATCCATCAACAGTCTTTTTCTTTACCGTTGCGTCTCAAAATTCTAACTCGCTCCAAATTACGTCTTTTCTTGTCTCGGCTTATCTCTCTACTGAGCATTACTCTGTTTTTAAACTATCACTGGCAAACCCTGCCCATGCTGTGGAAGTGCCAGTAGGCATTTGGGCCTAAATATTGATAAATTTAGATGCCTAAAACCACCTTTTATACTTGAATTACTCTAATTCCTTGACCTTTTCACATATAAAAGAGCTTTCAGTCAGCACAATTTTAATGTGATTTTGGAGACAAAACTACATTGGTTGGATTGGAAAATTTCGTGGTTTCACAAAAACTGTTATTTTATCAGTCTGTACAGAATAGTGCCTTCAGAATGTATCTGAATAAACACCTGGTAAACCTGCAGAAAGGTTGAAGAATTACAGTACTGTAAGTCAAATTTTATTCAACAACACACAAGAGTTTATGTTCTCCCAGGAATGACATACTCAGCACTTTTTATCCCTTGTGGCTAAGCTATCATAATTAAGCATTCCCCTCGGCAATTGCCGGTTGCTAAGTGAATTGAGTTGGCTATCTGTTCAACGCAATTTCAGCCATCTCCTAGGAAACAAAAGGTGAAATGTAAGGAATGCATGAATAAATTTTTTGATGTCACATGAGCGTCTATGTGATGACAAGAACATTGAGCCATTAACTGTTTTGTATGTGTGATATTTTTGCTGCCATCTTTTACTTTGCTATGATATTGTAATTGTCTTTTTTATTACATCATATTTTGTGTACTGTGTGCATGGCAGTTCATATGAAATCCTATCATTCAAACTTCGATTCATTTGGGCATGATATACCTAAGTCAGGTATAATTGATGTTTATATCAGCTGACAGGTGTTAATCTGACTAAAGGTAGAGTGGAGATTGTTTACTGTCCTGCTTGATGTGAGTCATGTTCAGACCTGTTGTACATAAGATGTTGCGTCACCGTTAGAGTCTAATTATAGCTGATCTAGCACAGGTGAAACAGGTGCCTTAGTCATAGATGCAGTAGTAGGTAGTATTGTCAGGGTTGCAGAAGTGCAGGTACCTGTAGTAGGTGATAGGTAAGGTATTTTTATTGAACAGTGGCATGTACTGTACACGAAGGTAACCAAATTCTTTAAACTTTTCACCTGCCTCTGCAACCAACATTTTGAAACATTCTGTGATAACTATTGGTTGTAGAGAACTAATTTGCTCAGCTTCATGAAGGTTGCATCTGTAGTCACACAAATAAATTTTCTTTCCATTGTTTTCACAATTATTGCATGCATAAATTCCACTGAAAATATGTGCTATAGAGGTTGAAAAGGTAGAAGATTGACATGTAATATTGTTTAGTGGTGCACATAGTTTTAAAACCAGGTTTTGTACATATACTGTAATTGTTCAACGTTTTCGTACATGTGTGTTTGCAAGGTGTTTATTCAAGCATATTCTGAAGGCATTATTCTGTGGAGACTGATGAAATTATAGTTTTTGTGAAGCCCTGATATTTGCCTATCCTACCAATGTACATAGTTTTGTCCCCAAAACCAAATAAGAAATGTGCATAAATTGCACTTAAAGTTGCTCTGTCAGAGGTTGAGGAATTTGTGTTTTTAAATATATAATAGTTACCCTGTCTTAATAGGTTTGAGTTTTTATATGGTGTTCATTTCATAAAGTATCATTCTGTATGTTATTACTGTAACTTACATGCTGTGAAGGATTTATGAAATGTGACTGGAGAATAACAGTGATATTAAGGCTTCCCTTTAGTGCCTGGTTTTAGCCTACATCATTGGTCTATCTCATTTAACAGTGATATTAAGGCTTCCCTTTAGTGCCTGTTTTTAGCCTACATCATTGGTCTATCTCATTTAACAGTGATATTAAGGCTCCCCTTTAGTGCCTGTTTTTAGCCTACATCATTGGTCTATCTCATTTAACAGTGATATTAAGGCTTCCCTTTAGTGCCTGTTTTTAGCCTACATCATTGGTCTATCTCATTTAACTTTCTCATTTGACTTTCTGACTGACTTTAAATCTCAATAAGAAGACTGAAAACTACTTTGTTCTGTCACGTGTTAGCATTTACCATAAACTAAATAAAGATTTCCTGTGGTTTCCTGGATCACTATGCTCCACTACATGTATTCGCCGAAAAGAAACAAAAACTTCATTATCAGGCCTGCAAAAAGATTCGATGTTCTCCATACCCACTGTTCCATACAAAAAAAGGCTATTTATGGTCATTTGATTGTGTTCCGTCCTCTTGTTATTACAGGAGCTGATGATGCTGGGCTTACAGTCTGTCTATGGTGCGGAGTCTGATGCTGTGGATCTGTGCTGTCTGATCAACTGTTGTCATGATCTCATTACACAACATCACAAAGCTATGCATGAGAAAGAGGAGCTGGAGAACAGGTGGGCTGTAACTATAGGGCTGATTCAAATGGTTTAAATGCTGCAACTAAGAGGCCAGAGAGGCTGCATGTTTGAATCCGGCTATTACTGTTTTGGCTGAGAGGTGTGTCAAGAGGTGTGTGAGGTATCTAGCAAAGATTAGTGGTTTACTCCACGGGCTCCAGTTTCTTCTACATGCAAGCTTGATCGTGCCAGTTCTCTAGGTACCCCGTCTACCGTCTGTCCTCTGTACAGCATTAGCGATACTCATCCCTGAAACAAAAACCACAATCTTACACTGCGCCATTGCTGCTATCTTCATTCCCTTATTTATTTAAAAGTCATAAAAGTCATTAATCCTTGACCACGACTTTGAACATCAATTAATCCATGAGTATGTTGTATTGTATGACCAGCAGAGGCTAATGAGTAACAGTTGAACAAATTGTTTCCTTCTGTGACGTTTCACTTTTTTGTGTGCTAAGGTGTTTTATGAGCACACATATGCCAATGAAAGTGACGTAATAAAGGAAAGAAGAATAGATTTCATAGCTTGGACTGATTTGTTACAGGCAAGAAGAAAATCTCCTTTTCAGTATTTACTCTTACATATGTGTTTAGATTGGTTCTGTTTTAGTTTGTCTCAGCTACCACAAATTTCTGTTGTACAGAATTCTTTGTATTTTGAAGAAGATGCTGTGATGTTATTGTTCTTGTTGTTAACCAGGTACCACCGTTTGCTGTCAGATTTGGACCAATCACAGACCCTGCAGGCACGCCTAAAGGCAGATTTAGACCAGAGTCAGCGGCAGTGTGCGCAGTGTCAGGAGAAGGAACGACAACAGAGTGCTAAAAACAGAACACTAACAGCCAAACTCAAGTCCGAAAAGGAGGAGGTAGGATTATTTTGTCACGTCAGTCACTCACTGCAGAGTTAGCTGTGTAACTTGTCTCCCTAGAAAGTTTAGAAACTCATTGTGTTGTGATTTTGGAAACAGTTTGATTAAAAGAGTTTAAAGTGAACATAAAGCCTGCCACTATACATACAGAGAAAAAATGATGTAGGACACAGTTATCACAGAAGAGTTTGTAAAAAATTCTATAAAGGTTTGAAAGCCAAGAAGATGAAGTTCGTCAGTGGGGATATGGCACTGACAGACAATTTACTCTCAGTCGCCATGTTGTAGAAGCCCTTAAGAATGTGGCCAATCACTAGCGCTGAAACCGTCAGGTGATAATTGGCTGTCACGTCAAAGAACTTATTAGCTATCGAATGTCTGTGTGGTTTCTTATAGTGGATAGACAGGTAGTGATGCAATAAATTGGATTTTGCTGTTAGTTTAATTGTTAATCTGATGCATTTTGAACCACACATATATGAGCAGGGAACTCAGAATGGCTTCATGTCACAGTGTGTACATGTTGGGCAGGAGACTACAGTAACTTGTCGGGGTCAGCTGCCAATAAAACCCCCTCGGGATAGTCATTGCTTGAAGAAAAGTATTGACATTATTTTTCCTTAGCAAAGTCAGCTTTACGACAAAAATATCTTCTCAAAATATGAATGGAGGGGTCATTATAAATCAGAAGGTCCTGCTATGTTCGGTAAATTCCCTGGGGTCTGTACAACCAGCGAGGCCAAGTGCTTACACCAGTACAGGACAAGGACAAGGACAAGCAGGACCGCTAAAACATGATGCTTGTGTCCACAAACATTGCCCTGCCCAAGCCCCAAACTAAAAACATTGGCTCCTTGAACAGAGCTGATACTCTTTGGTTGTGTATCAGATGTTTTTGTTTGTATTGTCTCATTGTCACATTGTTTAATATCGATGGTATGTGAAAGCTCCTAGGTTTTGTGACATCACTCTACATGGCTGTAACATGTCAAAATGGTGTCACCAAATGACTGGCTAGATACTGATGATTGTTTGCTATTTTTATGTTGTTGAGAAGTGCTGTAGACTTTTTAAAATATTTTTGGAACATTTCTGCAATACTACTTCATTAATTAATTCAGCTTAAGTGGCTGACTTTATGTTCACTTTAATGAACAATGCCACATGTTCATTCCTGCCAGCAAATCTCAACCAGCCTTTCTTAAGACTTCATAAATCAAGATTAATTTTATTTTTTACTCGGGCATATCTTTTTTTTTTTAATTGGAAGTTTCAGATTGCGCCTCCCCACCTCCAGTAGTCATGAAGTGTGCTTCTCTTTGTTTTCAAATGTTTATATCCATTATATGATTTATCCGATCATCAATTAATCAATTATTTGATTTCCTGTTGTTTAGTGATGATTTGGTAAATGAGTTGGGGCTTGAACATTTGTCGTTTCACTAGGTGAAAAGGTTAAAGTCTGTGATGACAAGTCGAGATTTACAATACAAACATGATTTGAAGAAGAAAGAAAGAGAGGCAAACAAATTGAAAGAAAGGCTACATCAAGTGCTAATGGACAAGAAGCATGAACGTCAGATAGGTAAGCACTACACCAGGTGCTAATGGACAAGAATCATGAGCATTGGAGAGGTAAGGGCTACACCAGGTGCTTATGGACAAGAATCATGAGCATTAGAAAGGTAAGGACTACACCAGGTGCTAATGGACAAGAATCATGAGCATTAGAGAGGTAAGGGCTACACCAGGTGCTAATGGACAAGAATCATGAGCATTGGAGAGGTAAGGGCTACACCAGGTGCTTATGGACAAGAATCATGAGCATTAGAGAGGTAAGGACTACACCAGGTGCTAATGGACAAGAATCATGAGCATCAGAGAGTTGAAGGCTACAGCAGGTGCTAATGGACAAGAATCATGAGCACTGGAGAGGTAAGGACTACACCAGGTGCTAATGGACAAGAATCATGAGCATTAGAGAGGTAAGGACTACACGAGGTGCTAATGGACAAGAATCATGAGCATTGGAGAGGTAAGGGCTACACCAGGTGCTTATGGACAAGAATAATGAGCATTAGAGAGGTAAGGACTACACCAGGTGCTAATGGACAAGAATCATGAGCATTAGAGAGGTAAGGACTACACCAGGTGCTAATGGACAAGAATCATGAGCATTAGAGAGGTAAGGACTACACCAGGTGCTAATGGACAAGAATCATGAGCATTAGAGAGGTAAGGGCTACAGCAGGTGCTAATGGACAAGAATCATGAGCATTAGAGAGGTAAGAGCTACACCAGGTGCTAATGGACAAGAATCATGAGCATTAGAGAGGTAAGGACTACACCAGGTGCTAATGGACAAGAATCATGAGCACTGGAGAGGTAAGGACTACACGAGGTGCTAATGGACAAGAATCATGAGCATTAGAGAGGTAAGGACTACACCAGGTGCTTATGGACAAGAATAATGAGCATTAGAGAGGTAAGGACTACACCAGGTGCTAATGGACTAGAATCATGAGCATTAGAGTTAAGGGCTACACCAGGTGCTTATGGACAAGAATAATGAGCATTAGAGAGGTAAGGACTACACCAGGTGCTAATGGACAAGAATCATGAGCATTGGAGAGGTAAGGACTACACCAGGTGCTAATGGACTAGAATCATGAGCATTAGAGTTAAGGGCTACACCAGGTTCTAATGGACAAGAATCATGAGCATTAGAGAGGTAAGGCTACACCAGGTGGTGATTGACAAGACGCATGAGCATTAGAGAGGCACAGGCTACATGAGGTGCTGATGAAGAAGAATCATGGATGTTAGATAGGTAAGGTGCTACACCAGGTGCTAATGGACAAGAAGCACGAACGTCCGATAGGTAAAGGCTACACAAGGGGCTATTGAAGAAGAAAATTCAACACTATATACATGTAGGTAAGGGTTTCGCTGGATGCTAATCATGAAGATATGGTGTGCATATATGTATGTCACGTGTTTTTTCCCCCACCCATAATGCTCTCTATCACTGAAAGCTTAAAAAATCTTGATTATGGTGTTAAATGGCTGTCAAATAAATAAATACGTCAGTATGACCTCAAGCACTCGGGTTTCCTCCACCTGTAGAAACTGAGCATATCAGAAGTCTTGAGAGTGGCGTTAAACAACAGTTAAATAAATAAGGGAATGAAGATAGCAGCAATGGCGCAGTGTAAGATTGTGTTTTTTGTTTCAGGGATGAGTATCGCTAATGCTGTACAGAGGACAGACGGTAGACGGAGTACCTGGAGAACTGGCACTAACAAGTAAGCCATACCTGACCCCTGTCATTATTAGCCTTCCTCTCCGGCCCCACATGCTAAGGACTACCAGGAACCTGCAGAAGGTTGTGGGTTTCACTCGGTTTCCTCCCACCATAATGCTGGCCGCCATCGTATAAGTGAAATATTCTTGAATACGGCATAATACACCAGTCAAATAAATAAATAAATCATTATTAGCCTGTACATTTCGGCTTTCACAAGGAGTTTGTGGATTCCCCAGCTTTATCTGTTCCTGGAACATTGGTGACTTCAAGCACTCATTTGATGCTTATGTCGCCATTTGCACCGTTGAAAATTTGCTGAAGACCTCTTGTTTCTCACCAGTTTGATGTGGATGTCTGTACATGTATGCCACATGTGGGAAATTTGTCAGTCACTTGCCCAAGGTCAGTGGTTTACCTGGACACTCCACCCATAAAACTGACCGTCGTGTAATCAAGTGAAAAATTCTTGAGTATGGCGTTTATAAACAACAATCAAATAAATAAATGAACCCATCCTGGGAGGACTAATACGGATGTGTTCTATAATATTTATGTATTTGTTTGTTTGGTTGATGTTTTATGCTGTACTCAAGGATATTTCACTTATACGATGGCTGGCTGCCATCGTATAACCCACGACAATCCTCAGGTTTGTGGCAAACCTTACCACATATGGTTGGAGAAGAAGCCAGCATGAGCTCAACTTTCATTCACATGACCGCATTGGTGAGAGGCTCCTGTGTCTTTGCACCGCACTTGCATGCTAATGACCAATTCCATGATACCTTACCTTATGACAGACATACTTTGGTTAATGTGTGAGTGATAATGTATTATCCTGTATTAGAGGTTGTTTAGCATTAATGTGTTTGCCTCTCGTCTAGTCGTGTGTACCTGAAAGAAAGGCTCTGATAAAACAGAAATACAGATCTCTTCATACTCCTGAAAGAGCAAATGTTATGCCATAGTTATTTCAGAAGAGGGCTGAAGCAGTTTTTTTGTCTGATATGCATGTTAACTTTATAAATCAACTTTTCATCGAATCACTCTTACATCAGTTCATGTGATGTCTGCAGAGAGAGTTGCGTTTTCGGGCTCTAGAAATAACTTGTGTCTGATTGGTTAAAATTGACATGATGGCGCTTTTGATTTTCTCAGTGTACGCATTTTAGCTTATCTTGAAGTGTAATATATCTTGTAAGCTTTTTAATCTTTGTGTGGGATACTTCATTGATATATTTAGCCAAGTGTTTTCTTTTAATGTGTATATGCTAAATAATAGGATGAATTTTGGCATTTGCAGACAGGAAGAAGAGATGTACCGCTCTGTGATATCAAACTATGAAGACAGGCAACAGATACTGATGCTAGAGAACGCCAAACTCCGAGACACTTTACAGAGCATGCAAACCGAGATTGTGTCACTGTTGAATCAGCAGGACTCTCCTCTCAAGGCCTCTGTACAGTCGGTGAGGATACGTTATTATGTACAGTATCATCACCACTATGTTATTATGTACAGTATCATGACCACTGTGTTATTATGTACAGTATAATTACCACTATGTTATTATGTACAGTATCATGACCACTGTGTTATTATGTACAGTATCATGACCACTGTGTTATTATGTACAGTATCATGACCACTGTGTTATTATGTACAGTATCATGACCACTATGTTATTATGTACAGTATCATGACCACTGTGTTATTATGTACAGTATCATGACCACTGTGTTATTATGTACAGTATCATCACCACTATGTTATTATGTACAGTATCATCACCACCACTATTAACATCTACATAAGACAGGCTCCTTGCTGGCTGTGCTGGTTAAAGCACTGTTACTGTCAGGCTTGTGACCAGTGATGTTGACTGTTTCAATCCAGTTACGTGTGTTTGGCTGCAGCTGTAAGTCAGGAGGTTTGGCAGGGGTCTGGCATTGGTTGGTCGTTCACTTTAGACACTCTGGTTTACTCCACCAGTAGACCTAACTGATGTGGTGTAAGGGGAAAACTCTTGAGTATGGCATGAAGCGCGGGCAGATATTTGTCTGCCATGGGGAGATTCGGTAATGAACTTAATGAACAGATAGTAATGTAATTGTTCTTCAATACTCTTCAGAATTGTGTTTGTTTGAGGTGAAAAAGCTGGTGAAATAGATTAATTTGTCATATTACTAATGAACTGTTCTGTTTCCTATATAACAATAGTTGCTACATATATACAACACTACGTGTGCCTATAAGTTTGTACCTCTTCTGATGATCTGTGGCCATAGCTGAATTTTAACATCACTTGGCTATTTAGATTGTTTCCTCACACATTCCTACCAATTTTTCCTTTGTTGTTCACCGTCATGAGGTAAATTTTATACATACAAGTACTGTAAAGCATAAAGGATTAGTCCAATAAGTTTATTTAAGATTCACTTCGTTTATAATAGATACATGGAACGTTTAGTTATTGATTTTTTTTTTTCACCGACACTTAATTATGTGTCTTAACATTTAAAAGTACAAAACGGCTTCTTAGGTTTCTTCTTGGGGTGTAAAAATGTGTGTAAAGCACAGTTTTCCTAAGGCCTGAGCAATGAAACATTATTTAGCCTGCAGTGGCCACACCATCAAACTGTCAAAACCGCTGTGAGGTGAAGAGCTGTGAATGGAGGTCGCAAGAGTGTTCCTGTTCCTAGACAATTTATTGATAGTATCATTTGTGAGAATTTCCAGCTATTGACAGCAAAAATTGCATGAAATAGAGAGGTTATTAAAGAATTTTTTCTCGTCTTATGAAGTAAGGGGAGATATTGTGTGAGGGGGGATCAGACAGATACTGTTGGTGTCGGTGTCCAGTTTAGTTGGAGTTTTGGCCAATCATAGGGTTGCCATCGCCACCCATAGTACACAGATAGCCAATCACTGGTAGTGATTTGCATATCAAAGACCAAGGAAATCTTTACCTCATAGCTCAACATTTTGTTCAGCTATTCACAAGGTTGCAGTTGCCTCACACGGTACATGGATTGCCAAATGCAGTTTGTGATTTGTATATGAAAGACCTCTGTGGTAAAGTTGTGCACAAACTCCCCACAGTATCTTGTACCAGCACAGTGATTTACAACTCCATAACTCCATGAAGTCACTGCTCTGCAATCCTTACAACTGTATAATAATTTTGGTATTTCTTGTTGATTCAGTGGCAAGATCTTATAATTAATTTATATAATTAGAAGATCTATATAATCTGTGTATGACAGTGTCAATTATTATTATTATTTTTTCTTTTTGATTTAGAGGTTAATATTTGAATGTATCACATGACTTAAACATCATACAGTTTGACAAACTGCTCCCGTTTTCATTTCTGTTAAAACCATAATCCTTAAAATGTTGTAGAATCCCTTTTCATGTGTCCTTTAAGTATAGTAAGTCAGAGTTATCTCCCTTGTAGGAGTCCCCTGAAGTTTCACTCTCCTGCAGTGATGATGATGTCAGTGTTGGGGCCTCAGAGTGCTCTGTGCTGTCTACTGATAAGCTATCTGAAGGTATAACTGGACAACTATTCCACATGTGATTTGATTAACATGATTTTAATTAAATGCCTCGTCAAGTTCATGTCTCAAATCTGTTGCATTCACAAAATATTCCTCTCCTTTTATTTTATTTATTTATATGATTGGTGTTTTACGCCATATTCCAGAATATTTCACTTATACGAGGGTGGCCAACATTATGGTGGAAGGAAACTGGGAAGAGCCCGGGGGAAACCCATGACCATCCACAAGTTGCGGTGAGACCTTCCCACGTACGGCCTCTCCTTTTAAGTTGTGTCTCCAGTGAACAAATGGACTGATAATGACTAGAAGTGTAATAATTGTATTTTTCTTCTCGGAGATATTGTGTGTAAGGTCTTGCTTATGAAACTCTTGTTGTTCTGTTGTATTTTTAGGCTTGTATCAAATGCCTTACGACATGGTCCAAAAAGATATAGAGAAAAATTTCCATGATACTTGCCGTATGTTGAAAGAAGTTGTCAAACATTCCAAGAAAAAAAAACTATCAGGTAATTTTCATTAAACAGTTAAGTTACAATTGCATGATGGTTTATGCAGCTATGTTTTGCATACATGTATGAATATGCAAATTAGAGATACGAGTCTTTATAAGGTTTATGAGGCTGTCTTCATGAGACTACACACTGGAAACATGACAATCTCAGTGTATGGAAGTCATTGCTCTCTTTCTCATGGAGAGTGAACGTGGTTTCACGAAACTTGTTTTGCTGAAGCCATATTACAATATGAGGTAATGTTTGACTTCATGATTTCTGAGAAACGCTCCATGTGGGACTTTTTTGAAATTAGAAAGTGTCTTGAACGAGCCCCGTGGTATTTCTCAAGATCTGGAAATTACTCATCCCAATTTCTGAGCTTTTGCTTTCTGCAGGGCATTCATGACCAGGTCAGGATGATAGTCATTTATGTTATCTGCAGGTGGCAACAGTGAATGTTAATACCCTAATTCTTCTAATTTTTTAGACGTGTATTAGTAGTGTTGAAAGCAGAATATCACATTTCTTTTCCAGCTTTTGGGAAAAGTGAAGACACGAATATGTTGTTCATTAGATGGTCTAGCCATGTGAGAAAAAAGAAACTAAGTGCTCCTGCTACAATTACATGTCCATGTATACTGGCTAAAAAGAGCACACCAGGGTGTCCCAAAAATTTGAAGAAATATTGTAGTTTGGTTATTTTTTAATACATACTGTAAAGCTTTCTATTTCTTATGATGTCTGTCCGTCTCTATCTTTGGTTGCAATTTTTACACCAGAAGCTTAGTGAAGTGTAACCTGTCTTCTGCTTTCATTTTGATTTTTGAAAATTGATTTCAAATAATTGACAATTTCAATGAAGTCTTATTGTCATTGATTTTCTAGTGAATTGCCTATTTTTTATGAGATTATTTTTAGTAAATATCTACAAATACCTATTCTTGATCTGTTATTGTAGTGCCTGTGAAAAAGAGCAAGAACACATCTAATGGAGAAATAAAAATGTCGTCAACGCCTGTGTCCAATGGGATAACCTCTAGAGAGAATGTGGAGGAGTTAGTGGATAAATTGACAAAATACAAGTGGCTGGTGAAGGAACAAGAGGAATTTATACAAGTGAGTTACATCACACAGCTGAAAGACCACTCCGTTGGCTTAATTGTTAGAACACCTTCATTGAAGTCAGGAGACCTGGGATCAGTTGCCGGTCACGTCATACTAAAGACTTGAAATGGTACTTGTTGCTGCCTCATTTGGCTCTCAGTAGTGAGAATGTTGAGTAAGGAATCAGGATTGGTTTGCCTTGTGTCAGTATCATGTGACTGGTGGGGGTGTCATGTCGTATTTCAGTAGTGGCAGCACTTTGGCAGCATGGACTCAAGACACCCCTGCCACAAGGCGACACAGTATATCTGCACACACCTAATGACGTCAAACCCCAAGCATTCATTCATTCATTCTTTCACACAGTTGAGAGTCTGATAAGTGAGAAGTTTCTATAAGGTGAAAGATCATTATAAGTTTGTACAAGTAAGTCATCACCCAGGGGAGGAGGTGAAAGATCAGAATAAGTTTGTTGCATCACATGGACGAGAGAGTGAAAGATCAGGAGGTTATTACAAATGAGTCACTTCACACAGGTGAGGAAGTGAAGGATCAGGATAAGTTTGTATAGGTGTGGAGGTGAAAGATCTTTATAAGTTTGTATAGGTGAGTCATCATACAGGTGAGGAGGTGAAAGGATAAGTTTGTATACGCGATCATCACACAGTTGAGAAGGTGAAAGATCGAGATAAGTTTGATCAGGTGAGTTACATCACACATATGAAACACAGGTTAGAAGGTGAAAGATAAGGACATTTATTTATTTGATTGGTGTTTTACACCGTACTCAAGAATATTTCACTTTTACGATGGCAGTCAGCATTATGGTGGGTTGTAACTGGGCAGAACCCGCGGGAAACTCACAACCATCTGCAGCTTGCTGACAGACCTTCCCACTTACGGCCGGAGAGGGAGCCAGCATGAGCTGGACTCGAACTCACAGCGACCGCATTGGTGAGAGACTTCTGGGTCATTTAACTGCGCTAGCGCACTAACCAACTAAGCTAACCACGGAGGCCCCTTATAACCTTGTAAGAACAGTGTAGAAGTACTGCCGTAGAAATATGGCAAACCTTCAGGAATCCTCTGTTGTTTTCAGCAATCATTACACAGTCAGTCTCAGTCTGTGGAGAACTCGTTTCTGCATGACTCCCAGCTGTTACATGACAAGGAGAGTCTGGCTGAGGAACGACGACGCTTGTATCAGGCTAAGGCCAGGTTTGAGGATGAGCGCAAACAGCTGACTGAAGCTGCCATACGGCTCAGCAGACAGGTACAGTCGCTTTACCCTGTTCTCTGTTCCATAGATACGTTAGTTCTCTAACGTTTTATATGTGAAAGAGCGATTTATGCAACCATAAGATTTGATTTTGGAGACAAAACTCCATTGGCTGGCTTAGTCAGTTTAATGGCTTTGCAGAAGTGTAATTTTGTCGGTCTGCTCAGAATAATGCTCACAGTGTATGCTTGAACAGACGTTGTGTAAACATGTAAAAAGGTTATAGAATTGCAGCACAGTGACTGCAGAGTGGGAAAATGCCAGTGAAATATTTCTAACTAATGGAAGGGTTCCAGTGACAGATTAAAATCTTTATAATGTAAATATTGGGGCATGAAAAGTAAATAGAGAAAGCATGGAGTGGGTTAATTGTTCAGGTTGGACACGATTACTCATGGTATTGAAACTTCATTCATGCACCTTGCAGTGGACATTGTAATTTACACCTTGTCCTGTTGGAAACAGTCTATTAATAGCGGTATCCCTGCATGTACTTTCATGTGAGGAGAAAAGGTGCAGTACCTTTAGAGATAATTGTATTTTTGGGTGATAATGTGATGGTAAAGTAATTTAGCAAAGATTTTTCGAAACATTTTCACTGTAGTTGATTTCAAGATATATGAATTTATTGAAAATAGTGTTGAAGAAGCACAATGGATTGCCCCTCTGCTATTCTGTTTTATTTTAGAGAAAAGATTTAGAAGATGAGAAGGCTCGTGTATTACAGCAGCAGTTTCTCCAGTTTTCTCCCTTTGTTTCTGACAGCGATCGATCCACCGTGCTCAAATCAAAAGGTGCTGTAACCTCTTGTATTCTTTGAATTTCATTAAATTGATTATTGAGCAAAACCAGGATGTTCGGAACAGATGTTTAATCTTTAGTTGCTTATTATTATTTATTTATTTATTTGATGGGTGTATTTCTCCGTACTCAAGAATATTTCACTCATACGACCGCCGCCTGCATTATGGTGAGAGGTAACCGGCTGCGGAAACCCACAACCATCTGCAGGTTGCGACAGACCATCCCACATAGAGGAAGCCAGCATAAGCTGGACTTGAACTCACAGCGACTGCCTTGGTGGGAGGCTCCTAGGTTATTGCGCCGTGCTGGCTTGCTAACCCTCTCGGCCGCACCACACAGGCCCCTGTGATTATTTGGCTCATTACTTTATTTTGAAAACTGCCTCTGCCATTACTGTCAATAAACCTAACTGTCATCTTGTAAGTGGGAACTTGTTGAGTGCAGCACTAAACATCAGTCTGTCAATCAGTATAATGGGTAATGTTGAGAGGGATTGTGTGTACAAAGGTTTCAGGCAACCATGTTTGTCTCAGATCCAGAGAAATGTTCACTAGTTTTCTCCTGTAACTGAAAAATGAATCTTTGGTTATCTTTGGTTACTGGGTGATAAAAACACGGGATCTTGTCATGTATCAACAAAATTCTTGTTTTGGAAAAAGTCAGAACTTTGGTCTACCCTTTAATGCATGCAATTCTATACATGTATATGTACGTTAAATGAGATAAAATTTCATGTGGGGGCGAGGGGGTTAGCACGCCTGCACAATGACCCAGGAGCCTGCACCAATACAGTCGCTGTGAGTTCAAGTCAAGCTCAGGTTGGCTTCCTCTGCAGCCGTACAGGGGAAGGTCTGTCAAGAACCTGTGGATGGTCATGGATTTCCTCCCACCACAATGCTGGCTGCCGGCGTATAAGTGAAATGTTGTTGAGTACGTCATAAAACAGCAATGAAATAAAAAAATGAATAAAAATTCATCTTCATTCTGCTCGATTGAGAATTTATCTTGAAGAAATGTTTTGAGGTTTTTTGGAAGGTACAATAATATCCTACTGGGGAAAAAAATATAAGTTGAAATGCCATCTTTATATTTCATGAAATTTAGTTGCCTCAGAAAAGGCAAAAGTTTAGGTGGTTGTCTGTATGTAATAGTTTGCTGTTTGTTGTCCTTACAGAGGGTAGCCGCCTGCTTCCGTCCACACCAACCTACACCACCTCTCCCTCCATGGTGGTCACAGGCCCCTCCCCTACTGACCTGTACAGAGCCATGGGCCTGAATCACCATGTCTCACAGAAAATTGGGTAAGGCACATGTATGACATCTACACATGGAGCTTATTCATGTACTTCCCATACCTGGATCTAATAATCCTGCCAGGGCCGTATGTAGAAAAAACCCCTGTATAAACAGTTTTAATTTTTGGTGAATACATAGATACACAGTTGAGGATGTCTCGCAAATCACATCTGTCCAGTTTTTGCGGTAACCAGATAGCCATTTTCCTTATATATACTATATAAAAAGATATGGTTTTGTGTCCGGGCTATAACTCCAACTGTTTTCTGCGTAGAGTTTTAATTTTTTGATGGATACATACACAGATGACGTTGTGCTGCGACTAACATTTGTTCATTTTGCCAGTTGCCAGTTTCATTATATATATTATATAGATAAATATGATTTCGTGTCTGGGCTATAACTCCAGCTGTTTTTCGGGTACAGTTTTCATTTTTGGTGGATGATGATGATGATGTGTCACGAATCACATCTGTCCAGTTTTTGCGGTTGTCATGGTAACCAGATTGCCATTTTCCTTATATGTACTATATAGATAGATATGATTTCATGTCTGGGCTATATAACTTCAACTGTTTTCTGCATAAAGTTTAATTTTTTGGTGGATACATATATACACAGATGACGATGTGTCTCACATTGGTTCATTTCCATGGTTGTCATGGTTACCAGATCACCAGTTTCTGTATATATACTATATAGATAGACTTGAATTTGTGTCCGGGCTATAACTCCAACTGTTTTCCGTGTACAGTTTTCATTTTTGGTGGATAGATACATAAAATAATGATGTGTAGTGACTCGCATTTGTCCATCTGCATGGTTGTCGTGGTTACCAGACTGCCATTTTCCCTATTTATGCAATATAAGTAGATAAGATTTCATGTGCAGGCCATAACTCTAATTGTTTTTATGTACAGTTTTAAGTTTTGGTAGACATATACATACATACACCGATGACGACGTGTTGCGACTCACATTTGTCCATTTCTGTGGTTGTCATTTTTACCAGATGACCAATTTCCATATATGTATTATATAGATAGATATGATTTCATGCCAGGGCTATAGGTCCAACCCTCAGGGGTTGTACTCACCACAATGCTGCTGGTATTCAATTGTACATTTCAAACAAATGCATTTGTTGGGGCATATGCTCTGTTCTCTCGAACTCTTGTTTATCATTATGGTTATTTACTTGGGTTCTTTTGACATTATAAGGTCATGGCCAATTGAGAATTTTAGCTTATGGAATATTTTCTGGTAAGGTATAATGGTCTTACAACTTATTACACCGTCCTTCCCAACTATAATTGAGAGGCAGCGTCGCATAAGTGAAATATTCTTGACTACGACATAAAACACCAATCAAATATAATTGAGTGGTATTAAATGTTAGAATTGTTTACAAATACTTCATATGTTTTAATGATACTGTTGAGTAAAGTACTATATGCTCAAAGCACCATCTGTACATATTGAAACAATGACCAGATCCTGTTTTAAATGTTGTATACTTGTCTGTATTAGTATCTTCAGTGAAACTCACGGCCATCACAGTGACAGATCCTGCAGTATGGTGTTCAACCCCAATCACATGAAATAAATAAATGTCAGCATCTTAAATACAGTGTTGAACACATATCCTGTAAAAATGTCCATAATATTTCAATTGTTGTTGGTTGTATTTTCAGGAACGTGAACAGTAAACCCCCGATGAGCCCCCAGATTAGCAAAGCTCCGTCCTCTGGAAGCGTGACGACAACTGAGGCTCCCATGGGAGCCAGCCCGTGTAAGAGGAACAGCTCGGGGAGTATCAAACTTTCCCCCATGCCCTCTGTGGAGAACATGTCTCATAGCCTGGACAGTCTCAAGAAAACCCTGTTCAATGGAAAGCCCAAAAGGTCCAGTAGTAGACAAAGCTTGAATTGAGTAGGTTATTTCAAAAAGAGACTATACCAGACATTTTTGGCTTATAATACATTTTTGCTAATCAAATGTTCTCTGTTTGCCAAGTATAGCTGAAGTTATTGCCTTGCAGGAAACATCAGAACTTGTACCTGTTCTATTTACAGTGGTAAAATTCTAAAGTTTGAAAAAGTTATAAAGCAATCTCACATGATAGATTTATCAAACTTTATTACCAATTTTCAACTGTATCACTTGCACAGATATTTTGTGAAAGGTAGTTATGTATTTGGGCTATTCTAAAATAATAGCAAACATTGGATTAGATCTTTGTAGATAAATGTTTTTGCCCCAAAAATCTCCAGTATAGTCTCTTTTAATTCTTGTTGGATTGAAAGTGCAGGAAGATTATGAAAGGTTTGAAACAGTTCCTGTATATGCAAAAGCTGTTGAGAATAATGATGGAGAACTGACATGATAAATGTTTGCGATGTTCATCGTTGATAGTTGAGGAAAAATTGTTGGGTGTTTGTGTTCTGGTTGAATGCCTTAAGTGTCTGATTTTGCTACTGTTAAGAAATTGAAAGATTTGTGATAATGATAAAGATATTACGATGATTTGGGCAGTCACATTCCATGAATGTCGGACGATGGCTTATGTTACCAACTGAGATATATTTTTGTTGAGTTGCCAAAAGAAAAACTCTGATATTAAATGAAACATTGCCAGAATTAATATTGACTCTTAAAATTGAAGATTTTTGATACACCATGGTGAAAATATTTTGTATTTCTACAAAGAAAAACTGAGTACGGTCAAACTGGTACACTTGAATTTGATAATGCTTATATCATTGCAGTATGCATTTCCATAAACTGCTGTAAAGTCATCATATCATTAAGGAGTATTTATATTTTTGTTCATTAGCATCTGGAGAGCACATGTGTGTACATGTCGAATAATAGCCTGAGTTAGCTTGTAAAGGGTGCCTCTGAGGTTGACCTCTCTTTCAAGTTGCCGATTTTCATCCACTTTTATAACTGATTAAACGTCAGACGTCTGATTTGCCGATATTGAGTAAATTTCTAATTCATAAGGCGAAAAAAGATAAGTATTTATTCGGATGGTAAAAGGTGTTTATAATTTCTTTATGCAAATGTGACTATGTAATGCCCAGAATATATTTTGTGATAGGTTTCTTCCAGGTACATATCCATTTTGAGCTGTATTTGCTTTGCACAGTGATGTTTATATTGTTTGATACCTGAATATTTGCAATTATGAATTCATATCTCATGTTTATATTGAACTACGAGGACATTTTCTTCTTATTTGGCACTGATAATCTACTTTTTTTATTATGCATTGGGTTGTGATTACGTTTGTAGTTATTTACTTTAGTTTGTATATTTGATCTCATTCACAAATATTATGTATACTTGTTTGACTGTTAGTTTAAATTATGTGTGCTGGCTGAAGGCCTCGGAGCTTACCACGTGATGTTGTTGCAAAGCCCCATGACACTGCACGAAACCACTTGGCGACAGAATAACGTCCCTTTGTGGCACAGCTTTGTCACAGAACCATAATCAGATGGGAAAGCTTTACATGGGCCATTATATAAGTTAAAATTTTATCCATGAAGATCATGGGGATAATCTTTTCAAATATTCCTTATAGTGGCTTTGATTTTTCTTTAAGTGATTCTGTCCACTTTCTCCTGAGGGGGATAGACAGCCTGCCTTAATCTGACTGATGAGCGCCTTAATCTGTCTTTTGCATCCTCTTAAGCAGCTCTCAAACCTTTGGCCAGCAGGGCAAGGTAATAGGCTGTTGCAAAATCCATCTAACTTCCATGCTATTTCCAGTAAGTTGATTTGTGCAGATTTTCCAGGCGGTCTCAGTCAGTGGTTAATTGAAAAGGTCAGATCATCAAATCAAAAGCATTACAAAGGGACTCTGTTGCAAAGTTACGTCCGGGATATTTTGTTATGATTCTGAGGTTCAGTGAAAGGTGTGCAAGCTTGGTCTATAAAATGTACACATGTTCTTTAGTGAAGTACATTCCAGCTGTGGTTGAAATGTACAGTTCGCTTTTTATTGACTCCTTATTTTTGAAGGGGTTGTCACAAAAATGCATTTAGCTTTTTAGTTGTCATTTTCTTACATTGAACTCATTATATTTGTTAAGAACTTTTCCTGTTTGTCAAACAAAAACCAATCGGCACATTTCTTTTTTCCAAAATTGTCAACCATGGGAGATTCACCAAAAATCAAAAGCTAATAATTTGCAGACTCCGTATTTTTTTATTTTAGCTGCTGATGAAAGGAGCCTGTTTTGCACATGAAGCAAGTGCCACACTTTTTATGTGCTGCTTAAACATTACTTTAACATAGCATAGGGCATGCTGTACAGCTTGATGTTTTTTTTATCTCCGTATTAGATTTTATTATGAAGGGCCCTGTAACTCTGAACTATCATAGATTAAGTTTATGGTACATGTAATTACCATGGCAACATACCTGTGTTCAACCTGTGTTCTTATAATGGCTATAATCAGCTTAGCCTTATATTGCTATAGTGGAACATGGCCCTGTTACAGTTGTTATGTTGTTATCACCTTTAACAGCCTTATGGAATTCTCAAAAGCCCCCAAGAGACCTCAGCCACTTCCACAAATCTTCAAAACGTTGTGTTTCTCGTAACTTCTTTTTCACAAATGATGCCTTGGTTATATCGCCATGACGTGATGTTTGAGGAATGTTGCAAAAATGATTTATGTCATTTTTTGAAAATGTGTCCTAACTGTTGCCTATGGGAGCCACACACTTACACAAGAGCTGGTTTGACAGTTACAGAAATACGCAAGGAGCTTAAGTACAGGTATAACGTTGTAGTTACTTCGTGTTTTGATTTGTTATTGTGCTAGGTGATCTGATAGGACAGATGACTTATTCTCTAAGGATTTGTTCATTTTGTGCCCATGTGGTCATGTATCGCTTGTGTGTCTCTCTATCAAGACAGATTCTCTGACTCAGGTTACATGTATGAGTACATACTTTTTGTACACGTCTTCAGTGTTCTGAGAAAACACATGGGCTATCAGTCATTATTATAATAATATGAACATATTTATCTTTGTGATAATGTTAGGCAACATCTCGAATTTTGTATTATGCCAATATTTTGTTTTACATTCCCTGTTTGGAGTGGCCAATGTTTTGTATCAAGGACATTGTTTGTATCTTTCTATCTTGTGGCATTTTGTCATTGTAATGTACTTGTATTCTATTTTAGTTGCGGTTGTGCTTTGTCTTTCACTGTTTCTTTCGGTTTTCTTTTCTTTTTTTTTTTCTTATTTCTTTTTTTTTTCTTAGTTTCAAGTAGATTTGCTCTCCCATTTTGACAGGGGTTTGGTAATGCCATGCTATATTGTTGCCACTGTCCATAGCTATTTATGTGTACTAGTTTATGCCATGGTATTGTGTTGCTATTGTTGCCACTGTCCATAAATGTCTGTGGTACATGTCTTAGTTTGACTGTTCCATGGTATCTTGTTGCTATCATTGCCTCTCTCCATATGTGTTCATTCCATACCTGTACTACTTTGATTATTCCATGGTGTCCTGTTGCTATCCTTGCCACTGTCCATAAATTCCGGTCTGTTTCAGTTGCTGCTGTATGATATGCCTCATTATAAGCTGTTACTTTAGTAACATAACAGAAGTTGTCATCGTCGTGTAGGACCAGACAATTATTCTTACTGGATAAAGCAGAAATTAGACTGTAAAGAATGCTCATCTATATTGCAACAACTGATATCATTATTTACTTTGCTGCATTGGCAAGGTTTGTCTACATATGGTTTGTCCTATGATCCTTAATGTCCTTAATCAGGACAATTTGGGAATTATTATTTTTTGTCACACCTGTTCGTGTGATCTTGAAACAAAAAAAAAATGAAAATTATTGTTAGCCGTATTTGTCCTCGTATTTTGTTTTCTTATTTATTTACCTGATTGGGGATTTAGGCTGTACTCAAGAATTTTTCACTTATGCGACGTGCTTTGTTCTGTAATTGTATAGTGCCAGACTGGCAACATGTCCTATTATTGTGCAGGTGTCATACTGTCCCGAAATTGACACCAACTGGCCATACGAATGAAGAATTTTAAATTTCGCGGGAAGATGGCTCCGAACTTGGTCAACACCGAATCGACAGCCAAAGCAAGTACTATGCTTACAGGAGGGTTACTGAAGTTCGTCTGTATTCG
Source organism: Liolophura sinensis (assembly GCF_032854445.1). Taxonomy (NCBI): domain Eukaryota; kingdom Metazoa; phylum Mollusca; class Polyplacophora; order Chitonida; family Chitonidae; genus Liolophura; species Liolophura sinensis. The sequence goes on from NC_088301.1 coordinate 14,264,793, forward strand.
CATGTCGATGTCATCATACTAAAATACGAGAGCATTGCGTGGGCTTCACGTAGTAGTGTTTGCCTTAACACAATCGGAATCGGTAAAATGTCCGACGACACCGATGATTACACGAAGTAAAGACGAAGATGACACGATCTGACAAGATTCCCTAACGATGGCCTTACGAAGGGCAAAATGAACACACGAAAATAAACCTTCGCAAGGTCTTTCGACAATTTTTGTCACCGCTGACAAAGTTGCCCCCGGAGCCTCAGCGACTCCACGATGGCTTAAGATACCCTCACGAATGGCCCGATGTTTTTACTATAAGAGCCGAATTTGAACATTTCCTTTATCGTGTGTCCATCTGGTGTCAATTTCGGAGCAGTTTGACGCTTGCATGAAAGAAGGGTGGAATACGATGATTTTCGGTAAACATCTATCATAAATAAACGATATACCCGTGATGTTTCAGTCATGGTCACTTTACTCAAAAAAAATAATCAGTTAATTTTAAGAGAAAGTCTGTTATTGCAGCAGATTATGTTAAATATAACACAGATATTTATTAATTCTTCATGAAGATTCTTTTAGACTAGCGGGGTATGTTAAATATGACAGGAATATTGTGTTATAATAATAGAATACATTCTAACATCACTTTTCAGTTAAAATTTACAGATTAATTTTTTGAGCGTTGTTATAGCCGTTTACAGCTCAAATCACAAGTCTGATCTATGTCTTTGCTCGGGTAGTGGACAATATATTTACACCCTATCAGTCTGCCGGACTTTTTTTTCTCAAAACTTTTTGAATATTCTGAATCGAGACTTGATACGTGGTTCACAAAGAAATGTTGTTAATAAAGTTCCAGTTTCAGTAATTTTTGCGATAAAATTATGGCTGGTTTTGTTCTGTTTATACAGGCTGACATTTTTAAACCACAAGAAGAAAGTTGAAACGGTTCTACGTGCCTTTATATATTAGTACACATCTTAATCTGCAAATTTTGAAAATGCATCCTTTAAACCGTTGCAATTGTAGATAAAGATGTGGATTTAAGTCACGATGAATGTGTGAGTGAATTTATATTAAATAAATATTTATTTGATTGGTGTTTCACACCATACTCAAGAATATTTCACTTACACGACGGCAGTCAGCATTATGGTGGGAAGAAACCTGGCACAGGCCGGAGAAAACCCACAACCATCCGCAGGTTACTGTCAGATCTTCCAGCGTACGGCCGGAGAGGAAGCCAGCATGAGCTGGACTTGAACTTACATTGATGAGAGACTCCTAGGTCATTACGCTGCGCTAGCGCGCTAACAATCTGGGCCGCGGTTAAACAAATAAATAAATGCCGAGGCAGACGAAAACGAATGTTACATTAAACCCGATTTCAGCTTGCAACGATTCCATTTAAGATGGACTGGTTTACTCCCAAAACATAGGTCTTTTGGTTTACTCCTAAAAGACCTATAACATCTTCAAGTGACACGCTCGCAATTGTGACAAAATGAAAACAAATGACAAATAGATTCATATATTTACATGTTTTATTATCATATATATGAACAGACTAGAATGCAATATACAAATACCTTAGTGCATAGCCACTTGGGGATAAAAAGACGTATACGAAGGCCATGCAACAAGTAGATGCATCCAAAAACGATACCCCCAACAGATCTCAGCATGCTTCGATCCCCAACCAACTTTGATAGGTGATAATCGGTTGGTTAGTTGAAGTGGTTGGCGTCGATCATAATTAGTACTCTCCATGCACATTCAGATCAGGAATCTGAATCGCATCATCTTCAAATACATGTATCCTCACGTTAACGACTTACACAGTAAAACATGCCACTACGTTTGATTTTGGGATTATGTGTCCACGGTATAGCTGCATGTTCATATTTCATTACTGTTCATTCCATGTTTTTGCCATGTTCATTCCATGTCTTTGCCATGTTCATTCGGTGTTTTTACCATGTTCATATTTCATTACTGTTCATTCCATGTTTTTGCCATGTTCATTCCATGTTTTTGCCATGTTCATTCCGTGTTTTGCCATGTTAAAATCTCATTACTGTTCATTCCGTGTTTTTGCCATGTTCATTCCATGTTTTTGCCATGTTCATTCCGTGTTTTTACCATGTCACCTGGCAGCCATCCAATTGTCTTGTGCATAACCCGAGCCAACAGGCTCAGCCAAGGTAGGATCTGCATGAACGAGAAACAGACAAAAGATGAAGAAGGAAAGTAATTATATATAGATAATTAGCAACAGTTATGGAAATCTGCAACGAATTAGCAAGCTTCAAATGGCTCCTGACAATAACATCTGGCGATCTTTATTATTCAAGCCGCTGACACACCAAATACATAACGGTATTTTTTTCAACTTTCAACTTGCACCGATGCGGATCGACGTGGATTCAAGTGCAATGCTGTTCCGAAAGCGCTGTTTGGTGGAAATTCTTTCCTATTGACGGGAATAAGGCTTAATGACCGGGTAGTAAATCCGGATGAAAAGGTTTGGAGGCAGTTGTATAAACGCCGGTTGCATGAAAACTACTCAATAAAGTGAGGCAAACTCGACTGATTCGGAAAAAGATTCTTAGCTATCAATGCATGTTAAATTTGTAACATCAACGATTAATTTTAGTACATTTATCTTGACCGGACGGGAGTACCCTCTTATCGACTGCAATCTTAGACTCGAGTTCTCTTCGATGAGCTCCCGTTCTTTCAAGGTAAATATGCTGAAATCAATGCTTGGACACAAATTTAGCTTGTATCGATAGCTGAAAAACCCTTCCTCTAAATCCTTTGAGTTTGGATCTATTTATTCCTACAATCGGCATTTATAGCTACTTTGGTGCCCTCTCATTCGGTTTTTCTCCCCATCCGGGTTTTTTTAAACCGGTCATTAGAACGTGCCCTATCCGAAAAGAATTGAATCGATAGATGGAAACCAGTGCTCTGTTCGAAGCGAATGTGTTGCCGAACCTGGTGTGTACACAACCATATGAGCATACTGTTTTGATGTGTTAAAGGTGTTAGTGTCAAAAAGGCTAATGTAGAGCACAAGTGGTTTTACTTATTTATTTATTTGATTGGTCTCTTACGCCGTACTCAAGAATATTTCACTAATACAACGGCGGCCAGCATTATGGTGTTAGGAAATCGTTTAGAGCCAGTGTGGAAACTCGCGGCCATCTTCAGGTTGCTGGAAGACTTTCCCACGTACGGCCGAAAAGGAAACCAGCATGAGTTAGACTTGAACTCACAGCGACCGCAATGGTGACAGGCTCCTGGGTTATTGGGCCGCGATGGTGTCCTAACCCCCTCAGCCACGGAGACGCCCCACCCCCTTGGGTGTTTTATGGTATGGCCCAGATACGGCTTAGGTTTATACGGTCTTATTAACGGTCTACAGATACAAAGTTGTATGTTCACATTTAGATTTCTTATTTCGTGGGGCCTCCGTGGCTCAGTCGGTTAAAGCGCTAGCGCAGCGTAATGACCCAGGAGTCTCTCACCAATGCGGTCGCCGTGAGTTCAAGTCCAGCTCATGCTGGCGGCCGTACGTGAGAAGGTCTGCCAGCAACCTGCGGATGGTCGTGGGTTTCCCCCGGGCTCTGCCCGGTTTCCACCCACCATAATGCTGGCCGCCGTCGTATAAGTGAAATATTCTTGAGTACGGCGTAAAAACACCAATCAAAAAAAAAAAAAAAAAAAAAAATCAATCTTATTTCGTATTTAATACATATAGATAAATCTCTGAACCAACGAGTACGTATGAGACATAGACCAATCGTTACACAGGGAACTGTAGGCCATATTTCAAGAACAAATATCTCCAGACACGCCAACTGAGTGAAGCGTATCCTATCCATATACAGTATACGCAAATCATTAATTCAGATTGTATGACCTTGTGGGTACGTCCCACGTGACGTGTGGAAGTCCCCGGGGGCCGGGCAGGTGTATCCCCGTGACAGAAGCTCGGTTCGGGCTGGGGGCTGTAGCATGTTTCCCCAGGGGACTTCATCTAGTCTGTCGTTATCTTCAGTACGCATTTGACCTGTCCAGAAACAGACAAAAGTAGCCCAAATTCAACAGGCTGTTTAATTATACATCCATGAAAGTCAACAAAAACTCAATTTATATACACTGTAGATCGACGAGGAAGGGCGAGATTGTAAAATTAAGGCCAGTTAAATTTAAGTTTAAATGTTCAACTTAAGTTCATACAATCTCATGAATGAAAAGCCACAACTGATAATTGCAAACTTATGACCAAAGTTGTGATATGCTTGATAAAAAGCAGTTAAAGAAATATTTTCCGATTTTAGTTACATATATGTGAACGCCTGTATCCGGCATATATCCAGATGACCGGTCAATAATTCGCCATACAGCTGAAGACAGTATCCGGAGAACTGAATGACTTAGTTTCTTAATTCGCGTGTATAAGAGAAATTACCATGAGTTTATTTGATTTATTTTATTTGTTTGGAGTTTTACGCGTTACTCAAGAATATTTCACATACACGACGGCGGTCAGCATTATGATGAGAGGAAACCGGGTAGAGTCCAGAGGAAATCCACGACAATTCGCAGATTGCTGCGAGACCTTCCCACGTACGTCTGGAGAGGGAGCCAGCATGAGCTGCGACCGCGTTGGTGAGGGGCTGCTGGGTAGTTGCGCAGCGTTGGCAGTCTTACCACCTCGGCCATGGAGGTAACCAGTTTACCATTGGCGGAGCAATGCAGATCTCTAGGACGGGCGATCACACTATTATGCCAAAATGAAACTAAGAGATGCTAGATGTTCCTGAACGCCTACCGTCAACAAAGAGCGCCCTTTTCCCACGAGCCTGCATCACCTCCTTAACGTGTCTCCAGCTGCCACCAGCCCGTCCATAACGTAACCTGTCGGGTACAAGTAACAAATAACAGTCAGTATACGAGGTGATCAGGGGAGACCCCACCAGCGGTCATGATGGAGGTCGATCTCACTTTGTAGTCCGAGATTGCCAAAGGTTTGGCAAAAATTGCATCTATCCTTCGTAGAATAAAATTTATCTAATTTATCATCATCAATAGTTGCTTTAGACTTTGATCATTCGAAAAGAAGCGTATATATGCATCACATATAGTTAGACTTGTTTCCAATTGGGCAATATACAAGTTCGAATCTCACCTTGGTGGACCGAGTACTGGGAATGTTACAGGCTGAGCATGACTGTCAAAATGTCGGTAAGCCTTGTGGAAGTCATCGTATCCTGCCTGATGACTGTACTGGAGGTGGACTGGCTCCTGAAGTAACAGGCCATACACGTTATACAATGGAGATAGAGCAAGAGTAAAACAGTAATAAAGTAACAACTCTTCGTGGTTATACCGGGTACGAGAGGACAGAGAGATTGGTAAACCAGAAATGAAGTAACAAGTCACCGTGGTTATACCGTGTATGAGAGGACAGAGAGAACGGTGAAATAGTAATGAAGTAACAAGTCATTGTGGTTACACGTTGTATGAGCGGACAGAGAGAACAGTTAAATAGTAATAAAGTAACAAGTCATTGTGGTGACACGGTGTATGACAGGACAGAGAGAACGGTAAAATAGTAATGAAGTAACCAGTCATTGCGGTTACACGGTGTACGAGTGGACAGAGAGAACGGTAAAATAGTAATGAAGTAACAATATAATTAAAGAGGTAGAGCATAGAGACTAAAACCAGAGCAACGACGACAGTGTGATAGCTAGCAAATGGTCACACGTAACCGGTGATATACAGCCTCTTGTCAGTTTACCTCAGTCAGTTCTAACTCTTCATGTAAATGCATAAATACTAGCAATTTACACGCCCTTAGCACCATCGGCTTAAGCAGAATTAGGTGAAAAGAATGCAGTGATGTTAATTGCAATTTATTAGACGTCACTGGTCTAGAAATACTCAGATACTGTGTTATCATCTCACTGAACATACAATCACATTAAAGCAGCGCAAAAGGACCAGACCTCGGGGATACTTAGTCCACCAGTAGAACCTTGGTTTATACAGGAATACAATATAATTAAAGACGCAGAGCATATAGAGGAAAATCAGTCATGAGCGAACAGAGAGAACGCTAAAAACTGTAATAAAGTCATCGTTGTTATAGCATGTAGGAGAGGACAGGGGGATCGGTAAAACAGTAATAAAGTCAGAAGTCGTCGTGGTATTCGGTGTATTATCGGACAGAGAAAGCGGTAAACAGTAATGAAGTAACAAGTTTTCGTGGTTATACCGTGTATTAGCGGACAGAGAAAGTGGTAAACAGTAAATGAAGTGGTTATACCATGTATGAGCGTAGATAGAGCATTGTAGTAATAAATCTGTAATAACCCAGGGCTAACGAAACAGATAACATTATCGAATTAGATTGTGTAAAGCAATGCTGAGCACTTATATTTTGTATGTCGCTCAACTTAATGATATACTGAAAGATAAATGTTACCAAAATTGCCCCCCCCCCCCCAAAAAAAAAAACACAAAAAGAAAAACAAACAAACAAACAAAAAAACACACACACTTGCGCGCAGTAAGATCATAGGGTGATTGCTACAGGGTGAAATGGGAGTGAAAGCAAACATACTAACAAGGCTGTGATATGCAAGGGCTTAAAGAATACATGGCCATACATACAAACAGTCACACAAACATATCTATTGGTTTCTTTCGTTGATTGTATCGCGGGGCTTATCGTCAGTGGAATTTCATTTGGCATGCAAGTGCTTCAGTTGTAACTTGGTCCAGAAGAAGTGAATTGTGACATTTTCAAAGTGCAGTTTGAAACACGAGGTGAAACAGCAAACTAGAATCCAGAACACGCGTGGAGTTGTGAGGTGAGTGCACTCATTGTAAGAATCCCAAAGGGAGTGTAGATGATATATGGACGAAGGACCTTTTCTGCCATAGGTAGCTGTGGTAATGTTAATGGCACGTCTAGTCTTCCATACTCTGCTGCTTGTCGCTGTCTTCTTTTCTCGTGGTGTCTCGTAGCTTCGGGAACAGAAATGGTGGTTCTCGCTGCTCGTGCTCCTGTTGTGCATTTAAATTACCCAGGTAATTGGTTTGTCAATCTAAGCAATAATTTTAGTTGTATTGTCAAATATATAGTTTCATATCTAAGGGTATTCTTCTTACAACAGAAGAGAGGCATTGTCTGCACAGCTTGAGCAGGGAATCATTCTGGGAAAGTGAAGAAAAGTAATTGATGTCAATCTTAACTGCTATATAACGACTTTGTTGCCATGGTGATTACAATCGTTTTAGCTTAGAGTTGCACAAAGCAGTTGGCTTCAGGCAATGATCCAGTGTTAGAAGACCTGACACTGGCGATATTTCTAAACCGAGTTTTATGTTGGCGGGAGTCTTGAAAACTTCTTGCTTTATATGTTTCTTTAGAAATTGCCACAGTCATATGGTTTTCCACCTTACTCCTTTGGTTTGAATATAACCTCGCTATACTTGTGTTCATGCCACGTTTCTATCTTTCCAATCCGCAAGTGCTCCATGCTTGGTTTGTACAGACACACAGACGTCTCTAGCACTGAATAAATATCGACACTCAGTACGTTCCTACTGGGCATGCGCATAATTTTATTAGACATTGATCCCTAGCGTTTCGTTCAGGAAATGTCTGTGATGGTGCACGGTTAACTATGTATCTGTGTATTACCAATGACCCGGCATATACTAACACGTTTCAAAACTGACCATAGACATTGACGTAGACTTTACACTGGCTATATGATAGCGTACGGTCTATTCAGTGGGCACCGCTCTTATAGCCACATATTTATAGTTTCGAGCACCCGAATTCCTCGCAAGGACCATGCAGGAGGTGTTAAATAACATGGAGCTAAATGGGGTGAAATTCTGATTTGTACCGATTCCTGAAGTTTAAAGTACATGTACTACAGGACATTGGTACTACATATATCATATCTGAGAGCTAAGGACATTCTGATTACTTTTCCAGAAAGAATTTCTTAACTAAAAGCTCTATTTTTAATCATTTATGCAAAAATTGTCTTCGATGCCTATCCCTCCAGAGTTAAATTCACTTTGTTATTTACCTCCAGTGCTTTGGTCACTTGACCAGTGAATGTGCTGATGATTGGATCAGAGCAGTTATGACGTCACTACAAAACTATGTACTTGTATTTAAACCATATTGATAATTTTCGGTTATGAAAAGGTTTGACAGAAACCAATAAACACAGGACGAGTTTTATACCAATTCGAGATCGACTGCTCCCATCATCAGATACATGTTCAAAATACATTTTTCATACGTATAATAATGTGTCTTATATCTGGTGATGGGAGCAGTTGCACTTGAAAAATCATATCAATAATACCATATATAGATTGGTACAACTCGTCCTGCTTTCATTGCTTTTGTTGGTAATTATTCGTTACACCTTTAAAGGAGATGTAGGTCATTTGTGTCTGAGTTGTATTAACATCAATGCATCGCTGCAAATGACTTCTGACATCGCAACCACCGGTTTTACTTTTGTCTGGACCGTTCGCGATTGTCTGTTGTGATTTCATGGACTTATTTTCCCACAAATGCACGAGCTTTATTGCTCTTACAACAACGATAGACAGCCAAATGAGATTAAAAATGCTGGGCCATTTTTCGCAAAACTGACTGTAATTATGCGATGACATTGCCTGTTAAAGACACGCGTATATTACACGTCGTCATGGTAGTGATGACCAACCTGCGATCCCTTCGCTAAAAGAAAGAGTTCCTAAATCAGCTTTATCACAGCGATCACCAAGTCAGTATACACAAGCAAACATTACAGCAACGTTACCAATAACTAGCTCTGTGTAAGCTTCTGGAGAGAAACTTACTTGTATATATAATGATGTCGGCACGTCGGGTCTTTTCACCAGGTTTTGTACCTTCGCTAAGCGCCATCCATTTGGACATAACTCCATAACTCGTCCTGAGGACAAACAACCTGAGGTATAGTTTCCATTTTTTTTAGCATCATTTGTGAATATAATCACAATGAATTGGAGAAACTTGCCCAAAAACCATTTCAGTTTCAGGTGTTCTTAGTTCACGCAATTTTCAGTTATCCATCAGGTCATAGAGCTTGCAAGATTTGATTTGATTTGATTGGTGCTTTTACGCCGTACTCAAGAATATTTATACGACGGGAGCCAGCATTATGGTGGGAGGAAACCAGGCAAGAAACCCACGATCATCCGCAGCTGCTGGCAGACCTTCCGACATGCTTGCAAGAGGCCAATAGATGTAATTTAAGCTGAAAATTCGATGAAATGTGCACATTGCGAGTTAACTTTCCCACAAGGTCTACATTTGATAAAACTGTTGCCGGAGGATAATATTTTTAACATAGAACCTTTGACCTGATTTAACGATGTAGCTTAGTAGGCCTATGCATTATTATGATTGTGTACATTGGTGGGGGTTAACACTCTGCTTCATATCGTCTTAGTTGAAATATAAGTTATAAGCCGAGGACTTCCGTGGCTGAGGTGGTCAGCGTGCCAGAGCTGAGCAATGACCCAAGAGCTCTGCCCGGTTTCCTCCCACCATAACGTGGCTGCCGTCGTATAAGTGAAAAATATTCTTGAGTACGGGGTAAAACAACAATCAAACAAATAAATAAAATATACGATAAACTCACCTTAGTCTTGTATGGGGTCTGTTAGGACGGTAGGTAGTTTTCCTAAAGTCCATTGACATTCTGGACAGGCCTGGGGACAACCGTGTTGAGCCAAGTCTAGACACTCACAAACAGGGGGTTATGCTTGTCCGTGAAAGAAGTGATAACAAAGCCAGGTGTGACAATCAACGCCTACCGGTACACCTTTTCTGCACGAACCCAAGTCATGCAGAGCTCGAGGTAGGTTTGGGACGTATAGTCACGGACTAGGGAGCCAATGGTACGGGACAAAATTTTGCGGCCTATAGCAACACAATCAAGTCTTACGATATTTTTTGAACGCTTCTTTCTCCTCTTGGTTTGCTCTCGGCTTCCTTCATTAGCTATAAGCACCCAGTCGATCTATTCGTGGATTAATCTGGAGTAGCACACTAAACTGCTTTCTACCAAGTGTTCTGTCAGTTTGGAATAATTAACTTTGGGTTTTGTGGCCAGGGTAGGGATCACAGGTTAAGGCTGATCCCCGGGGTTGTTCTGTACAGGCTTTAGGCCTGTCTGTACGCTTAGAGTTCACCCCCCTAGCAACAGGGTGTCAACGGTGGCCAGGTCGAATTTAACTGTATTTAGGATTTGTCAAGGTTTGTATGTCACACTTCAGACAGTATATAAAGATTATTGCGTAATGTAAGAACATAATAACGATCAGATTTATAGACTTGTCCCATGAGCTAAGCTGAGCCTTTTTGTCGCGGCTCCTTCTTAGCTATTACATATAGTACTATAAATCTTCAACATTTTGGACCTCTACAGCGCCTTTAAAATCAGTGGAATTTATGCATACAGTTATTATGAATATGATGCTAAAATGATTAATGTTTATCGCTAAAAATACAAGCTTCACAAAACTGTGCATGTATTTCTTTTCATCCCATACTTCCCTCAGAATATTTAAAATATTAGTTTGCAGAGGCGGTTGAAAAGGTTGAAGAATTAGGGCAGGCTTATATATGTCAGGTAATGCTGGCATTACATAGGACTGAAAATACAACACATGTATTAATATGCTTGGTATCCATCATCTCGATATTAGGCCTGCACATACGTTATTCCAGATTCAATTATCAAATTCATTTCAGAAAGCATCCAGTTGGCTATAGGCAAACCCTACTAATCACACACTTCTGAAACACGTAACTTTATACGAGATCCAGTTCTGCACTACACATGACACCTACCTGTATATAGGAAATCTATAAAAACAGGCTGAAAGTTAATTAACCGGCTACTTCGCGGGTTTATTGCTCTCCCTTGACGTCCAGACGCCCAATGTCCTTATATAGGGCAAACAACCTTGATTTATCTAAAACATTTCCTAATACAAGCCTAGTCTATAGTACACTCGGTATATAACCCGTTAATCTCTTAGGCTGGCCCAACGCCTTATACTGTGCGGCATTATCTGCCTTTCAAACAGTTAAATGTATATGCTCCGTTGTCGCTCTGTAGGTCATAATATTACCTGCCTGTTATTACTGGCGAATACAGTGTACTTTTTTTGCATCTCCTCTTCATGGTCGCTCTATACACTGCACAGAACTATCTGCCCATTTTTAATCCAAAATACCTTTTTTTTCATCTCCCGTGATTGTTCTATATACTGTACGGAATTATCTGTCAATTCCATATCCATACATGCTATATATATATATATATATATATATATATATATATATATATATATATATATATATTGCACAGAACGATCAGGCCCTAAATACAGAAAAATGCTTATGTATCTTTGTTCCATTATTGTTATATACTATATACAACTACCAGTGCGCATTCCTTTACAGCTAAAATGTATCAATCTATCCCTCTGTAAATCTTTAGATTTTATTCACACACATGTAGAGCTGGATGCCCGATGGAGTCCACTTGCATGCAGGACAACCGCATCGTGCCCAACACAGGTTACAAGGGGTACATGTTAGCCCCTTAATCTTAATCCCGCGTTTATAAGCCTGCGGATATATTTATTTATTTGATTGTTGTTTACCACAGCAAACCAGAATACCCAAGTAAACCACCCATCTGTGTGAATTTCCTGGCAGTCTTTCTCCACGCGGGACACAAGGAGATGCACACTATATTGTTGGGAGATAAGCGATCATCAACGAAAGTTGAACTCTCCAAAATGGCCAAATGAGCGTTCGACAACCGCTTATTGTCTCTATCTGGCAATCAGACTGGGGGAATCTACAAATATCCTGTCCCAGGTCGGGTTTGAACCCGCGCCTCGTGCAAATTGAAAGGCAAACATCTTTAACACTAGACACTGTTTTGTCAAGGCGTTGCACTATTCAATAAAAGACTCCTTAATCACCCCTGGTAAGTACTTCCAGCAGCAAAAAAACTAAGCATTCTGAAGACGTTTTAAATTTTTAATAAAATCAGAAATGGCTTCGTAACTCGGTCTCATGACGGATTCATGCGTGCAGTAAGCAGTTTTCAATTATGACGAAAAGGCACAAGGAATGTTCGTCAAATGAAGTAAATCAGTATCCAAATCCTGTATATACCAAGCTTGTTCAGGAGATGTCCTTATTTAAAATATGTATATCAGTTGCCCTTTGATATAACCCACCCAGTCCAAAGTATCAAGTGTTCATATGTACGCTACAGGAAATATGGTTTGATCTGATCATTGTTTATTGCCATACACAACGAGTTATTCACTTATACGATGGCGGTCGGTTTTATGGTCAGGCCTACATCGAGGACAGCGCGGAGTGGACCGGGGAAACCATGCAGCGACCTTTGGAAGACCTTTCCCATATCTGACGTACACATGTAGACATACTGGTGGAACACAAGTGGTCCTTAACAAACGTCAGAATGTGCAACTGGTCGTCACACGAGTGTCGTCTCTAGCTTACTGTCACCAAGGCGAAACAAGTAGTGAACGCCGCGGAATATAAATTCCCTGTCCCAGGCCGGATATGATACCGCGTCGTACTTCACGGCGTTTAGAAAAGGTCGATTCAAGCTATAAGTCCCCATGTTATCCCGCTCATCGGATCGGTGATTGATATGCTATCTGCTTTCGGGCAGTCAAGGGTTGTATGTGAACGGATGTGGCATGCAAACTGTAACATGTGCTGTAAAGATGAAAGGCAATATGCCTACGTATCACTGGCCACTGTTATAGATCAGAGCTAAACGCGACTTTGGCATACGAGGGTCTAGCACCAGACCTAGGGAGTGGTCAGAATCATATAGACAACGGGTTGGTTTGACTTTATTGCTATTTAATATTGTCCACATACCTCCACATAAAAAAACAAACAAAACAAAAACGGCCTATAATTTTCACTTCTGCTTTGCTGGCGGGGGTTTGCAGTACTTGATGATTTATCGTTGAAAATATTTACCAATCTGACGCATAATTCTAGCTGTATATATACAGGAGAAAGAATGTAAACACAATGTAGATATATATCATTTATTGATTCATTTACAACAGCCATAAAGTGCGGCAATCATAACTCAAGGGGAAGTTACAAGAACATTTCATACGGATTCTCTTTCGCACAATAACTATACATAAAGGTAGAACACATATTAAAGTAAAAGCCACAAAAATGACATCAGCCAAAGTTTCTTGTGACTTGTGTAGTCTCCTGATCACACAGAAAACATCTGCTAAAAAAAAAAATGACGATTTTTCCACGTTCACCAAGGCAACAATAAATCTAGCTAAGAGCTGTGTCGCCCAGTGAGACACTACCGCGTTCAGATACCACAAGGTCATGTCTTACAGCCTTTTAAATATATTGTCATTGCATTGCAGATTGTGTCCACATTTAAGTGAAGCAGATTTGAATGAATAAAATTACAGACTAGGACTACATTACTGTATACAAGGGTCACATATCCCATTAACCCATGTTTGATATAAACCTCTAACTACCGGTCAGGCCTAACCAACTTAGAAGGGCAGAGATGTGTCTGCTCTTTGTCAGAGTACAGGCGATTCTACGCGCCAGCTACAACTATATTGATATACAATACATACAACTAATACCGCAACGGTCTCATAAAAAAACAGCAGCAAAAGAAAAAAACAAATTTCGATAAAAACCTCAATATGCAAAAAAAAAATAAATATTAAAAAGTAAAACAGCCCCATTTCCTTGAAAAGAAAAAAATCGTATGACATGACAGTGTGACATCTGAGTTCGATACCTCCCTGGTGACACCAGTTTTCACAATATGTTCAAGGTGTTTTTCCTGGTTACAGAACTATGCGAAGATCATTTCACGTACTAACTACAAAGATAAATATTATCTTTGGTTGATATTGCCTCTTCTGTTTTGAGCGGATGTCACATAAAAGACGCAGTAAATATTGGCCATGGTATTAAACCGAAACAACGAGAAATGGGTGACCCAAAATGCTCAATGATTTTGTGAACACATGCCACGTGCACCAAGCACAACCAATGAAAAAAATGTTACCATGGTGATGGAGGTGGGATGAAACATGATTACCGAAGCACAATTGCATTGAGTGATGAGGCGCAGTGCATCCCGATGAACCGACAGCCAAGCGCTGTCCTGTAATGATGGCCAGCCAGCCAAGTGCTGTCCTGTAACGATGGCCAGCCAGTCAAGCGCTGTCCTGTAACGATGGCCAGCCAGTCAAGTGCTGTCCTGTAACGATGGCCAGCCAGCCAGCCAGCAAAACGCTGTTCTTTAAAGATGGGCAGCCAGCCAATTGCTGTCCTGTAATGATGGACAGGCAGCCAGTCGCTGTTTTGTAATGATGGACCCACAGCCAACCGCTGGCCTGAAACTGGGTGGTAGGGCACAAAGTTTGGTCAGGTGGTCAACAGGTGGGTGTTAGAATGTGAGGAGGTGCGATCAGGCCATGATCTCTTCGGTGGGATGGCTTGGTCTTGGCAGCATGATACTGGGGTCACGGATAACCTCTCTCACATTCGCAGATAGGCTTGTATTCGTGGAGGTACATCACTAAGAGCTATTAACTTTAGGGCTAATTACAGCATTGGGTGAAAACCATACTCCCATAGCAGATACTATGGTTTCACACAACAGTACAGTAATGATTAACACTTCTGTCAACTGTACCATTACTGGAGCTACAGGGGTCAACTGTAGCATGATTGGTAATACAGAGGTCAACTGTACCACAATTGGCAATACAGATATTAACAGTACCATGATTGGGAACACAGAAGTTAATTGTACCACAACTGGTAATACAGAGGTCAACTGTACCATAATTGGTAATACAGAGGTCAACTGTACCATGATTGGTAATACAGAGATCAACTGTACTATGAGTAGGAATACAGAGGTCAACTGTACCACAACTGGGACAACAGTACAAGGTCAACTGGGTCGGTGTATAGTACTTGCGAATCATTCTGGAAACTGGTTGCACCTTACTGTCCAAATCCTTGAAGGAGAGAGAGCAAGCTTGGCTGCTATGTGGTTTGATACAGAGTACTGAGGTTCCTGTGGATGTTAATCAATGACGGTGATCACAACCCAGGTTGTTGTGCTCCTGTAGGTCAAGGCCTCTGTAAACCAAAGATCAATGTCTCAACCACATGATACTCTCAACTGTAAACATCATGCTTAAAAAAATTCCCTTTTCACAGCTGGATTAGAGCTATGTTAAAATACCTTTCCCCTGATGCTGGACAATCATGGGAAAACCTGACATGGATCCTCATATTCACAATTTTTCCCGTTCTGAACCACCCTCGTGTACTGCTTGGCCTGAGCTAGGCGCAGACCTCAGTCATGTATGACTGCATTAACCACATTTCTAACAGGCTTGTGTAGAACATATTCCCTCATGAAGTGTTCCTGTAAACATACATATCAAGTTTTCCTGGCGTGCTTTTGATCTGATGACATATCAACCCTAGCAACTGTAACATCTGACAGAACGATATCAACCACAGCAACTGGGCCATCTTGCAGTATGATATCAGCAACAGCAAATGGGGCATCTGACAATATCATCAGCCTTGGCCATTCACCTATCTGGCAGTATGATATCAGTTGAATCAACTAAGCCATCAGACAGTATGGTATCATAGCAACTGGGATATCTGACAGCATATCAGCTGTAGCAAGTGAACAATCTGGCAGTATGATATCAGCTGTAGCAACTGAGCCACCTGTCTGCTCCAGCAAAAACACATTGCCATGATATTAAGCTGCAGGAGCCTTGTGTAATAAAAGGCCTGTACATTATAACTGTCTGGGTGTTGCCACCATACACATGATCTCTCTCACAGAATTAACATATCATCCCATATCGCCTTACATTGGCCCCTGCTCTAGCAATCCTTCAACACCAGCAACAATCCACATGATGTAATACTGTGTATACGCACATGCAGTGGTACAATAAAAGACTTCCATAAGGGTAGATAACTCTGGCTACCTAGATGGAACAGGGCATACAAAATAACACTCAGATACAATTCAGCTGTCAGCGCATGCAATCCACACAACTGTCACATAATCGATGGTGGAAAAAAAAAGAGAAAAAGTCAATGTAAAATAACAGGACAGTTTGTATAAAAATATTCCAACTGAACTCATCGCCTGTCCCCTGGTAAGATGTTCACACCGTGGGGCGCAGAAGACACTTTGTACAATACCCAGAGTCTGACGGACAACAGGACGCGCGTTGTCATGGACGCAGGCGCGCATGCTCTGCCGCCACTGTCAGAATCGTCAGGATTTCTACAACAGTCTAACAAGATTCCTCAATCGATGGAACTCCTACAGAATCAAATGTACACTGCCACATCGGCAATAGTAACAGGTGGACAATAACTAATAGTCCCGTAAAGATTTGCTAAGACATGCGCAACGGGAGGACTGGTCGATCTATCTGTACACGTAACATGAGCAGCTGAGAGCAGCCAAAGGGGAACAACTATGTCAGGTCATGGCCAATGTCACAAGTATTCACAGCTTTTTAAAGATCCTCTATAGGATTCTAGTCTTCACATTTGTTGATTTCAAATTCATTAAATATCGTAAAGTCTCTATGTACACATATCAACGGAGAAAACAACACTGAAGAAAGGGCCAGTCCTCCCTTCCACTGTACATGCCTACTTCCCGATGACCTGGGTCAAACTGCTCCTAGAGATAGCACTGAATCACACTTGTAACACACCACTGCCCATCCTCCAAGGACAGGCCTTTTGCAGTCATCGTAACACATCTCCAGGTCTTCTTTTATCACACATGCACACACAGTCTTCCTATGGCCAACAAACAGAAGTAACATTACAGGCAGAGTTGTCTCCTCTTTATGGAGGCGTCAAACTTCACAGGGTCCGGCATTTATCTTCCCAGCAATCACTTAGTGAAGATAACCTCTGCCAAATGTCGCACAGTTTCTCACAGTGTCTGTTTGGCAGTGGGTCAATCACCA
The DNA here is from genome assembly GCF_032854445.1 of Liolophura sinensis. Classification (NCBI taxonomy): domain Eukaryota; kingdom Metazoa; phylum Mollusca; class Polyplacophora; order Chitonida; family Chitonidae; genus Liolophura; species Liolophura sinensis. The sequence continues at coordinate 14,281,983 of NC_088301.1, forward strand.
GCCCCCAGCACGAGCTTCGATGGACATGGAGGACAGATGGAAGTCTGGCTGCTCTGCCTGTATGGTGTGTCAGGTGACCACAATAATACACAGCAGTAGAGAGAAGTAGCTAGATGGCCACACGGCTCAACTGGTCTCAGTTTGCATAGTGGTCAAAGGATCCCAGGTATTCCAGGGCTGCTCTGTAGCAGAACTGATACTGGTCCTGGAAGAGAAATGAGAAAACACAGGTTTACACAATGGGAAGATATACTCATCCAGAGAGCTGCAGAATTCTGGCATACTGTATTTCACCTGAAGTTTGCCCTGGACTTTCAGAAGCACACAAAGGCCGTACAATGATACTTTGATGCCAACTTACAAATTTTCCACATAAGAAAATAATCAAACTTCACAAAAAACTTTAAGCGGCACAATAAGGTGAATAAATCAATCAAAATGTCACTTACTAAATTTCAGGTGAAATACACTACACTGACTTTATATAAATTTTTTCATCAATACAATCAATTTTAATTCTGATGTGGGCTTCATGAACTGTAATGCTATGTGTTTGGCATCCATGACAACACAAACCTTTTTGACTGAGTGTAGAAATCCACACACAATCTAGGTATAGTTGACCCAAGGGAGATAACAGCTTACCTCTGTTTGCACCATGGCTGGTCTTTGTGTCCGCAACATTTTGACAGTCTGGAAGAGGTCTACTACCCCCTCATACCTCATCCTCTCCAGCACTATACTCAATGTGATGAATACACCTGTCCGTCCCACCCCGGCACTGAAACACAAATCACACCCATTTTACGCCATCCTCAATATTTCAAAACCTTATTTAAAGCAGAGGAAGAAGGAAATAAGCCAATTATGAGGTACTTCACAAACCCTCTAACCAGATGATTTTGCCATCAAAAGCCTCACATATCATGCACATTATTAGTAGTCAAGTGTTTAGATTTCTTGACAAGTTTAAGATCTACAAAGCTTTTTTCTTTAATTTATAGGTGTTTGGGTAATGGTGTACCAATTGTTAAGATTTTAAATTGTTCAAGATGTACAAAGTATTTGTTTATTAAAATAATAAACGGACTCTAAAGCCTGATATTAATTGACTACTGTTCTCTAGTAATGCATGAGTGCTATGTTACCAGTCTGCTCACAACATGTTATCACAAAAGCAAAAACAAACAGCTTAAGCATGAAAAAATTTCCACGGGAACGCTCCCCCCATTCAAAGGTCAATACACTTCAGTTTATTGTCTTGGACAACCAGTTATAGAATAGGAACAGATCATTTTACTACAAAGATATTAGATAAAATTCTGATTTTCAGTAAGGTACAATAAATATGAACTTCAATTTTTAATTAATTACCTGCAATGGACAGAGATTGGTCCATCTTGGCCAAACTGTTCCTTTGTTTTGTGAACTTGACCAATGAAATCAATGAAACCTTCTCCTGACTTGGGTACACCTTGTTCTGGCCAATCAGTGAACTGGAATTGTCTCACTGTACGTGATTGGCCATCCTAGAAACAAACAATTTTGTTGCTTAAAAGACAATTTTAGAGCACATCACCTCGACCCCATCAAAATAAAGTAAGCAGGAGGATTTACTGACTTCTGGAGTAAATATATATGTACATATAGATATTCATGTGAAAAAGATTGATAAGGAAATCATTTCTGAACAGAACTTATATTCTGAGGGAAAAACGACCCAAAGATTGAACAATTCTGATAAGACTGTGAACTCACTCTGGCATCCGTGACCTTGAACTCTCGAAGGATGTACTGAGGCATGTTATACTCGGCCATGGGATCCACCACGAAATACTGGTAGCGCGCCGAGCGCTCACTGGGCCAGTACTGGTGACATTTCTCCTGTAACACAAATGGCAAAGCTTATCAACACCTGTACAACAGGTGAGAATCACACCACAAAGTTTGCTACTGGCTTAATAACAACAGTTTCATAATAGACCAACATTTTAGCTTCCTGCATGAATTTTACTATGACTGGGATTTAATGTCGGTCTTTTATAACTATATTTAGCAGTGTGTTTTCTCTTTTGGGGGGTGACAATCAGACAAAAAACTGTACAATCTTTGGCACCTATTTGTGTACACAGTGAATCAGTTGTCTAACTTTTTTTTTCAGGGTATATAACACCAGTAGAGGTTATGACAGAGTTTTGGAGATCAACATGGGAAAACAATTCATTTAATAAAATATCAACCAAAATACATGTTTGAACACATTTTTGTCCGGGGTGTGGCAATCAAACTACTACAAGAGTTAACTATTTGTATCAGGTACTGTTTCACACAACGATGACTACAATGAGATAACTTATCGCAAATAACTCACTCTGCCCATTTCCCTCAGTTTTGTGAGCATCACGATGATTGTGGAGTTGTGCTCCCAGAGCATTCGCCAGAAATCTTCTGTTGTCTCCACTAGTGGCCCCTGAGTGGCAACGTATGCCTTTTTGTACCGATAACCCTGTGGTGATGGAAAAATGAAAGTCATTGTGAACCATATGGAGAGACTGTGTATAGCAAAGGAACAAGTACTGCAGTGCCAGCCTTTTTAACATGACCTAGGCTGTTCTGGAGGTGCGTCAGGGTACATGTTCTTGTTACTCTGCTGGCTTTGTTATGTCGTCACAACTATGACCCCGCATACTGGACAGAGGTCACCACAAGAGACAACACTAACAAGGGACAAGCAACTCAACAGAGTGCAAAAACTTAAAACAAGAGGGGAGAAAAATGTAAAATCAACAAAATGTAACATATCAAAAACAAATTGCTTTTATATGAAATTACAGAAAAATCACATGCAGGTATATTCATAAAATATATACATGTATGTATTTTTAAGTCAAGCTTTCTCTTTTTCTATTTTTTAATTTTTTATTTCATGCTACCTTTAAGCAGTTTAGTGAAACATTTTAGTTCAGGAGTTGTCAAAGAACTAGCAATAGCAGATATCTCTTCTTTTCTTGCTTCCTGTGTTAGTATTGTTGCAACCAGCTGCAGTTTGTAGGGAAGCAGAGTTTGTAGACAGAGTGAAAGGTATTCAATAAATAAGGTATATTTAGGCTCACACAAATAACACCCGGTTCTCAGGCAAACAAGGGTCTGGTGTGGGAAATTACAACCTATAAATGCGCTAGCTCTAGGTTAGCCCGAGTCACTGACTACAGCACTCGTTACACGCACAGTTCTCAAAGGCTACACACTACAACCCAATAAAACAGCCATGCAGAGAAACTGGGCAAACCAAATAAGTGTCAAAATCATGCAGACAGGCAGGACGAACTGGCACGAACCACGGGACAACACGGACAGAAATCCTGCAGGGGTGAGTGGAGGGGAGGGGGGAGGGGCAGGGGCGTCTGGGAGAGAGGCTCCCTAAAGTCGCTGCCTTAACATGCCAGCCCAGGCGGGTCAGAGAACCAGGGGCGTATTTATGTGGCCTTCCTTACCCAGACTACTTACATGGAGGCAGTTACTTACATCAATAAAACTGGCATTGATGTAATCTGACCCGTCCACGCCTCGTATCGGCTGTAAACAGACTCGCGTGGATTCATCTGCCAACACAAACATCACAGTCACAATTTAAACTGACCTAAGCGTGTTTATCCTTCGTTCTCATGGTGAACTTTGGCACGACATGGCTGTCAGTCATTTGATTAACTACAGTGAATCACTCATAACTGTATTTATATCATTCAGCAGCTTTAAAAACTTTATTAGGTAAAAAAACGGTTCTGATAATTGTGTCGAAATATGAGCAAGTCAGAAATCTGCAGTAAACTATCTATCATCTGACACAAATTAGTCATGATCAGAGATTATCATGATGATAAAACTGGCATTTCTGTTTTAAGATTTGTATTTAAACAGAACATGTACATGTACACTAGTAAACTTACATGGTAAAATGTTGACCAGTCTATTTTTAAACTTGTTTACAGGCAGGTTTGCACTGACAAAACGAGAAGGATTGGCTTTCATATTGGCTAATCTCTGAAATAGAAAACAAGACAGAAATCAGCATGTCGTCAAATGTTTCTCAGGCTTTCAAAAGTGACATAACTATCCCACATTTTGTTTTTAGTCACCTGCATCGTATAGGCTATACTACAAGAAAACACTACTTCAGCATTTCCATGTACATTCTGTCCTTTTTAATTCAAAAAAGCAACCACTAATCTGGTGACACATTTGATGCCAATTGATAAACAGTAACATTTTTGGTGAAATCTTTACAACTAGGTTTTGAGATTCTGATAAACAAAACAAATAGTTGTGCAACACAAACATGAACTTTGGGTTTTTTTTTTTTTGTCCTCATTCTTAATCCCATGTAGATATAAGCAGTAAAATGCACAACATTTTTTTACACACTTATGTGATCTCAAGAGATTATTGGAAAAGCTGATTCATAAACTGTGTGTGATCTCAAGTGACCAAACAGGGAAAAGATGATTTGTATACTGTATGACCTCAAGTGATCAATGTGGGTGGTGAAGGTTACCTTAAATTCTAGTTCCATTCCTGTGACTGTTTCCCCGGGGTCAGGCTGTAATAACTTTTGTATGTGAGCACCCAGATTTCTGGCCGGCACTTCCGTGTGGCCCGTTTGCACCGCCTCCAAAAGAGCGTCGTGGATGAATATATACTGGTCCTCTGTTTGTACCATGTAGTTCCTCTGCGCTCGTAGGCAGGTCACATGGCCATATATGTCCACAGTTCGTTCATGCTTAATCCGTTCTAACATGGAGTCTATCACAATGAAAGCACCAGTCCGCCCTACTCCAGCACTGAAATGTAACAGGAGTATATCATGAGTTCTTTGCATGACAAGATACATGTATGTAATGTAGTCATACTACAACGGTTTTATCTATCGGCGTTTCAATACAAAAAGCAAGTAAACAGCTTAATCAAATGGCACAGGAGTCTTTCAGATGTTTTCTATGGAGAACTGTAAATTCTGCTTGCAAGAAATGCAAAAGTGAATGGATTCTTTCTTGTTTCTGTGATTAAAGAAAGTATAAAAGCAGTACAGCTGTTAATAAACTGTAAGCAAGGATTACGTATATTTGGGTACAACTGTGGCTCTTCATCAATATAAGACACTGAAATTCTGTAAATAACAATACACTTGTTTGAACTATACTGCTGTGGGCCCTCTACTTTGTATCTCCGAACAGTAATGGTGTTTTTTTTCATCAGTTTGACATCAGAACTAGATAATTTTTTAAACGACATATAAGCAGCAAAGTGAAGCACTTTGTTCTTACCATAAGGGGAGCTGATGGCTTGGAAAGAGTGTACCCACAACAACTAATTATCTCCCCTTACCTCTAGGTGGCTCACATGCATATTATACTCACCTACAGTGTACGACCATGGGGCCTGCGTCTGGAGGATTACTGGCCTTCACCCTCCTCATGAACATCAGCAGAGGGGTGGGGTGGTCAGGGACGCCATGGTCCGGCCATGCTGTGAACTGGAACTGACGTACCTCCCTCTTCTCGGGGTAACCATGCTGTGACAGAGCAGGTAAGGCAGACCATGTACAGATTAACTCTAGCTGCATTCACTGCCATATTTAATGTTCCATGTTAAAAAGATGAAGAAATGATTCTGTTTGGCTGGTGTGAGAGATGAACGTGCTTAGCCTAGGCTGAAATTTTGGTATAGCAGATTTATTCCAGCTTCACCAAGGCTGTCATTTAACCTATGAAACCCTATCTCCACTGTCAGCCAATCAGCTTCGATTCTATATCCCTATAATTTCAAAAATAATCTTAAGAATGAAATGTTTTAAACATTGGGCATGAAGAAGCTAGATCAGGATATTTTGAAGAAAAAGTTTAGCCTATATTAACCTATATAATTTTTGTTACATGGATGTTGTACCTGTATGCATTTCATGGGACAGGTATAACCAGGTGACATCAAAGTGGCCATGCTCGTTAACAGTGAAGTACTTACCCTGGCCACCTGGAAGGTTCTGATGGTATAGGTAGCCAGCTCCATAACATCCACCAGGGTCACGTGCATCACAGAGTAGGCCTCCGTTCCTCGACTAGGCCAATACTGGTCACATTTGATCTGTAAACAGAGTCATACACACACACCATAAACACACACTGTCTGGTCTGTCAACAAGCATATGTACATAAACACTCACAGGTACTGATGCAATAGGAAGCTAAATCAATACCTGAATCCTACATGTAGTATTGCATCCAAAGAAATCTCTATATTTATTTACTGATTTATTTGATTGGTGTTTTACGCCATACTCAAGAATATTTCACTTATACGACGGTGGCCAGCATTATGGTGGGAGGAAACCAGGCAGAGCCCAGTGGAAACCCACAACCATCCGCAGGTTGCTGACAGACCTTCCCGCTTACGGCCCGAGAGGAAGCCAGCAAGAGCTGGACTTGAACTCACAGCGACCACATTGGTGAGAGGCTTCTGGGTCATTACGCTGTGCTAGCGCACTAACCAACTGAGCCACGGAGGCCCCAAGATCTCTCTATAGCCTATGATGTATAAATTATTCATTTGATTGTTGTTAGATGTCTTACTCAGAAAGTTTTCCCAACACGACTACAGTCAGGTGGAACGTTCTTTGTTTAAGCAGGGACTATGCTTCATAGAGTTACCCAATCCTCTGACCCCCTGAACAGCTAACACACACTGCTTACCCGACTCCTCTCCTCTAACTTGGTCATCATCACTACAGTGGCTGATCTCTGCTCCCACACCATCCTCCAGAAGTCACCAAACGTCTCAGGCAGAGGGCCCTACAAGTACATACACACGCTTTCAACTATTAACTCAGCTAAACTTCAGTGCACTTCACACAGGTCAAGTATGGAATCTACCATCAAACAGTTTACAAATGCAATGTAAGTTTTAGTTTTTCTTTCTGGACAAAAAACAGATAATCAGACATTTTTTCTGGACGCTTTAAATTTTTTTTAACAGTCTAGTGAATCAAATTATCAAATCAGGCCCAAACTCCGATAAACAAATCATAAAGATTATTCAACTGCTTTCAGTGTTGCAAAAAAAATGTTCACAAATTCTGCAAAGACTGAGGAAATTTGCATTACCAAAGGAGAACATGGTGAAAAGATGTTACACTGGTTCAGGTGAGAGAACAAAAACAATAGATGGTTGTCTGCAGCACATAGATTGTAGTTCTGTCTCCTGGCTTAAACACGCTGTCCTCACAGTGTGGCTGCAATACTGCCCAAGTGGCAGTATTAAGCAATAACCATTCACTCATTCATTCATTCAAATCGCCTACCAAGCACTATTCAGTCATGTGTGTGTCACTACACAATAGCTGAGTGGATGTTGACATACCTGTGTAGCTATGTAAGCGTTCTGCTTCCTGTAGCCATCCATGTAGTTAGCGTTGATGTAGTCCCCGCCCGCCAGGCTCTCGATGGGCAGGAGAATAACCCGCGAGTGGTCGTAGGCGATCACGTTGGCGTACCTGTTCTTGGGTTTATTCACCTCCAGGCTGGAGTTGTCCCAGGTAAACTGCTGACCGGGTTCTATGGACTCGTACTCTTGGGAAAACTTGTAGTTGTCGTTAGCCTTGAGAGCGTCGATGTGGTCGTTTAGCTGAGCTATGGGGATGGGTGGGTGATTCATCATGGCTGAAAATATGCAATGGGCATGACAATGTACATGTAGGTGTACAGGATTGGCATGAAAAGTCAGGTGTACAGAACCGGCATGAAAAGTCAGGTGTACAGGATTAGCATGAATAGTCAGGTATACAGGGTTGGCATGGAAAGCCAGGTGTGTAGGATTGGCATGAAAGATTAGGTGTACAGAACTGGCATGAAAAGTCAGGTGTACAGGATTAGCATGAATAGTCAGGTGTACAGGGTTGGCATGGAAAGCCAGGTGTATAGGATTGGCATGAAAGGTTAGGTGTACAGAACTGGCAAGGAAAATAAAGTGTACAGGACTGGCATGGAAAGTCAGGTGTATAGGATTGGCATGAAAAGTCAGGTGTATAGCATAGTCAGGTGCACAGAACTGGCATGGAAAGTCAGGTGTATAGGATTGGCACGAAAAGTCAGATGTACAGAACTGGCATGGAAAGTCAGATGTACAGGACTGGCATGGAATGTCAGTGTTTAGGATTGGTATGCAAAATCAGACGTACAGGGTTGGCATGGAATGCCAGGTGTACAGGACTGGCATGATAATACAGGTATAATGGGTTGGCATGAAGATATTTGTTATCTTGATTAGGGCGAACATTAAAAACACAGTTAATCTCATCATGAAACTGAGGTAAAAATTCTAGCCCAGATGATGCAGGTGAGAGGTTTGAGTCGCATAATGCTAAGCATATAACTGTCTACAGCAGTCTTGATTTCCATGTTCTAAACAAGTGTCCTGTTGTATTTATCTTTCTTCTTTTATTTATTTTTCTATTTATTCTTGGTCACCACACACATGCAAAACGAACTCTCAGATTAGACTGGTATCTAGCCTGCTAGTATTTGCAGTGTCTGTCCTCAACCTTTCGCATATGAAAGGGAAACTTTGTGCACATTTTTAGTTTGATTATGGGGACAAAACTACATTGGTTGGATTGACCAATTTCAGGACTTCACAAAAAGTATAATTTTATCAGTCAACAAAGAATATTGCCTTCAGAATATGCTTTAATAAACACTTTGCAAACATCCGGGAAAGGTTGAAGAAATACACTACACCTGTACGTGGCTTACCTGGAGTCTGATAATTCTGCCTCCTCATCTCTACTGGATCGCAAGGATGAGCTGGAACCTCCACACGTATCTGAGTGGGTTCTGGACTCTTCTCTTTTCTGTTGGACTTTTTCCTGTAACATTCCAACGTGATGAAAATGATGCCCTATTGTGGCTCAACACAATTCTAAGATATAAACACTGATGCAAGTTCATGGGCTTATGCTGGCTTCCTCTCTGGCTGCATGTGGGAAGGTTTGTCAACAACTTGCCGATCATCGTGGGTTTTCTTCAACCATAATGTGGCCACCATCGTACAAGTGCAATGCCTTTGAGTATGGTGTGAAACACCAATCAAGTAAATAAATAAGATATAAACAACTACATATAGTTAAAATACTAGTATTTTACTTTAAATCATCTTTCACGATGTCTTTGTCAGCTTAATGAATGGAGAAAAAGCAACTGGGGCTTGGAAGAAACTATGTCAAGCTCAGAGGGCAAAAAGCCAAGTTTAGGAGATGCAGCCAAACTGAGAGGAGACAAGGAAATGCTGCTTATTGTACTGATCAATTATGACATCCATACACGCTGTACTGGTCGAGAACTCACACAATATTCTATTTATTTATTACCTGATTGATGTTTTACACTATACTCAAGAATATTTCACTTATACGATGATGGCCAACATTATGGCGGGAGGAAACCCACGACCTTGTGCAGGATGCTTACAGACCCACAATATTCTAAAATCAGTGAAACTGATCAATGATTGAGACGTGCTTATCACAAGGAAACAATCTGTGCATGAGCTTTGTCCTCTCTAATCCTATGATTAGTTCATCCTGGAACAAAATGTAACTAACCAACTAACTAATGAAACACAGTTATCCCAAGGAAACAATTCAAGACTTAATACAGATGATTTTTAACACTGACCTCCTGTACATGATGACACAGAGAGCCACGATGATCAAGACAACAACGACGCCACATACAGGCCCCACGATGGTCAGCAGCTTCTTTGTGTCCTTCCCATCAGCCCGACTCTGGCCTGCGTTATTACGAGGGTTGTTCCTGGGGTCTATGGGTTCGTCGACTGGGTCATACGGATCACGGTCAACAGGCACTCGCACCTCCGGGTTTTTACCTGGGCCAATACTGTATCGGCTGTCCAACAGTGACAATGGGTTCGAATAGGAGCTGGACTTGTATAATTTCTACAGGTGGAAAAAAACACACAGTGGAAAGTCATTCGCAAACCCAAAATATGGGGGTTAATTCAGAAACTACGGAAGTCCGTTTAAAAATTATCCCCTGGGACATATGATTTACACAGCACTTCTGATTCAGGTTTGCAAAATAAATAGGACATACTTGGAACTTTTCAATCAGATTCCTGCATGTTTTTGCACAATAAATAGATATACTCTGAAGTTTTGATTCAGATTCAAGTATCGGACCTTGGCTTTAAGTCTCTGGTGTGATATTTTGCTGAAAAGAGTTTAACACAATTTGTTATACAAGGTTTTAACCAACAAACAGCTTTTAAACCACTTAATATTGAGCTCAATACAGTACAAAGGGGTGTTCACAACGTTTTTAACTTAAACAACCACGAAAATGCTGAATGTATTATCAGAACACGACTACCTGGATTAGAACTAGATATTGCATAACAGAAATATATTCTTTCTTTATCAGCAAAGAAACACTTCAGGATAAGTCTAGCCTGATGGACGTACTGGATCGACAGAGTAGGCCCTGAGGAAGACTTTGTAACGCTGATCTCTGTCCAGAGGACGATTGACATACGACCCGTAAGCTTGACCATTGCCCAGCTCAAACTCGGACTGCAGGTACCGTGCCTCAAATCGGGCTGCGATGTACGGCTCTGAGGCAGGAAACTGTACGTCCATCACGTCCTGGGTCAGCTGTAAAGGGAAGCAACTCTGTGTCAATTAGGATAAAGTGCTTGCCCAGGATATCCCCAGTCCAGGATATCCCCAGCCCAGCATACTATGTTATCACGGCCCATACTTTTTACAGCACGTGCCCCCTTCTATGCTCGCTTTACCTCACTGCCACCACTTGATAAACTTGACCTTTGGAGTCTGGGCGGGGCACGTAGGCTTGTTTAGGTTTAGCCTCATTCGTAACTACTTAATCAGCATTCCTCTATAAGGTGAATGTTAAAATCATATTGTGCATACTTAAGATAAATGGAATGCGTGTGTTTAATGTGTCATTACAGAGTAACATATCCATCTGCATTTTGTAAGAATGAAATATTTCTGCCTTATTTTTCACAAAAGAAAGGAAGCACCTTACATCTGTCAAAAGAAATCTTGCATTACACATAACCTGCTTTAGTGTGTTCACAACAATGGTTACACCCAGTTTTGTTAGAGTAACACTTACATCATTGATAGTGAAGTCATTGGGCGGTTTAGTGGCTTTAGACTCCTGTACGACACACAGCAGGTAGTGGCTGAGGGGACCATTCCTCTCTGAGGCTCGTGACAGCTTCAGCTTTATCACCCCAGACTCCACCCCTACCATCACAGGCCGCTCCACGACAGGGGGTGCTGCAGAACAGGCGTGAGAAAGCTGACTTCAAACTGCCAACACTACTCTCCATGAGGTAGGACTCTCCATGACGTAGGTTCAAGTGAACAGGTTTCAAGTATAACTACTACATGGATATGTACGAGACCATAAATTTGGTCCATGACAAAATTTATAATTTTCACACGCGTGAAGGTTTGTAACAGGTCATTAAGTTGAAGAAATTAATAATACTGCATCTGACAACAGTGATGATGCACACAGATGTACACACAGATAGACATTTAAACAACAGACACACAAAAACAAGCACTATCCCAAGTGAATTTTCTGCTTTTCTTGTGGTTAATTGTTCTTGCTCTACAGTACGAGATGTATATTGATGGGCAGATAAAATTCACACTTACATGTGTCCGTTGAAATATCTCTCAACGTGCAAAAACGCGCGAAGGACAATGGGCATATCAAATTACGCGTTCTGAGCTGTGATATATGAATATTTGGTAAACGATTAGATGGTTTTAGGAAAGTCACAGGGTAACCAAGGCAAATATACAATGTTTGTTTCAGAAATACATTCTGACTAAATTATTACGACATATTGTGATGGTGGTTGGAAACAGTGACACAGAAAGCGGGAGAGGTTACTTTACAGCGTAGTTGGAAAATGAGTAGATGTCCTGCTGGAAAACACATTTGACAAAACCGACTTCAAACTGTCAACACTACTGTCCAAAAGGTAGGCTCAAGTAAACAGGCCTGACAAAACCGACTTCAAACTGTCAACACTACTGTCCAAAAGGTAGGCTCAAGAAAACAGGCCTGACAAAACCCACTTCAAACTGTCAACACTACTGTCCAAAAGGTAGGCTCAAGTAAACAGGCTTGACAAAACCCACTTCAAGCTGTTAACACTACTGTCCAAAAGGTAGGCTCAAGTAAGCAGACTTGACAAAACCCACTTCAAACTGTTAACACTACCGTTCACAAGGTAGGCTCAAGTAAGCAGACTTGACAAAACCCACTTCAAGCTGTTAACACTACCGTTCACAAGGTACGCTCAAGTAAGCAGACTTGACAAAACCCACTTCAAGCTGTTAACACTACCCTCCACAAGGTAGGCTCAAGTAAACAGGCTTGACAAAAGTGACTTCAAACTGTTAACACTACTGTCCACAAGGTAGGCTCAAGTAAGCAGACTTGACAAAACCCACTTCAAACTGTTAACACTACCGTTCACAAGGTAGGCTCAAGTAAGCAGACTTGACAAAATCCACTTCAAACTGTTAACACTACCCTCCACAAGGTAGGCTCAAGTAAACAGGCTTGACAAAAGTGACTTCAAACTGTTAACACTGCTGTCCACAAGGTAGGCTAAAGTAAACAGGCTTGACAAAACTGACTTCAAGCTGTTAACACTACTGTCCCCTAGGTAGTCTCAAGTAAACAGGCGTTTAGATGAATTGGCCTTAAACTTTGTCCAAGACAAAGTTACTCATTTAGCCGAACTGTGAGAGCTGTATTGATCTTAGAAAGGTATTGAGGTTTGCTTAGAAGGTAGGATGACACCCTCCTGGAAAAAAATTACTGCCTCAAAAACTGCCCCTTTATTAGGCGTCTTTTAGGGCAAATGTGGTCATTCCTCATGGGGAAAACACATGATCATACTGTTTAGTAAATTACATAGATATGGTGTCATTTTTAAATTTATAAAAAGAAAAAAAACATTCCAAAAACAGATGATTCTATGCTGCGCAAAAGTAATGACTGTCCTTCCTGGTCCATGTTAACAGACAACACAAACAACATTAATATAAGAAAAATACATCTGTGTTTTTGGTTCGAAATTATGCTTTGCGTTCATGATTACACTGTAATTCATTATGTAAAATGAGTAAAATATTCTGCATGAAAACATCTGTCTTTTAATCCCGGATTTCACTAGTGGCAGCATGTTTTCACCACCTACCACAGTATTGTTGACACATCTACTGACACGCTGTTGCAACAGATATGAGAGCTCTGATCAAGGCCCAAAATGGGAGTCAAAATCACTGCCATACCTTCAATGAGCGTCTCAGCAGCAAGGAAAGCCTCTGGTCCCGAAGTGGCATCCTGGAAGATGGCGCTGAGGTTGAAGGAGAAGAGAACTTTGGGCGGGAGGTTCCTGACCACATACTCCTTATAACTGCCAGGAATGGGTATAATTTGTAGGGGGTGAGTCACCGTCTGCATCGACCCGTACTTGTCCCGGTAACGCTTCCTACCCTGTAGGCGCAGCTAGACAGGGCAGAGAACAGTGCTGATTACAAATCTGACATGGATGACAAATTACCACACTAATTTCTGTCGAACATATTAGTGAAAGCAACACATGAGGACTTTTATCATAATACAGAACTGACTGGATATTCAAATACAACAGTTCACAATTTATTTATTTATTTGACTGGTGTTCTGCGTTCAACTCAAGAATATTTCTCTGATACAACGGCAGACAGCATTATAGTGGGAGGAAACCAAGCCCAGCCTGGGGGAAACGCATGTCCGTCCGCAGGTGCGACCGTGGCAGAACCTTCCACATATGGCTGGGGAGGAAGCCAGCATGAGCTGGATTTGAACACACGGCAACCTCTATGGTGAGAGGCTCCTGGGTCACTGTGGCCAACTTCCTGACAAAGTGGTGGATACCTGACAAATCGAGTCACTCCTCCAATCCTGCAAGAGGGAGGTTAGGATTCAAGCCAACCATCTCACTGGCCACTGAAGTTTGAATTCACTCCACTGGCAAGAAATAGAAAAATAACAAAAATATGTGAAGATATCACATACCCTGTAAGAGTTGACGCCCGCTTTGCTGGGGGGGTCCCACTTAAGACTGATACTGCGTGAAGTTTGTGAAGAAGCATGGAAGTGTTCCACAACATCTGACCGAGTTTTCTCTGTGAAATGAAAAAGTCCATCATGACACATGACTAAGGCTAATTTATTTGTATCTGTAATTTATATTAATATGTAATGTACATGTAGGATCTCTCAGAATAAACAGTACTCTCCCTTTATCTGAGCTCTTCACAGTGTACTGGTCTGGTTCCCTAATGTATTCTGCATACCTTGAATGTAATGTCAGATTACATTACAAAGCTATCTGCCCTATGATTAGTCACTTATATAAAGTAACACGTTTGCAGCGGGGGAAGCCTATCAACAAAGTATAGTGTATGAAAAAGTTGTTGTGATGTGTTAAAGCTGGAATCTGACGTGACAATGTACCAAAACACTGTTGCGTCACAAAGATATGTACAAATAGAACAGGAACGGTTACATATTGGAAACAAATCTCACATGAATTTTTCACTTTTTTTTCTTCTGGTCATGCACTTGACAAAACTTCCTTATTATATGCTATGAGATGTATATTGATGGTCAGATAAAATTTATTCCTCAACGGGGAAATATTCGGAACGTGAAAAGCTGAAGTATAGAAGAATTTTCCATGAACATCCTTTTCTGCTGTGTTGTTTAAGAGAAGTGTGCATTACCGTTTGTTGAGTAGGTACTCTGAGTAATGTTGGACAGATTGCCATAGCGTCCATCCACTGATCTTGCCTGCACACAAACTGCGTATATGGTGTGCCCCCGGAGGCCTGTGATCTCCGTCACAGTATACGGGCCTATTTCTATACTCTGCCACATGTCCATGTTAGGCAGGGCAAACATATTGTAATAGACCTTATACCCAGCCACGGGGAAGGATGGCTCATCCCAAAACACCAGGAGAGACGTGGGCGTTGCACGCTGAACTTTGACGTTCTTTGGAGCAGGAGGCACTGAAATGAAAAAAATACCACTGAATGCCAGTATTAGTGAGAAAATGGTGCATGTCTTTCATAATTATTAATAAGAACGATACTATCACTATAACTTTGTCCATGACTAAGTTGCCTAGTTTGCTTGATACTGAGAGTTCTCTTAACCCGAGGTTTGTTTGCAGAGTATCATTGTACTCTATTGGACAAAATAACAGCTTCTGCATTAAGAAATGCTTTATGACATTTATTTGCCTCTCAAATGTTTGTTTTGGGGGCGAAGTTTTAGGTAATTTTCTCTTAACACTGAATTGCATTGCAACTTAGGAATCTGTTACAGATCAGAATGGATTTGACATTTTTTTCAAGAATAAAAATGGAATTTGATGCATCTCCATCAAATATTCAGTTTTTGTAATTACTGACTTATTAACCTTACTTATCTATCAGTGTGAGTCTACAGGATTAACTAAAAAAAACCTTTTCGCAGTAATTTACTTCTTGTACCAAACTTGAGTAATCGTGTATGAAAAAAAAAAATCAAAGCATTAGCCCAGTCAAATCAAGTGGGAACCCTTACTCTGGCCAAAGGTACGGAAATGTAGCTTGTTGCTCCAGGGCCCTGCCCCACGACTTGTGAACGCCTTAATCTGGAACACATAGTCTGTGTTCATTTCAAGGCCACTGATCTCCACAGATGTTTCTGTGATGTTCAAGTCTTCAACATTAATGGGCTCTGCTAACTTGTTGTAGGTAATCTGGTACATGATTATCTCCCCATTGCGCAGTTTTTTGGCGGGTAAATCCCAAGACAGCTTGACACTAGTCTCACTGAGGCCTACAGCGGAGAAATTCTGTGGGGCACCCCGTGGCACTGTGAAACACAAGAAAACACAATTTTATTTTGTATCGCAAAGAAAAAAAATCTGCAACAGGGACGATTTGTAGACAACTACCAACTGAAAAAGAATCTTAATGAAAATGTCCGACACATGATTACAAAAAAATTAAATGCAACTGGGGTGACTTGTACTTAACTACCAACAATGTCATAATAATAAAAAAAAACAAACTAAACATGAAATAATTAAAACATAATACCTGACACAACATAGTGAACAGGTAAACTACAACTGAGGTAATTTTTATGTTATTTCTGGAAATGAACTAAACTGGATCAATTTCATTCACAGACAATAGCAGACACAAATATGATGTTGTCTGACGAAAAAAACGAAACAAAAAAACTTCAAACTGAAGACCATGTGATGCAAGAAGAGTGTACATGGTGGTTTATTACCTCCATCTGGTGTTGACACAGTCTTCACAGCACGCTGACCAAAGTCCACTGCGTTTTTGGCAGAAACACGGAATTCATAAATGGAGCCTTTTTCTACAAGACAGAAAGAGAAGCCAAGTGATGAAAAAATTCTCTTCTGGTAAATTTCAACTCAGTACCGATACCTCTAACCCTCAAAACAGCTATTTCAATTATAACATAAAAATTATTATTTTTTTTTTTTCTACCTGTGAAGTGTTGCATCTGTTCGTTAAGCAAATTAACCAGTGTTTTTTTTAAGGACTGTATGATTAAAACAAACATCAGGTTTCCTCATCAGGTGGAAAGTCATTAAGGTATCATTTAACAGATTGCACATTACATGCACATCTGGTACACAAGCCTGGCCTAACCAGAATTCATCCCTGACTGGCAAGCACGCATACACTTGGAGAAAGATGCTTGATGAACAATGAGCTCATAAATTCCTTCTCAATCTCTCAACAACAATTTATCACAAACATGCATACTTGGATATCTGTTGTCATCATGCAAAAGAAAGGACTAAGCTTTACAGTTTTAAATTCAACCTTTCACATATCCTAAAGAGTAAAATTTTGAAAAATGGAGGAGTGAGTGCTCGGGGTTTAACATCAAATGACGATGAGGGAGTCCTTAGAGTGTATGCAATGTGCCTCCTTGTTGCAGGACGTGTTTCCACCGCTCTCTTATCTAGTGCTGCTTCAGTGAGACGGCTTATGGAAGACAAGTAAGCCGCCCTGCCCGAGCCATTACACTGATATGGGTCAACCTGTCGTCGCACTATCCCCTTCATGCTGAGTGCCAAGCGAGGAAGTTACAACTTCTTCTTTTAAGGTCTTAAGAGTTACCCGACTCAGAACTGACCCTGGATCTACAGCCTCCTGAAGCTGATGCTCTACCAACTGTGCTTTTGGGGCCGGTATTGATAAATGGACATACAATGGAGTCAGTTATGGTTTGACAGTGACATTGAAATCTTGCATAGTCAGTTTGTGGCACATTACTTATTTGCATCAGGGTTTTAGACACACAGTGTCACTTACCTAAGATGTCTGTCACATAGGTATACTTCTGTCCAGGCCAGACTTCCTCCTCGTAACTCTCTCCCTTTTTGCCCCAGATGACCTTGTAGCCATCGATTACCCCATAGGTCTCTTTGGGCCTCTGCCATGTTAGCCTCACCCTGGGAGGGTCCCCTTCCAGCAATTCTACGTTCAGATTACGTGGGGGTGTCGGCACTACAAAAACAATACAGAAAAGCATACAAATGTATTATACATACATATATACAGATATATATTCATTTTGATTGAAATTGAAAGGATACTGCATCAAAACTGATTGGTTGAGAGTGGAGATAGAGTTTCCTGGGTTAAAGCCTGTAGCTTTGGTCATGCTTGAATAAATCCGCCCCACCTAAAATTCAGTTTGGCTGAACACACAAATTAGCTGAACCAGAACAAGGTCTCGTGCATTCAAAGATCATGCATTACCAATGATACATGACCAGGTGTCATAATCTACCTTAGCTGCTACAGGTGTTTATTCCCACAAAACACCATTCCACATGTATCTTGTCTCACCTGGGTTTCAGTGGACAGACCAAAACACTTAATTGATTGATAACAAAAGTCATTCTGCTAAAGAACCTCCCACCCCCCCCCCCAAAAAAAAAAAAAACATGCCTTATTACTTCGCATGATTTTTATTTCTGTCTTGTTTTGGACGAAAAAGACAAGTTCCACATTTATCAGGATGATTCTCAGGCTACGCGGCTGTCAGCTGAATGCAACGCAGGTAATGAAAGACAGATGAGGTACTACCTGACAACCTGGAAACCACTGTGCTTACCTGCTCCCTTAGTGGTCACCACTCTGGCCTTACTCCTGATTCCATCTCCCTTCCTGGTGTAGGCCACCACGTGGAACTTGTACCGAGTGTCTGCCTCAAGCCCCGTTACCACGGCATCTGTCCTGTCTCCATCCACCACATTGTGATAGTCCGGCTCACCGATAGGGGTCTCATTTTCATCCACGGGTACATAATGTACCTGATAACCCCGGATGAGGCCATTCCGCTCATTTCGAGCTGGAGGTTGCCACTCCACAAAAGCAGCAGTTGAATTGATAGCCTCAAGACGGACCTTTTTTGGCTCTCCAGGTACTACGGTAACAGATCAATGAACAGGCTTTAATATTTTCATGGGGATCTGGTTGGCAGTTAATCCACACTACAGAATCGGACAGCTGAACACGGTATGTAAAAGTTTACACCACATTTGTTTCCTTGGAGACTTATAATGTCACAATCTAATGTCATGCAGCACTGAGAAGGGAGGTGGAAGGAGAAACTCAAGGGCTCTAACAGTCCTGAAATTTCGACTATTTACCAGTACATGTCCATCTTAAAAAACAAAAACAAAAGAGGACCAAAATTCCAATTAAAAATTTCAGAATTTGAACTACATGTACTATGAGCTCATGATCTTTTGCAGCATATGGATATATATGCTCACACGAATGTTTTATTCTCCCCCACCCCTAAAGTTTTAATATTATACACATGCACCAAACGGAAACCCAAATATTGCATTTCTGCAACAATGACTATATCTTATAGTACCAAGTTCATGGATTTCAGACAACTTATATTTTATTTAACAGTATGTTCACATTTCAATGTGTTAATGCATAATATTAAAAGCCAGTGCTAAGGCTGCCACATGCTGGCAATTCAACAGTGAAATGGCTGAAGTGGGAAACAAGGGAGATAACTAATACATAGCTTGCAAGGTATGTGACAATACAGCAACAACATCCAAAGCAGAAATTTAATATATATATGTATATGGTGGCTGGTCATGATTAAGCATGTACATGTAGGCCAATGTGTTAATATTACAAAACATTTCACTCAGGTTAAACATATAAAACTTCATGTTACTTGACATGAAAAAGCTGTTTAACACAGAACAGAGGTGATATTCAGTAGTTCTCCTCTATGCTGAGGTTAGATCCTGTACTCTCTAACACCGCTGATGACATCACCAATCACAGAACATGATACATGTAGGAGCTAGAGATGTCAAGTTGTTAAAACTGTTTCCACTGGTTAATGAGTTGAAAGAGGGAGCCGGTTAGTCGTGTGCTAGCTTACACATAGCTACCACTTATTAATGATGAGGAGGTAAGGAACATCAAAAATGGCTACATGTTAAACAATTCACAAAGAAGAAACATTAAATGTTAATAGCAACATAAATCAAATTATAACAAAAAAAAACCTAGTTGGCCTACATACCATCCTCGTCGGTTCGGACTAAGATGGGAGGGGACTTAGGGCCGTCACCAACGTTGGTGGAGGCGAGGAGCCAGATCTTATACTCAGTCCACTTTGATAGCTGACTCAGGACGTACGAACGTTCCTCAGGCCCCACACGTACAATCCTAGCATCAGCGTTTTCATTGGCGCCTTCGCCATTTTCCAAATAAAATATCTTATAGTCTGTGATGGCGCCATTTTGTTTTTCTGCAGGTGGAGGTTTCCATGTGACTTGGATACTGCGTGAATCTATAGGACTGCCACTAACTGCTTGTGGAGGGGCACCTGGGACTGAACGGGGTCAGAACGGAAAGAAAAAAAATAAAGTCAAAAAAAAAAAAAAAAGAAGGAATAAGGAATCAACATGCTATTATGCTATTTTCTATTTGGGCATGCTGTAGAGTTACTCAAGTGTTGAAGATCACACCGTGACCATTCAACACCTGAGCTGCTATTATGTTGTGGTTATTTAAAATTAAAATGCATAAAACTTAAATATTCAGACTGAAAATCATAAAATAATCTTTGCATTAGACAAATTAGAATTCAAGTTCTAATCCAGGGAGGTGAGCTGCTTGCAGACGTGTAAGATTTAATAATTTAAAGAGAAATTAAAAAAAAAAAAATGTTTTAAACTGACAAAAACTGATGATTAAGATACATGCCCTGTGGTCTACGCAGTGCAAGGGTTTGCTGAGTTGTCATGCTATATGGGAGTCAAACTACATGAAAAGATGGAAGAAATCTGGATTATGAATGTAAACATTGCTGTCAAGTAACTCCCCTATACCTCCCCCCCCACCCAACACACTAAATTTGGATATAATAACTAAAGTTTTTGAGCTTCTACACTTACCAGAATGAAACAGAATCCGATTATTACACAAAGAAACAGATGGAAGGCAAATAACTGGAAACATTTATGACTTCGACGTAAGTCAACAAACTGCCAACATTTAACAGTAAAGATGGTAATGCACAACTTCCCAAATAAACCCCAAAACACTATGCAATCCGCAAACTGCCAATAAAACCCCAAAACACTATGCAATCCACAAACTGCCAATAAAACCCCCAAACAATATGTAAATCCACAAACTGCCAAGAAAATCTCAAAACACTACATAATCCACGAATTGCTAATAAAACCTCAAAACACTATGTAATCCACAAATGGATAATAAAACCTCAAAACACTATGTAGTCCACAAATTGATAATAAAACCTCCGAACACTATGCAGTAAATCCACAAATCAGCAATGTGACCTCAGGACCCCAATGCACTAAATCCTCATACTGCACACAGAAGCCCACCATCACCCAACGAGGCTTCAAACCAGAACTGCCGCCAATCCACATCAGTCCACAATCAGCCAATGGAAGATGAAAACAATAATGCAGTTTACCAACACAAGTCCACAAACAATGAGACTTCAAATGCCAAAAGAAGTACCCTGTAGTCATCACTGACACGCCACATCTACTGAACCTTGGGTTATTTTCTCAGAGGACAAATAGGATTTAACGCCTGGATTTTACCTATTGTTTTTCACCGTCTCATGTCCAATAAACCATCTGAAAGAGACCAAGTGCTGGAAACATTAAATTCTGGGAACAAGAAATATATATAACGCACAAGAAAATATCTCAGACAGTTGACTTGCACAACCTCAACCCTATATATAGATTTGTCTGAAAACACTATCCTTGTACATTGGCTTAGAATCTGTGGGCTATGCTCAAAAAGCTCAAATTAAAGCCATCTCATTTCATCTTCAATAGCGTACATAACAGTTGATTCTATACTGGAAATTATTAAAGCTGATGAATGTAATCACTACGAAAGCAGAAAATTTATGGATAAAGAAGTAAATGCCTAGATCATAGGCCACCCTTTTCACAGAGCCACTTCAATGGCATCAAAAGAGAACAATAAAAAGTGACCGCTGGCTCAAACAATCAACCTAATTAGAGATAACATAAAATGTGGCTGATTGGCATGTGATATTGATGTTTTCCCTGTATCAATTCGGATACAAATGTGTTCCATGCATCTCACACCAGTGTCCATCCTTGTGGTTTCTCTCTGTGTGAGTGTGTAGGCGTGCGTAAGCTTTGATGTGGCTCACTGGTGAGGTAATGATGCGTGATCACAGATCACTCTTACTGTGCAGGATGACAATTGTGTTGGTCAGCTCTAAAAGAGGCACGCAGACTGATAAAGAGCACTTCTATGAACTGGGTCATGACACAAAAACATGGTTAATTTTACGCCCACTTTCACTGAAATCATTCTATAGGTAGGCCTATGAAACTAAGAGCTCAGTGTCTTCTGAGGCGAGGTGAAAAATGCCCTCCAAGCTGTTGATGATAATTTTACCTGAGCTTGTTTACGAAGAAATATTTGTTTAAGGTTTCCATGCAAACGAGATGCGATGGTAGAGTCTCCAAACAGAACATTAGCATGTCTGTTTTGGTCCAGTTAAGAGTTCTTTAGAGGCAGTTATTTCTTGGTGTTCTCCCTCGCACCAGAGAACAGAGTATGTCTCTGTCGTGGCAGAAGGATAGATGGTTTGGAGTAGTCCAACTCTGTGAAGTCTGGTGCTTTAAGGCACAGCAGTTCCCTGCTGGTACTGCTGATGTACTGGTATTTACATACAACAGCCAGCCTGGGTCAGGAAGTCATATTTATCCCACGACGCTTCTTGTTAAGGCTGGGGATGTGGAGAGTATGCCGAAACATCTGCCGCCTTTCCTGGCAAGGATGCGTTACATGTGTAGCCGAGAGGGAAAGTTCTTTGTGGCGGAGCATCACGCAAGCTTGATCTGTCTACAGGACTACTACATACACTATTTGCTCAGCAGAAAAACTCAGTGAAACACACGACCACAACACAAGGGAAAGATAACACAACAAACTTTGCAGGCTATAAGGCCTCCATACTCATCTGCCTCATCTCAGTGAATAGAAACACATTCAAAGTAGTGTAACTGACAAACACATCTTACACAGTGGACAGAGACAAAGAAATCAGTGATCAGAAACAAAGCCTGGACTGAAAAGCTACTGGAACACTATAAAGATAAATCACTTTGAAGAAAAGCACTATGAAGATAAACACTATGAAGACAAATACTAGAATGATAAACCATATCTGACCACAAGGAATCACTAGACAGCGTGGACAAAACACTTGGAATCACTTTGGGAAATAAATAACATAGTCTGGGAGCAAGAAAAAACAAAAGAGAAAGTGGACTTACCAAACGGCAAAGTTCGGACTTGGATGGTAGGGGTTTTCGCCCCCTCCCCGCGCTTTGATTTGGCAGACACCTGGATATGGTAGACAGTGTCAGGGGTGAGGTCGTTAAGAGTGAATCCTGCCACTGATGGATCGATACTTATTCGGACATTTTGACGGAAATAGGAATCGTTGTAGTAGAGTTGGTAGCTCTCGATGGTGTCACTTTCATCGGGTGGTGTCCATGTTAGGCTGATAGAGTTGGGCGTTATTGCTTCTCCGTGGAGGTTACGCGGCTGAAGAGGAACTGAAAATAAAGTCGAACTTTGTCTAAAAAGTTTGTCTAAATCTATGCCTCATTCCAGATTTATTTAAAATGAAAGGGTGAAGTGAATTTTGATAAATTATTAATCAAAAAGGGGTTTTAAGACTTTTTGCTTCATTAAATAAGAATGCAATATTTAATCATGTACAATTTAGACAAGTCTATAAAAAATATGACACAATGATTCCAAAAAAAAAAAAGAAGATGGAATGAGTATTCAAGAAGACAGAAAATCTTATTGATTGAATGTAGATGCTGCTGTGTCTGTACAGCAGCTTTATCGCCGATGGATCTTTGCATTGCCAAATGTCAGCCACCATAACAGCTGATGATAGGCAGAGCATTTCAGTCCTATGCTTCCCGCACAAGAAGCTTGCAGTCGCTTTGACTGAATGAGCCAGAGGGGCCAAATCAGGCACGAAACAGCAGCAAAGGAACTTTTCGCTTGGTTCTGAATCATAGTTCCTTGCGCACGCCAAGAGATCAATTTCCAAATGCATTTGGAGAACTGCTCGATGTCCGCTTT
The DNA here is from genome assembly GCF_032854445.1 of Liolophura sinensis. Lineage (NCBI taxonomy): Eukaryota > Metazoa > Mollusca > Polyplacophora > Chitonida > Chitonidae > Liolophura > Liolophura sinensis. Next base: position 14,305,879 of record NC_088301.1, read on the forward strand.
TTTAAGTTTTAGCGCTAGCTGCTGGACAAACATAATAGGTAACACACAATAAACACTCCTCAATCCTCATGACATTTTGCTTTTTATAAAAGAATTTCTTTGAAATATTACTTCTGATTGGTCTTTCATTGCTTCCTACAGGTGACAGGACAATGAAGTATTAAAGGCGTTTACGCAAACTGTCATTTCACTCCGTTTAAGGAGATGCATCAGGATTGAGAAATATTTCACACAGAAATCATATTTAAACATGCTGTAAAAAAACACGAGGCGTAAATAAGGGGCTGAGGAGTAAAAATGATTTAAAGTTTTTTTTGCTGCTTTGCATACATGTACATGCAGTCTCATTTCTATGATACTACTCACTCAATAAATTTATTTATCTATATATTAAAGTTAAGACACTATTAAACTCAAGAAATTAAAATCTTGGCAACTTGAATGAATGGCAACTTATTGTAACAGGACTTGTATGGTAAGGTGGGTGTGTGATCGCAATAATTCACATGACAGTTAACTGTATCCTTATCATTCACTGGTGTCAGGTTGAAATCTTACATGGGCATGCAAAAGGACTTCTGGTTAATTGAACCACACAAATTGTACTTAAATGTTGTTAGTCAGACTTTCAGATTATAATATAATAGGGCATGCCGTGTAATAGACTGGTTACCTGGATAGAGTCTTGACATACCTACAGCATAGGAGATATAGTTCGGTAAGTCAATCATAGAAGGAGCAGAATTACTGTATAATACAGGTATACTAAATTGTCATTTTATAACACAGGACATGCTGTGCAACACATTAATTACCTTCTGGGTAGCCTCCAAATGGATAGCTATAACCAGGTCTCCAAATACCTACAGCATATGAGATGTAGTCTCATCATCTTCGTACACTTTCCCTATCTGGAATTCAAGGACTGTTTTTTTGGCTAATTAAGTGAGTATTGAAGGACAGTTCAAGGCCTTCAAAGATCTTACTCTCTGAAAATACAACCAGCTAAAACCTCAGTCATACATATCGGCCAGTGTAAAAATTTGACAACACCTTAATCGTCCATCAGTTACCAAACAAGTCTGGTATTACTTGCACAACTCCAGTTGAAGTGTAAATGCAATATCGGAATTCTTCATTTTTCAAGGACCTGTTTAATTTTTCTAGGTTTCCAGGGCCCGGAATTTTGTACTTTCATTTTCAATGACATTCAAAGCTTTTGAGGCTCCATGAAGTACAAACCCTAAGAAGGATTTTCAGTTCAAACATGTGAACCAAAATTACCCTAGTGTAGGCTCAATCAGTAACAGGGCATTTAACTGGTGTGGTCACGTTGAATTCCTGGCAGCAAATCAAGAGACAGGACAAGTAACATATTGTGTGAGCTGTGTTATTGTTGTTGTGATGGCATGTTGCACGTGTCTTCTTGATGACAACTGTTGACCTGGATGATTGCATTCAATTCTGTGTTCTCAAGGTAATGGAGATGTGCACATGTACTGTAATCCTTCTGATTTTGGGTAATATACATGTAATGTTAACAAGAACACAAAGTTTCTCTTTTCTCACATGGTTAGTACATCTAATGAACAATGGTGTTAAGCCATAATCATTCATTCTAATGAACAACACCTATCTTTACTTTTCTGAAAAACTAAGAGAATTGTAATTTTTCTTTTAAAGCACTGCTAATATCTGTCCCCATAATGTATTTATTCATTTATTTGTCTGATGTTTTTTACGTTGTACTCATGACTACTTCACTTATACAAGTGAGGCCAGCATTATGGTGTAAGGAAACCGGATAGAGACCGTGGGGAAACCCACGACCACACACAGGCTGCTCCTCACAACTAGAAGAACAATGAGCAGAAGAAGCACACTGGTTATAGGTACATGTACATACTAACTAACACAAAGCCTCAGATTTATTTAATGGATTGTTGCTCCACGCCATACTCAAGACCTGTTCACTTAACTGATGGGGGTCAGTTTTATGGGTGGAGGTACAAGGCGTTAAAGTTTGGTCTTTCAAAAACTTTCACCCAGATGAAGACTAAAAGTACACTGTATGCAGAGCAGCAAAGTTAACTTTGTAATTTGATCATTCAAAATACACATATACACACACACAAACATACAAACATGGAGAAAATAAATTATTCACAGCGCAAAAATAACGCTTTAGCAGAGTCCATACTTGTAGATGTCCACAAGATGGAGAAAAAAAAAAAAAGAAAAAAAAAAAATACTCAGGAGTTTGATGTGTTGTTAAAAGTACGGAGAAACAAAACTGAAAGAAAGATCACAAAATAAATTAATTCTGTTCATTCCGAAGACTGAACAATGAAGAAATCCACACAAATACGAAGAAAGATACATAAAATATAGATTACAGTTGAAACAGTGGCAGATCCTTATATAGATATATAAATAATACATGTATATACAGGTGCTGGAAGGCTTATAAATCTGCAAAAGAAAGATCGTTAGTGAAATTCTCACCTGCCTTAGCGGAGTCGTCTCCAAGGGGGGAAGAGAAAAACAGCCAGGTTAGTATGAAAGTGAGTGATATATACATAGGTATTGCAAGCTACCCATTCCAGTGTTCACAACAGTACAGCAGTGCCAGTAAGTTCTTGTGCCTTGCCGCTGCGCAAGCGCAACTTTCGCAGAAATTTGCTTGCCGACTGACTGTAGAGAATTTAGTCAAAGTAGCCTGTTATTGTTATTAGCTGGCTGTAAGAAACTTACATGAATCTTTGGTTAAAAACAGAAAGCGAAAAAGCAATACAAAACACAGGGACAATTTCACTGAAATGGCCGAAAAAAGCACAAGAAAATTTTTGATTACAGAAAAGAGAGTAATTATGTCAGAAAATTACATGGCACGCTTCAGAAAAATTTTCCGTAGGAATAAGAATTGTTATGAAAAAAACTTAAAAAACATTGGCATTGTTAATTTTTTGTCAAATAGAGAAGTAAAATGTTGATGGAAGTAAGCACACAGAGAGGTCCAGGTAAGAAAAAGTGAACAAGTAGACAAAATAGTTCAAAACTTGAGAAAGCTGTTCAAGCCAGGTTTAGAGGGTAAACAATATCAGGTCTAGTATGGGAAACAGTAGATCATGAGAAAAAACCGCGCAGCAAATACTTTAATCTAGTATCGACAGTCAGCGCCTTTATAATCATGCTGTGTGCTGCGGACCACATTATAGTTGTCATTTTCGTGACGTCTAACAGGACATAGGGGTAAAAAACATGACAATGGGACGAACAGTCAAATTCAAGTGGATTTTACACCAATACAAGCGGAGTTGAACTAGTGACAATATAAGGCAGCTTGTACAAGACAGGCGAACAAGCAGGAAGATTGGCTGAATGCAAGACAACGGGCGAGAGACCGTGTTAAGACAAGCACGATGCACACCGATGACCACGACACTCACATGAGCTTCAGAAGATCGGTCAAAAGGCATGCCCATACAAGTAGCTATAGCATGTTGATATAAAGTACATTTAGATCGAGAAAAAACATTTAAGGTTTGAACCGGACGATCAAACTGGCCTGACCGATGATGACCTACTTACGCTCATAAACGGGGGCTCGACGAACTAGAAAACAAAATAGACTGTTCTTTTTTTTCTGCGATCAGACTATATTTAAAGTTAGCCCAAAGAGCTTGATAATGGTTCTGTCAAGAAGGCTGGCAGCCCCACTGGTGTAGGGCGATGTGTTGGGCACAACCTGGGCTCAGTCCTACACACATGACTTAAACCGTGCCATGGGTAGAATAGAGCTCAGCAGGTTTCTCCATGTTCTATGACTATGTGTTAACTACATGTACACTGCTTAGCTCATTCGGAACATTCCATATGATGTAACAGCTGAATAACACATGCCAACCTTCTTCAACAAAAAAAAAAAATATAAAAACCAAAAAAATGTCAAAAGTAAACCCTAACTTAGTCTTCCACATGGCTTGGTAAAAAGGTATAATCTTTGTCCCATGACAAACAATCTTTTTTCAAGAACTTTAACAAACAATCCCTAATGTTTTGTGTTTTCAAAATAGAACTTGTTTCTTTTTCCATTTCATATTTACAAACTGACTAAAAAGGTGCCTACAGAATTGAGCACATGGATTAAGGGGACTGAATCAAGAATCCACGTACACCCTTGAAGCAATCACCATCAGTCACTTGAAAATGTTAAATACTGATACTATATTTTTGTTTCCCCAAGAGATGTGGAAGATCTAATCTAACCTACAACACCAAAGCACGACACAACACAGACAATATCAACAGTATTAAATATTCAAAATGTGTTAAATCTGGTAAATGATGGTGCTAATATAAGATGCAATTTACAGTATTTTTCATTCGGCATCTCAAATCATGCTCAAGACCAACAGTAAATTGTGAATTCCTCCCCAAAATAGCCATATAAAAATGTGAAATCTTACTCCGTTACAATCAAGCCTGGCTTTGGAAAGACATATTATTATTTCCAGTACAGCTTACTTTCATTACTTAATACCACGGAGAATTTAAAATTGTAAGCATCTTGATTTACAATAATTATTACAAAAAGGTTTGACAGTTCTTTTTCCCCTTAAAGTCTGACAAGAACATCTGAACAGGACAAATAAAGACTGGTGACAGTACATTATCAACAGACACGATACTGACATGAACATGTAAGGTTTTTTTTTGTACATGAAACCTATGGTGTTTTGTTGTGAATGTGTGTAACATGAAGAATGGCAGACCAGTATCACTTTTCACTATTAATATTATCTTCAATGGATTTCTTTTCTATGGTTCTATGATCTAACCTCAGGCAGATGAGGCCTTTTCGAGTCAGTGTGTGTTCTAACACATGGTATATCTTCAAGTATCACCGATCGTGGTAAAAATGATGGCCTGTAGCCTATATTTGTGTAGGAGAATAGTACAAATGGCCCCTCCATCTTTAATCTTTATAATTAGACCAACAACAAAGCTGATTTCAGGGTACAGTCCAACAACTACGGAGCAATACAGCACTTTGAACGCACGTGTGATAATGGTCTGTGTTTCAAGTTCAAAGGCCTTGGGTGGTTCAGTGTTAGGGTAACAACATATCCTTATTTAACATTTCCCATCAGAATTTTTTGAAATCGGAGCCATAACTTCAAAGGTCTTGTGGCGTCAATGTGTTTGGCTACTACACATTTTGATGACACAGTAAAGACTTGTGAAGCAACTTACAAATTCTCCCATGATTTTTTCCTCAGTTCTTGAGTTTCAATGCGGGTGGAGACCACCAAAGAGGCCAGCTGTGTGTGCAGTTAAGCTGCTTGCACAACTCAAAATTAACTGTCACTCGTACTCCTAACAACAGCAGGTGCCAAGGTTAACTCTCAACAACCAAGCACTGAAGTTTATATGTTCTGAAAACTTCAAACTTTAAATTATGCCACTGAAGTGATCATCTATAGCATATCAAAGGTCAGAGAATTAATGATGTTGACAAACTGAGTGCATGCGTACCTGGATAAGGCATAATGAGGTCAGTATTAGTGCAAGCTTCTGAAGTAAGAGTAGCAGGGACACGGCTTTAAGGTGAAAACTACAAGTCTGTGGGTGTCCACTGGTTCTGCATTAGTGACAGAGGTTCTGTGTGATCTAGGACAACTGTGGGGGGGTAGGGGTGGTGCCCATGCTGCAAACAGGACATGCTGGGGACAGTTAATAACATAGGTAGTGGCATAACAAATATACATGGTCAATAGGGGTATATGCATATATATATACATATATACACATATATATATATATAGGCAAACATACAACTAAAATTGACAAGACGGTAACAAGTACGTACAGGGATGGTTGAAGAGGTCCAGGCAGTATCACCATACCTGACACCCTGAAACAGAATCAGGCTACGCACGCACCGCACGCACATCCAATGGCTACAAGAACACTTGCTGTACTAAAACATTTCATATCTAAGATCTCCGCCAGTCGGCATGGTCAGCTTACCTCCTTGAGTGGTCATCACTTGAATGGGTTCGGACAACGGGCCCTGGCCGATGTTGGAGAAGGCTAGGACGCTGATGGTGTAGGTATGGTTTGTCTTGAGGTTGCTGATTGATGTCAGTTTGTTGTTGGCAACCTCTCGGTGCTCCCAAAACACAATTGGAATGTCTGGACTCAGTGTGTAAAACACCTTATAACCCTGTAATGTACACAAACATAAAACTTTGATTTCACCCCCATGTAATGAATACCTAAAACGTACAATGAATACATCAAATCCATGATGAATACAGCAAACTGAGACTGGGCATCTTAAATGTGAAACGAGTACCTGAAATATATATACTGTAAATCTTTAACCTTTTTGACTTACAAAGCACTTTTTTCAGTTGAATATACGCATACATGTTCAACTGTGATCAAAATAATGCTAAAATGATTAATTTGTGTCACTGAAGGTGTAAGCTTCATAAACCTGTGCAAAATGTCTCTCTCTACACCCAATAGTTTTCCAATATTGATTGCCAAGATAGTTGAATAGGTTCAGGAATTAGACTGAAACATGATGAATGCATCAAATGGAGAATGGACGCCTAAAATACAATTTGTTTTTAGGGACTAAGTATAATGTAAACACAGACAGGGAATGGAAGCCATTTGTTCATGTACAAAGCTCTATTTTGATGATTGCCTTCACAGTTTTTTTTTTAATCATTTCTTCACATCCTCCACAAGTCCTAAGACTGAAATATTGTCCAGTTGCATTCTAACAGCCCTTCAAAAAAAGATAACAACAGACTGACTGGATAGTCAATGAGCAAAAACCTAGTATGACAAAGTTATCAAACTAGTACAATTTTTTTTATTCCTGAACCCCAATAGATGACAAGCAATTTGTGCACAGACAGTATTACTTTTTTTTGTAATTTTGTTCCTATCTTCAGAGTAATGTAGTTACGGGTTGAGGACAGGTTTGTTGTTACCAGTGATAAACTCATCCAAATCCATATTGCTATCAACACAAGTATAAAATAGCTTAATGGTCACTTCAGTCATTTTTTGTAATGACTCTTCTGATCTTTCCCTGACAGACCAACAGGATAACATTACATGACATGGTAATTGTCCTAGGATATCAAATGTGCAGAGCAGTAAAGAACTTTTCCCCTGCCAGTACATCATTTTTCTTCCCCTTCCTGTCAAGATCCTTGGAGACATGAAGACAAATGGCCTTGTTATTTCTGGACTATAGGCCAATCAGATGATGACCTCGACTTCTTAGTCTTTTTGAATATTCGTGGACGAGCCACAGGAAATAAATAACCATCTTTAAGAATGCACAAACATCCTGGTTAGCACCTTTCTTGTGTGGTTCACTCAGATGACAAGACTCTCCCTTCCCACCCATTACAATGGAAGTAGAATAGCTACCATCTGTCACATGTGATTAGCATGCTACCCAAGTGGTATGAGCTAAGGGTTGGTTGTCTGAGGGAATGGTTCCGCCTTCTAAGAGGGAATAACTGTAGCTCTTATATACTTCTAGTACAGGCGTTCAAGAGGAGCCATTAAAACAAATGAGGTAGGACAGCCACAAATAAAGCTCTTTGGTAAGCTTGCCGGACAAGGGAAGTAGATTTCAAAACGTGTGGAATTTTTAACTTGTTCCGAATCTTTATGGTCCACTTCTCGTATCCTTCATTTTCTGCAAGAAGTTTCAGACAAAAATGTTCATGCATGCTTACTGATATAACACTAAGGCAAAACGAAAGGCAGCAAAGGGTTATCTCCTGCTGCCGTAAGTATGGCAAGTTTTAATGAGAAGTTTTGAGTGTTCTGAATAATGGGTCATTTGTGTTTTACTGCTTCGCAGAATACCAGATGCCTTTATAATGCCTCAAGAGAAATGTCCACAAAGAAAACAGTTTGGCCGCAGCCTTGAGGAAATTAAATTTCTGCCTTTGATGACGACAGCAAGAGAATGTGTCACATCCGCTGAGCACACAACAGGATTTCTGTACATGATCTGCTCCATATAGTGTAGGCAACCTGATCGGCGTGGATTGAAGACTTGGTGAAAGGAAACACTGGAAAAGTTCACAGCCTTTATTAGCTTGTCTCCTATGACATGGTTTATACCGTAGCAGCCACGTAAAGCTGATACTTCCTGATCTGGTTCAATGGACTGGTTCAAAGGAAGAATATATGGCTGCTCTAAGACCAGTGTATTGTCTGTCATGATAGGAATGGAAACCTTATTAACCACTGTGACTAATAGTGCCTGCTTTGCTGGGTGATTCTTGGTTCATCATAACTGTCCCCAGCTTCATGTGATTGATGTACATGTAACAGTGTAGCTACAGAACACATGCTGCAAGCCTAGACAATAAAATGGAATATGTTAAAATGTGCCAATGTAAATGTAAGGCAAGCCGTTGTTATGGACAAGTGGGAGGATGCTTGAAATATCCACAGAGGGTGATAAAAAGAGGTCAGAAAAATAAACAACATCAGATCTCTGAAAAAGATCTGATGCTAAAAAAACATAAAAAATATATATAATAATAGAAAATAATAATATATGTCAAAGGAAAGCAATTATCTGAATTTTAATTACACTATTACAGGAATATTTTTAGAGGCCAACAAATATATTACTTTTTACACAGAAACTTACATCTGCCCAGTCAGACATCATACCACCTCGAAATACCATTCAAAAATCTACTCAAACCTTGAAACACCTTTCTAAGATCTACACCGCTCTCAGAGTCGGGCAAAACAGGCACCTCGGCAAAAGACAAAATTTTAGGCCATTAATTTTGCAGAGATCTCACTTTTTTTGATTTTTATACATTTATATACAGCTTACCTTAATAACTCCATTTGGAATCTCTGGCTCCTCCCACGAGACCATTACAGTGGTTGAACTGACTGGTCGGGCCATGACGTTCCGTGGCGGGCTCCCTGGGGCTGTACCAAACACAAACACTCCAGTAAATACAGGCTCTGTTTACAATACCATTTACATCATCAGGACAAGCAGCATGAACAGCCTGAGAGGCATAGCCAAGAAAATCGGAATATCTTCTTTTTCAATTATCATTACTTAACCATGATACCATTTCAATTATTTGATGGAGCAAGACTCAGGTAGACAGTCAACAAGATGCAAGAAATAAAAACAATAAGGTGGGTCTTGTCAGTAGAGAATGGTAATGCATGAATACAAACAAGGTTATAAGGTTAAATGAAAGAGTGATGATGACATGATGTTGAGGTTAAGATGATGGTCTATAAAGCAAGACACATTCCGACATTCCAATGGAACAAAACTAGTAACATGGTATACTGGACACAGTGTGCACGGGTTTGGGTGATAACTAAATGCTGTATGCACAAGGTAAAAAAGCTACAAGTGGTCACCACTCACGAGTTAGTACAATTACAGGGGGTGTTATCGGCGCAAGGCTGACTCATTTACTGTGATTGTACCAATGTGGGCAAGGTGCAGCAGGGGAGTTAGATGTGATGAGAATGCAGTGGGAACAGCAGGCAGGTCATGGGTGAGAGCAACTGTAAATACATGAGGCAATTTCTTTCCCACATATACTGGAAAGCAGTACTGATAGGTAACTTGTATGTGAAAGATTGTGTGTTTGGAATATTGTCAACAAAATGAATGTTGAAAGTATTAAATTAGTTGTGTGTTGGTAAATATTGGATGTAACTGCATGATGAGTACATTTCCTTTCCACTAAACCATATTACTGCAAAATGTTCAACCTATTCAACCACTAACACCCTTTTTTTTCAGTGGAATTTGTGTACTATTAAATTATTTCACTACGCTCCATAGTTAACTCAGAATGTTTCAAAATATTGGTTGCAGAGGTGGTAGAAAAGCTTGAATAATTACGGTAACCAACTTTAACTATTAGACTAGTTCTACAAATGAAAGCCTTCCAATCTTCATAAAATATCCTAAACTCAAAGCTTGTATCAACTGTGATTTAGCACTTTGCTTTTTGTTCCATTAGTCCACCTATATTTAAGGTACAGGAGTTTTGTCCTAAAAGCTAGGAGAAAACAGCTATTTGTCAAGCTAACATGAAAACATGTCATCCTTATGCATAATAAAAGGTGTCAAAAGGTCACAAATACTACGGTTTGAACGTTTTCTTACTGCCTAATCCATCATTTAGATGTCGCACCTAAGGTTTTCACTGCTAAGCCCCGAGGGATGCCTTTGTACACATGCTAATGACAGTTGATGTAGGTTTATGGAAAGTCAAAAAGTGGACTGAATGATTCATCATTTTTTTATCTCTTGACACCAGGAGCAGTCTATATGATTCCCAATAAACCAATTGCTAATGAATTTGACACAAGAGATTGAAGCCATCAAAAACTGAATGCTTTGCGGGCGATTCCCTTGGGGTTACAGCTAGCACATGTAGAGTGGTCATGGCTTGGCCATACAGATTATATCATCAGTTAACTGCTTCTGGAAATTGTCAGTGTTTACCAGTCCGCTGGAGATAAACCATTCCCTCCTCTGCAGCAGGCCATTGCTGGAAGGTTGTCCCTTATCGGCATTAAGCCCTTGAAGTTGATAGGTTGGAGATGAGGGTGAACAGTGCACAAAGAGTGTAGGTGTTGGTTTACAAATGTTCTCATGCTGACAGAGATGCATCTCTGTGCGCCTACCTTTCAACATCTACCCCCAAAAACTGACAACCTACAAAAACCAGAAGCATCTACTCTACCTTCCAAACTTACTAACATCAACAACTTCTTCAAGACTCTAAAGAAAAATCTGTTCTCTGCTTGGACACTCAGTTGCAGTGAGCATTTCCTGATGGACAACATCAATCAGAAATATGATAAAAAAAAAGAGTACAGTTGTATTGTCCTTCTGACAAATTAACAAACCTAAGACCAGATTAGAGATAGTCTGTCTCTAGAGCTTGCAAATATGAAGGGTTGTAGTTCAGAAACTACATAAACATCAAACTGCAGTTTGATAGTCTGTTGCTACATGGATGTTCACCGCAGGCTTGACAGAATTCCAGAAAGATACACAGAAAGATAATCCTTTCATTGCTGAAATATTGTATAAATATTGAATGTCCACCAAACCGAGCTGAACACCGAGTGACTGAACGCCAAAGTGAAGGCTCGTTCCGGTACAAGATCACAGAAGTGCATGAAGATGATTACAGGGTTACACATGGATTCTGCATTGATTGTAGGGACTGCCAGGTGTAGTCGAAAAGGTCAGAAGTCTAGAAAAGTTTAGCATGACATTTCCACCAATGTGCATAAGAAACCAGCCTTTTCTGGTTAAAAAAAAAAGACCCCCCCAAAAAACAAACAAACAACAAAAAACCAAAAATACCCTAACACTACTCTAAGTCGTCTTATCCAGATGGGAAACTCTAAAGAAAACATTCCATGTCCCTAATATGTTGTATGTTTTTATTTCTGCAAAACCATGGAAGAATGTTTATTGGTTTCCTCAGAGTACATTTTCATTTTGAGAATCTGCAAGATAATGGACAACAACAAAAAATTTCAAAGTGCTAGGAGCGATAAAAAAAAATTAATACTGGTATGAGAAAATAACTTTAAATTTAAATTGTATTAAGGGAGAAAAAATTTATAAAAATAATCAAATATTATAACTGGCATGCAAGTCCTTTCAGTGAAAATCAGTGCTTCTGTTACAGACAAAATGAGTTCGTTCGAACCTGCGCCAATCAAATGGAAAAGGTACATATAAATAACAAAGAAGAAAAACTAGTCTCTTGGTTATATTGGACAACAAAATGGCCATTATCCTGTGAGGACAGAAGTGCAACCCTGCTTGTCACTTTTGTGCGGTTTCCAGATGGTCAAGGTTGTGCGTCATCTGTACCCCAGAAAAGAAAATTAATGCTTTCAGAGTCATCACTGTCTTACACAACCACAGGTTATACAAATAATGGCCTAAAAGATCTTACTTTAGATCATCACTAATATGTACCACATGGGCATCATTTCGTCTGTATCAGTTGACTCCTAACCTTAAGCATCATCTTACCACTTACATGTAGTAGATAAGTAACTGACTAGTAAATTATCATTTTAAAGAAGTGTTTTATAATGAAATGCACCATTAATTAAAAAAAAGATTATCAAGAAATAAAAGCAAAAAAACCCCCCAAAAAACCTTGCTGTATTCCACAAGGGCTGATACAACAGAACTCCATTACTCCAGATTACTTGTCTTAAAAAAAAAAAATGCTCAAGAAAAAAAAAAGTAACATGGGAGACTAGTAAAATAAACAGAGCAGGTATCTCATCAAGCATATTATGTAACACTCAGGATAATAGTAGTTCGCATGGAGTGAAATAAGCAAGGTAAAAACACTGTCTGTCTGTCCATCAAGCCTGAACAACTGCTCTGGCCAGGAATAACCCAGCTAAGAAGCTTTCCTGACCCCTGAGGCAAGTCAGTGTAACATGTGTTTTCTCTTCACTTTCTGTTTGTTTTTGTTACATCAGCTTCAGTGAAACAGATCCCAGTTTCTCCCCAGCCAAGCGAGACCAGTTATGTATGACAACAAGTAACATGCCACATACAAGGCCACATGACCATGTAGCACACCACAGCCGTTCATCTGTCCAAAGCTGAAGGGGTAAATGTTTTGGAGATGCCCTTGTACATTTGTCATGCAAACACCACAGAGAAGACCGGTCACCTGGGATATATGTGGGAGGTTATCTATGGATTTGCTCTGGTAACATGAACACACCCTCTAGGGATGAATTTGCAAATTGCTAAAACTCACTTTCTGCTGAACAAGAATCAGCTAAAAACAACAATGACAAACAATAAGAAAAAATGATAATATTATACTGGCCATGCCCCAAAAATGACTGATGTCTCTTTATCTCTTGCAATCAACTGCTCCTTAGGTGTCTGTATTTTCAATACCCCTTCCTTTTCTGTGTTTACACCCGTGGAGTTGAGTTACCACCGTAGTAGCATATCACAAGTCTACAACAATCATTATCTTTTTTACTCCAGCAATATAATGGGTGGAAAACTATTTGTTTGGACGCTGCCAGGGAACCTATATAACCCCTTCATGTGGGCTGTATATGCTTCGTCTTCTCCCATGGAATTGATTAGCATTGCACAAACCTTGGAAAAACACTAGTTCTGGCACCTATACAACTACGTCAAACAACAAGGAGAGTGGATTTTACTACAGTTCCCAGTCACAAAGCTCTGTCTCCCACCCATCCTGTGAATCAAGACATACACTATACCCAGCTACCCTTATTCTTCAACCTCTTCAACTGCCTCTGTGACCATTATTTTGAAACATTCTGAGCAGAATTACAGGGTGTAGAGAAATAATTTGCATAGTTAATGGAACTTCCATTTTGCATGATCCAAGCAAATAAATTTTTTTTTGTGTATTATTTTCATAATAATTGTATGCATAAATTCCATAGGAGAAAAGCTGAAGATTTACAGAAACATGAAAAATTGAGCATGGTTTTCAGCTGATACTGTTCTATGCCAGATTGTATGTAATATACTGGCTTTTTGCAAAATTCTAATTTTCAATGTCCAGAATAAACTTCCGTGTGTCTTAGGAAAAAAAAAAAACAAAAGAGATATTAAGATGTAAATCTCATGGTCTGTTCTGACCCATCAAGTTAGCAAATGGCTTTTGTAGCATGCAAATCGTAAACGATAACATTTACTGGATCATGACAGAAATAATATTATAACATTATTCAGGCCAAGTGCCGAAAATGCACTAGTTGTTATCCATTTATGAGATGCAAGGTAACAATGTTGAGAGAAGAAAATGTCACCTCCCAGGGAGAATAGGTCTACTGATACAGCTTCTGACGCAAACATTGTACAGTGGTTTCAGGTTGTGGAAGGTTTGATTAGCCCTGACACCGGCAATATGCGTAATGGAGGAGCTGTTTGCAAATTACTGGGTTGCTCAAACTCCAGCAAAACACAAGGGTTATAACATCCTTTCACAGCAGCTGCTGTAATTATAACACAGTACCTCTGTGAGTTTTAGGAGTTATTTCTATCAGTTACTTTGAGCTATTTTCGTCCGATAAACACACAGAAGGTTTGTTATCTCACTGTGCTTTGGTTATGAAAGGATATTTGATAGCATGGCTGTAAATATGTATCCTGGCTATTGGAATTATGGCTGTAGGTATAAAACCTGGTGATTGTAACAACAAACTGTGCCTTGGAAAAAGCTTCCTGTCAAAGGAGCCTATTTATCATAGCCTTTGGGTGAAGGGCTTCAGCTGCTGGCAAGCAAATGTCAAACACTCGCCAGATATTATTAGACACAGGACTATTGTCATACTCTTACGGAATGTCCAGATGAAAAATACAGGCACTGGAAAGGAAACGTTTTTTGTGCACATCATGACCAAAGAAACCAAACACATGGTCATTCAAATCCTACATATACTGTTTTTCTTTGAGTAAGATTCATGTCCAGAAGGGTAAGCCAGGACAAGTTTTAGTTATTGACTGGATTCAAGAAACTGGAGACATTCCAAAACTAGTACAATGTAGTTAGTGACGGCATTAATGCTGTGAGAGGGTTTCTTTGTGTCTGCTTTCAATATTACAGGCTTTCAAGTTTCCATGATGGTGGTACTTCTGTGTCGAATATACGACTGCATGTATGGGCAAAACAAGTCAAGTCCAAAAATTATTCTACATTCTTAAATCCCAATCCAAACATTTTTGGCATTGACACCTACAAACTTTTTTCTTTAGAATTTTTGTCCTTTAAAATGTATCTGAGCCCACAGAATAAACAAATACTTTTGTGAAGTTGTGTTTACATCGGTAGATGCTTTGGCACAAAAAGACACAAATTCAACACAGATCGAGTGCCAGTTGCTTTCATACGCCTGAGAAAATGGCAAGAAAGTCCCAATAAATCCCCTAAGGAAATATCGGACTGCCTGAAACAATAGTAGGACGGACCCAGGCCAGCTGAAGGGGCACCCAATATGTTGATGTTTATCCTAAGTACATGTGCTACAGCTAGTCTTAAGACTTGATACAGAAGTCAGAAGAGTTCTTAAAGTAAAAGACCACCTTTAAATAAAGTAAGTATCATCTGAAAGGTTGTTCAATATGGTCCAAAAATTCCAGCAAAGAACTTCAATCTTTGTCTTTAATTCACATAAAAGACCATAAGTGGAATCTGCAGGAAATGGCCTTTCTGGCAATGGTATTTAAAGGTGGTCTGTTATTTTTATGCTGGGAATTTCCTGTTTGATTTCGGCACTCAGATCACATAGACATGTAAATATAAGTGACCATATTGACATATTTTAGGGAGCTATTCAGGGTGTGGGAACAGAAGGTGGGTTTATATGGTCAGATTGATCCATAGCCGGCGGATAGCCAGTGGTCAGTTTAAGTGTTTCATAAAGCTCTGTCTACAGGAGAGTCATGTTTACCCACACCTGATTTTTCACTTCACCTACAGGTACATAGTGAAGCATCCCCTTGTGTTTGAGTCAGCATGTCATTGGCATCTGGTAACCATCATAAATCTGGAGATGCAGGCTATGTATCCTACACTATACCAGGTCAGACAGATTTCACGGCACCCACTTAAGGAGTTCACAAAACCATGGCAACCATCGCATTCTGTGGATGTCTCATACCCTGGGTATCTGACAGCACCTTGCTTATCCCGGAAGAAATAAAGAGCAGAAGATGGGGACTTAATATTCCCCTTCCAACCTCAAACACATTATCCGCTTGGCATGAGACAAGAGAGAGAGAGAGAAATATATTTAGCCTTAGAAATTTTACATTTCAAACCAATATGGGAACAATTTCTTGCCTCAGGGGAGGTTTCAGAACACACCTGTAATGTGCCTGGTGGTAACATGGACAGTAATGCTGATGTTTATCATCCAGGTAATACTTCTGTTCCACGGTTTGATGAGCTGATTTATATGTATATTGCCTAACAGTAATATTTCTTACCAATGTTGATTAACACTCCAATGCTTCCAAAAACTAAAGGTTGCTTTAATGCACATACAGGAAACAATAACCATTAGCTTAACAGCATTCACTGGTTCAAATTTAGCAATATATTGAGAGATGCATGCCCTAAAAACATTACTCCACAGACTACACCCCCAAAATCCAATGACCAGACACACATTTGCAAAACACAGCTAGCAGCTGGAGTTAACCAGGCTTATATATGTACATACGAATCTGAGTTCAACAGATCCTTGGTCATGATTTTTTGCTTTGCGATAATCAACGCAGACAGCAGGCATGTAGTTTCAGAGCGACATACTGAGCATCAAAGGTAGAAAGGAAACAAAAAAACCTGACTAGCTATTAGTTCAGTCTCTGTTAATAATGCTTAATCCAAACTGATATCACAACATATGTTGAATGTCCACATAGCCTTGGCCAGCTGTTGTTTTTTTTTTCTTCACATTTACAAACCTCACAGTAAAAAGAGGCTAGCCAATTGAATTGCGCTAGCAGAATGTACATGAACAGCATGTGTGTAACAGAATGAATTTTTTTTTCTTTCGTCACAAGTCTTTAATGCAACTGAATTTGGATCATCCAATGACTGCTAAGAAGAATCAGCAGCTATTTCACCAGAAATGTCTTTGAAGACTTCAGCTCTTAAACTTACTCCAACTTCCTTGAGTTAAGCTTTCCAGGGGGTTCACATGTCTGTACAATTGCAACAGGGTAACAGAAACTCTTAAGGGAGCTTCTATATTGTACCCAAAACTTCATTAAAGACCTCTTTCTATTCGGTGACTTTCATCTTTCGTTAACACTGACAAGTGCCAGAGGAAGAAACTTAAAATGTTTCTGGGTGTCTATAAAGTCATTGTAGACTCCAGCTTACGAGTAATGAAGAAATACTTTCGAACAAATTTGTAAGGGTGAAACCCTAAGCGTTTTTATTGGAAAGAGATGTGCCATTCTAAAACTGCAGTCATTAAATTATTACGGTAACATAAACACAGCATCCAATAAACTCTGAGTGATCCCCTGCGCTTGTAGTCTCTGGCCAACAATACAATGTGGCTGAAGAAATTTTGATGATGGACCAGCGCTGTTATTGGTAATGGTGTTCTGATAATGGCTGCTGAACCATCAGTGTTTATAAAGGAAGGGGAGCGGGTCTGAAATCTGACCCGGGGATAGTTTGAGCATTTACCTGAGGGGTTAGAGGGTGAGTCCCCAAGTGATAAGAACTGGTTTACAGCTTTTAGGTGGGGTTCCCTGGGGTGAAGTTAGCCTGAAGGAACCCGGGCCTACTGCTAGGCGGGCTGAAGGGTTATCAAATATAGCATGTGCAGCCATCAAACCAGACAGCTTTAAGACAGCTTTAAGACAGCAGGCTACCCAGCAATCCTCCAAGGCGTTCTTTGTTGTACTCTGGTTCAACCTCACTGGAAGTTCTCTCTCCCAGTGGCCAACTTTTGATGGAGCAGGTCAGTCCCTCTTGCTTTCTACAAAGTCTACTGGCAATGCCGATAACTTTTATTTACAAACAGCTGGCAAGAGAAAAAAAGTAACGTTCCATTGACCAAGTACACATGGTCCTATGTGCATGTGCTTTTTTTTTTTTTCTCTCTGAAAACTGTTACACTACTGCTAACTCCTATAATTTCTTGTAAGGCAGGAAATGCCAAGTTCAGTGTTTATACAGGTCATCTTTAAGTTCCTTTCTGGGTTCCCTAAGGCAGTGAAACTCTTGCTGCACACTTACCAACTTTGGGAAAGTGCATCAGGGTTTATACCGCAGGCATGTTTTAACACACAATCATTAGCAACCAACTTGACCTTGTCTGGTATGTTCCATCTTGACAGATCTACAAACTTCTTTTTTTTCTTGTACAAGTAAAGTTTACCATCTCAGATGAAAATTACTTTACCAGAGTGGGGTTTACAAGCCATTTTTTTTTTTTTTTTTAAACAGCGGACATGTACCTCTCCTCCTTTCCAGACTCCCATAAGCAATAAGGCTTATGTTTTCATATACCAGTTAAGGACCTGCTTGTCAGAGAGAAACTGTCAAAGTGTTTACTTTAAATTTTGTCACACAGTTATCCCTTTACAAACAGCCTGGGTTTTAGGTGTAGGTTTGTTTGTGGTACCCATCTGCCAGGTTGCCAGGTTTCCTAGTTACAACCATCACAGCATTAGCTACTCCTAAGCAATTCTAATTAAACTCAAGTCCACACTTCCCCAGCCCATTTTTTCTCCACCGCCCTCCTCCATCACGTCTTTCTCTGGACTGCTAATTTCACCTCTCATACTGTGCCAGGCTCTGACACTCATATGACCTGTATAATACACCAATCTCACCACAAACCATCAGTATCTGTCCCCCAGTCATAAAACCGGCCTCTACCCATGAGACAGCCTGCTTAACTCGCCTTTTTTTTCCCCTGCAAATAAAACCCAGGGAGATGAAAGGCTAATAAGGCCTGCAATCCACCCTGTCTGGGAACCTTATGCCAAAGGGGGTCAGTTTTTGATTACAGTCTGACATCAACTCACCACTGTGGAGTCCAGCCAGTATCAAACACAGATACCTCTATCTAGAAATCCATCAAACCAGGCAGGATGTAACTTGGTAAGGGGTCCAAGGTCTGCCTAAACCCCATTATCTTATCCTATGTATCATTTAATGAGTAAGATGTGCACTGGTATCATAATATGTAGGTGTACATGTATGTGGATTGCACCATAAATAGTATTTCTGCAACTTTCACCACATGGTTACACAGTATTTGTTTCACAAGTGAGAGCACTACTCCATGCTGTCAAAACGTTTATTGGAAAGCTTTGAAGTTAGTCTACCCAACAAAAAATGTTTTTACTTGCAATATCAAATTATGGCTTGAACAGCATGAATATTTTATTCAAACCTCATCTATTCTTTTTGGAATTTTGTGTTGTTCAGGCAGAGTCAATGGCTAAAACCAACTTCCATGTGAGGTTCTAGATCTCACAGGATGTTAGACAGGGTATTAGAGCTGTAGAGCTGTGACTTAGGTGAATTCAAAGTAAAAGGTTGGACTCTGGAAATGCCACATGCCTTTGGCACCTGGAAACAGTGGCCGCAATGGAGGCAAAGACATTACCACTAAAAGCCTATCAACACAGACACAACATTAGAGAGAAAGTTTCAAGTAAGATGGACACTGGCGTTGGACAGTGTGTCAGAGCCACTTAGCAAATCCCTAAGCCCTTCCCTACTGATAAGTATCCACAACACTGTAGGTGAGACTGCTGAGATTTCTGCTTCTTCCTGGCTCTGACTATCTCCACTGATAAAGACAGTCAAAGCTGGTCAAAGGAAGCTGTTGCCAGAGGAATCCCCAAACTGACAAGTCTCTGCCTAGCTGCATGCTTCTCCATAGCTCCACACAAACTGACATGTCTGATCATTCATTATTGCAGCGACGCCGCAATTTGAAAAACTGAAGCACTGACTAAATCCTCAGTGTATGAGCGAACATCTTGTCCTCTGGACAAAAGATGTGTTTACACAAAAGTGTACATCATAGTATTGATGAAATTGCATGTCAACAGTCTTCTTATCCAGGCTATGAAAGCAGGGATTTGGATCAAAGAGATAAGACGGCCAGAGCTACCTCCAGGAATTGCCAGTAATAGGTTTGTCTGCAGTTCGGCACATCTACTCCTGGAATATTTCGGAGATAAGGCTGACAGCTAAGGCGCCCTTCACTGTATCAGTAGCTAGTTCATACCACGTCACCCTGCCACCAACTCACTCAATCATCGTAGAATCAGACAGCTCCTTCTATACATTGGCTGCCAAAACCACAATGCAGTACACTCCAAGATTCCAAAAGAAATCATTTCACACTCAATCGTCAGAATAATTAGGCCTCAATGGGTGATTTTAAAATACTCTTGAATGTTTTTTGCTCAAAACTGATAAAGCATATAACTAGGTGTACTGTAAAGTATTAGAATACAGTGGACAGCGAGGAATGTTGGCAACCTTAGGGTCTGGCCTATTGGAGGGGTTATCTCTTGGAACATCCAAAGCTCATGGTCCGCACATTC
Organism: Liolophura sinensis; assembly: GCF_032854445.1. Lineage (NCBI taxonomy): Eukaryota > Metazoa > Mollusca > Polyplacophora > Chitonida > Chitonidae > Liolophura > Liolophura sinensis. Next base: position 14,326,070 of record NC_088301.1, read on the forward strand.
GTCAGGTATGTGCTGGTAATCTGGACACGAAGGCAGGAGGGATGGTCCTTCATCATCCAAACTAACAAATGGCTAGCACAAACGTGTAGCAAGTCCACCAGGATCTCTTGGAGTTTCCACAGGAGACTACGGTATATTTATTAATAGAAAGTAGGGGTATGGGGAAAGGTCAGTGTTAAGGTTGGAGAATGGCTTGGCCAGATGTCCAACTGCCAAACTCCATTGTTTGCCCCTACATGAACAGACTACCCGTGGTTGCAACAGATCCTATGGATTTCAATGTCCAGGGACAGCCGCTGTGTGGCATTTGTTGTCCACTTAGGCAGCCATGAGGGGTTGAACCTAAAGAATCTCTTAACCCATGTCCCATTTGTCTTTGAACTCTCAATACTCTCGCTGAATAAACATGCGCCCCCCCCCCCCCCCCCCCCCTGCCAATCAAGATGTGCATCAGACTTCCCAATATCCAGTTCTATTTAACACCATCAAGGTTTATGTGTTATCCCTCATTCATGGGCACAACTGCCATCAGGCCTCTGATAGTGAACAGACTTACTCCTTGTACTTTCATGCACAACGATTCAGGAAAATAAATTGTAGTTGATCAATTTAAACACCCGAACTACAGCTACAGCAGACTGAATTATTTGTCCAATGCTTCAGATAAAATACATAAAAATGATGAAAAATCGCATGAGCATAGTAAGTTTATAATACACTAAATCCTAGCTGAGCTACAGTATTTAATTATTTTATTATGTTTCAGATAAAATACAAATAAAAATGATGAAAAATCACACTCTGCCCATATGCCAAAGTCCTATTAGCTGTTGATGTTTTTCTACCATCACCTTCCTATAAGGAACTAACTGGTTACAGTGTGCATTGATTATTGAGAACAGGAAGCGCCCCCCCCCCCCCCCCACTACAGTGTACAAGAGTTAACAGCCTCACTGATCCAGAGTGAATCTAATATTTCTGTCCTGTCTGCAGAGTCTCTTGCCTATCTGGCAGGCTTATGTGTGGCTAGGTAAGGTTGGGATGTAGGCAACATAACAGCATGATGTGCCATCTTTTCACGTCGACCTCAGAGGACCAGAGGTCGAGAACGCCACTTCAGTATCATGAATAATGCATGTCTAACTTAGCGATCCTGCCATTACCCACAAACAAATCCTTTCCTGCTCGTATCATAATGAAACCACCCACGGGCCATTCCCGCAATATGGTGGTCTGTCTTCCCGGTGGCATCCCTCCAGAATTAATATTATACATACACATATACAGTGAGGGAATTAAGAGAATCATTTATCTGGGGACTGGTGGTGAACGGAAGGAAATCTCGAACTACCTAAAAATATACATTTCTGCAAATTGGCTAACAGTTAGAAGTTGAATAACAATCCCCTGGCACTGCCAAAGCTGGTGTCTGGCATATGTTAATGCACGTATAAGAAAGTTGCAGGAAATATACATGGTGGAAAAGTGTATCATCAGAAAAGCAGAAACGGTGGTAGGCAGCAGGGGGCCCCTTGGGTACTATAGCTGGTTTGCTTTCCTCCCTGTGTCATGGCTTCACATATTTCAGTCCACTTATTTAGTTTACCATGGAACAAGACTCTCCAAGGAGTTAACAATATTTTTCACAGACATATTACATGGACCATTTGGATGAAGAGAATACCACAGTGCGACAGGATATTCGGTATGAAGTGAATAATGTATCAAGGTGAGGAGCAGGGATTCCCACATGAGTGCTCTTTATCGACCACTTAGCTGCAGCTTCTGAGAAAATGATTTTTCACACTTCCACTTTGTAGACTCTTAAAAACAAATCTTCTCAACTCATGTGGAGAGACACTCAAGAGTTTAACTCTGAAGCCAAGTGTCTGTAAAAAATGCTTACAATGCAAAAAGTCAGAAAAAAGCTTTACACTTACACAGTTTAATATTCATTTAGACTTCAGCATGAAAGTATTTATTTGGAAAGCACTCTGGACTTTCAATGAACTTATAAAATATATCACTTCTGTTGAAATGGACAGGGCCATGGGCATTCCTGAAGGTATGTTGTTAATCCCAAGCCTCCAGTCTCTATTTGGGCTCCAAGACTTTGGAGGGCAACTGTGCCTTACACACAGAAGCAAAACATCATTTTTTGACAATTTTAAACAGGCAGGATATGTTTCAGGTCTAATCTGGCAGGAATGATGACAGTGATGAATGATGTGGTAGTACTGTCTGTCAAGAAGGGGATGAATCTAGCACTAAACAGAATCAGTATTAGATTAAGGACGCTCCATCACGGCCAGCTAACAAAAGGGGGGTGGCTAGGGAGTTAAGGACACCCCCACCCCTCTTTGTATACATCTGTGGGAGTCAGGAACTCCTCTAGTCACCCTTCTCCCATCTCCTCCCTCACACCAGATCAAATAGCCCATTAACTCAACCATGAAACAGATAACAGTGGATAAGAAGATGCACAGCAAGGTTCTATTAAAGCAACATGCCAGGCCAAATGATGATAAACTTCTAAGGCTTCCATAATGAAAGGACAGATGATCAGCACCTTTTACCACATTCTTGCTTTTCCTCAATGCCAAGGCTCTATGACCAAATGGCCGAAATCCTCCTTTGTGTATGCCTGAGCATGCACCGTGACGCTGATGGCAAGGTTTTTCATGAACTAGAGAAACTGTGAGGTGTCTCCATACCCTGAGTGTGTGCACAGGCATGTTCTTGTATCTACTGAGGAGAAAACATGGGTCATGTCAAACTAGGATGATATAATCCTTCAGGACTACAGTCAAGAAGGAAACACACAACAAGGAAAATTCCCTGGCTTAGCTTAGCATCAGGATCTTCACCTGGGACCGAGATATAAGTCAAAATCTGAAATACGCCATCAAAGCTTTAACTTCCAGTATCAAAAACTAAGTATTGTAAAGAGGTTTTAAAATTCTGAGGTAAGTCAGAAATGGCTTTGTGGAATCAGACTGTTCCTCCTGTGCTACTCCATCACCTACTCTCACATTCTTAGCTAATGGCTACAATTGGTTCAGATTTCCAGCATGCATTTTCTCAATAGCCAACTGCTGTTTGATCTGCACCGTTACACAGAACAACAGTTACAGCCTGCCAGAGGTATCCTACCACTGTCAGACATAGGATCTCAAGTACATGACATCAGGAATGGCATCAGAGACGTGATCAGCTAGCCAAGTTCCACCAGGCAGAAGGTTAGCGTAATGGTCGACAGCCTGAGGAACTTCCACTTGACATTCTATACGCTAAACGCATAGGTATCACAGTACCAAGGGTTAATACGACCAACTCCATTACCCATGGGGGAAGCCTTTCTACACCACTAGGCACAAAACACATAACCCTATCTCGCTAGGTGCTCTACGCAGTTTCAATTTCATGTTTTTTCCTCCTACCGTTTTGTTTTCCTGGCAAATGTCCCGAACTAACAAGTTTTTCCTTCCCGCCAAAGCGGATCAACCTGCCGGAAAACATAAAAGTTCCTAACAGTAATCAGGTATTAAGCGGAGAAATAGATTAATTACAGTTGACTGACAGTGCACTGACACAGGACTCCTCTTGGACGGTGCAGCGTTATCACCACATCAGCAAATAGCTCAGAATAGACAAGACACTACCCACCAGACAGATCAAATCCACCCAGGAGCTCTCTAAATCCTTCACGTCCAGAGCTGATATATTTTTCTAACATACAGTCTTGATATTTGTGAATATTTCATTAGCATGAGGATTGTGCTACAATAAATTCCAGGCTTGCCTGAGTGGAAATGTATCATTAGTATTGGATTAAGCAGTGCAACAGAACATGACTATGCACAAGTCTGTACGGTGCTCAGTTTTTGGACAGAAAGTTGAATTTGGACACATTAGTCTTAAGACAACATTGAAATGGGGGACAAATTTTTATTTCTAAAGGACAAAAACAAGCTTTCAGATTGTATTTCAAATTTTGACCTAAGTCAGAAATGACTTTGCTTCATCAGCCCCAGGACATCCTTAAGTCCTTTATCTACAAATGATAGGGGCAAATTGCTACGAAAAGAGAATACTTAAGTCACCTAAAATTTAGCTGCAAAAAGTGCATTTTAAGAGCCAATTAATGTCATAAAACATTACTTTTATTGAGGAAACTTGATTCCTCCAGATGGAGATCCTCCTACCTACAACCCAAACCTCAAAACACCGTTCTTAATACCAGCAGAACTCAGGATCAGGAGAAATAAGCAAGCTAAGTTTTTATATAAAATTTACCGTCTGTGGGTTAAGGAATCATTACCAGCTATATCTGAATAGGGAACTGTACACATCACTGCATCCAAGACACAGCTTACAGGCAAAGAGGGTACAGTTGTTTCACTACAGTTCTGCTTTAAGGCAGAACACTCCTTAGCATACAAATGAATGAATATGGTTTCATGCCATATGGGTACAATGACAGCAGCTGCTAACTTCAGTATGAAACTACACTTATAAGTGAAGGGAACAAGTGTATCACAAGGAACATAAGTGTAATACTGAGTGTGGATAATAGTGCATCAGCATTGTGAAACACACCTTCACTTTGGCACATGCATGAAAGCTTTGAAGAGTCACATGAAGAAAATATAGTGTAGATGAAAACAATTTCTATATATTATCCAGTTCTTGTGAAGTTCTCTGAAAGTTCAATATTTCATGCACTACCAAAATTGTTAAATGTTTCACATAATGGTTTCTTATGCCCTAAACAATTAATGCTTCTTGAAGAAAAAAAAATGATAATGCTAATAAAAAAATCAAGGCATCACAGAGTTGCTTTAGGTTTTGAATGAGGAATTTTGGAACATTACCAGCCATACTCTAGACAAAAACAAAAACTTTGTTAACTGTAAAATCAGACATTAGGTCAAAGCCATTTATAGGGCCACAGTATAAAGGAACAAAAATATCTGATTACTACAAGCTGGGTTGTGCGAAAAGTAAAGACTTGGTGAAGCATCCTAGAAACATGCCATCACAGACGCAACATTTGTTACCCTGTAATTTGGCGCCGAGACATCTTGACTCTATCATCCGGCTGAATGTAATATGAATGTTGTATTCTCCTCCCAACAGTTGTTTCAGTTAGAAGTTATTTTTTCATTCTGCCCCCTTACTCCAATGTCAGAAATCATTTTTCAGGCTGGTATAGGTTGACAGCTGTCAGGGGTTGGGGGATCAAGGAGAAGCCCAGAAAACATGTGTTAGCAGTCCTGAAGTGCGAGGGAAATTGCTAAATGTGAAACTGCGTTATTTTACATCAGAACCAACATAAAGGGATGATTTGCTGGCTGAGGAACAAAGGTAAAAATTGTCTGCTGTACTATATATGCCAAAACTATGATACCAACACACTTTACTCATGTACCTCATGAAACAGAGATTATCTCTGAGGCAGAGTCGATATGTACCCCAGAAACCATACTAATGTTTTTTTTTCACCAGAAGAACACAGCTCCCACATGTGTTCAACACACAAATGGGACTTACCCAAAGGGAAATAGCTTCAAAATGTTCACCATTTCCATGTGAACCCAACAAGAAAACAAGACATTTGACTTAGGTGGAATCTTCCTTATTCGCTGTTCATATTTGTACTTATTTGACCAAATCATGAATGTTACTTGAGGTGTTTTCATTAACTTATTCTCTATGATAAAAACCAGCCTTCACTATATTTGTTCAAATCCAATGAGAATACAGTCATGCAGATTTCTACTTTGTAGTTTTGGCACACTACATGAAACAAAGAGCCAACTGGGACCTTTCAGTACTATTACAGGTCTAAATCAGAACCTCAGTGAATAGAACATGGTGTAGATTCCTAAAAGTATTCCTTTTCTTCTCTAAATGAGGCTAACCTGCAGACAAGTAGTTAATAGAAAATAAACAATATGTCCAAGAGCAAGACCAAAATCTGAACGGCCCAGAAACAAATGAGCAATGGTGTCAGTAAATAAAGATCTCTTGATGAATGTGTTTGGTGGGTATCACTCAGCAAGAAGTACAGTAAACTGCCCAGGGTCAACTGGACACCTGGGGTAGATGTTGGATTCATTGTAACCAGATAACCTCAGACTGCTGAAATCATCCCAAATCCTGTTATATTCCTTCACAATGATCCCCAGTGGGAAAGCCAGGACACAAGTCAAGTTGTGGCAATGATGATTACATGGGATTAACTCTGTTATCATGGCTCAGGGATGAACTTCCTCTCCCAAACATGCTAACCAGTAAAACTGCCCTGGGACCAAAGGGGGACAAAACAACCGGAAGCCAACAAAAACTCTTTCTCAAAGGAAACCAATATCATTTATACTAATGACTAGTCTGCACCGTTCAACATTGCCATACTTCCTTAAAAACCAAGTTGGTGATCTGAATCATGACTAAACAAAAAAAAAAAAAATCAAAAACCCCAAACCAGAACATTTTAGGATGGAACAGTGACTTATGATTTGGTATGAGCACACTAAATGCAGCATAAGTAAAGCTAAATGCTTAAGTCTAACATTTTTTTTTCAGAAAGCTTTTTATCCTAATGTTTGCATGTTTTATCCATATTAAGAGCATGTGACAACATGAGTTTCTATTATTGTGACATCAAAGACAGGTTGTGACTGCGAAATGATGTGTTGGAAGCATATGTGTACCACACAGAGATTCCTTCACAGCCTGCTCTCACAAAATCACGTCGCCATGGTTTGCCTCACAGCATTGCTCAGACACATCAAAGCAACGCCAACACAGGCAAATATTTACCAATGCAAAAATCACTTTACAGTGCATCATAGTATAATAAAAAACACATTAAATATGGTGAAGCAGATGTCTGGTATCTTCTGATGTAGTTCTTTTATTTCTTATTTTGCACAAATTCATATATTGAATTTAAGAGTTCTCATTTTTGGGATTATTGAGTTCAGTTACAAAGTTTCCATTTACATTACGTTGCACCAAATGTGTCAATTTGTAAGACACCATGGCAAAACTTCAAATGTCGACACCATTGGCATTATATCTTGATAATTTCCTCAAGGGGAGATGCAACATTAAATCGTTTTTTATGCTGCAGCCAAAAATTGATGTTAACTGAACAAGCCAGATTGAACTGGGTAACAGATATAAATCCCTGGGCAGTCCAATGCAGCTGGTGAGAGTACTAATGACTTTGGGCAGTAAACCAGTAGGCAAGTCAGGGGGTTGAAAGGGAGCTTCACAGGGTATCTTTTCCTTAACTAATTGAACTACCATGTGGCTCCTTCCTGCTGAGTTCTATCATTGCCAGCTAAACCTCCAGACCTTGGGGTGAGTGTCACAAAAGCTTCTGATTACAGTCTGCCCTGTCTAGGGGGGTGGGAGGGGGGAGACCTAGATGTTATTTGAGGGAGAAGTCAAGGTATCAACCTTGGACATCTTTATAACTCTGAAGCATACCCTGTAATACTGCCTGTAGTCCCCCACCAACCCTATCCCTTCACCTGTAGCTCCATGTACTGTACACATTTCCCAGGTATGATCCATAAATTCCATCATGGAAAAAATAAATGCTCCATATTCTAGAGAGATCACAAAACTTACCATTTTACCAAATAAATAGATTCATTCAAACATTTTTCAACATGGTAAGATATCTATGCTTGGATTTGAAAATATAAACTGAACTACATATGGATATGTTGTTTGTTGACTTGAATGGAAGAAAAAGCAAAAGCACAGATATTTCGAAAAAAAGAAGACGAACTTCTAAGATTTTTTAAAATTGAATAGATGGAAGGTATATGGAAGGTATCTTTCTATGCAGTTTTAGTCTCCCTGGTACTGACTGCTTTTCTTGCAATTGTATGAAAGGAAATATGAAGAAAAAAAAAAGGTGGGGGGGGGGGGGGGGGCTATTTGGAAGAACTCGGTTACCACTGAACATTCCTGCTGAATATTCATGTCCTATATAATAAAACTGGTGAAATGCATTTTTTAAAAAAATATTTTAATTTCATAGCAAAGTTTTTAAACTGCTTTATTACGTATCACTTCTGTGATCCTAGACAGAAGAACGGATAAGTGAAGTGGAACATAGGTAATATGCCAAGTGTTTATGTAGGTACCTGCATAGGTAATGAAACTCGTTCACACCTGAGTGAACACATCTATGTAGGTCTAAATAGTTCAGTTATAAGCTGAGAGGAAAGGAAATACATTAGGTGAAATGTTTACACATGATAAGAATCATTCTGCTGCTTGCGGAGGTCTTGTGAAAACAATCATCTATAATGCTAATGAGCAGTGTTTGGGGAGTTCTGAGTGAGTTAGGAGATTGTTTAGTATGACAAACATTGCAGGCAGATGAATGCACTGGTGCTGTTGGTGAATTAAGACGACAAAACTGATAAACGAATACATTTGACCATGGAGCCTTAAAAACACAGTTGTGCCCGAAACGATGTCGACGTTGTTGCCCTGCGAGGTGGGGTTTAGAGAGGGCTGGAATAAGCAAATACTGACCTAGTTCTCCCGTCATGACTTCAGTGGGCATGCTAGGGGTGCCGCGCCCAATCTTATTCACCGCCACCACCCTGAACTCATAGACGGTGAAAGGGGTTAGTCCCATCACCAGGCTCTCTGTGTCCGTTATATCCGTTTTTTCAGTATAGCCTCCTTTCTGGTTTTTAGGTTTGTACTGGATGATATAGGACATAACAGGCTCCCTATTCCCCGAATCCCAGGATAGTCTGACCGAGGTAGCGGTCACTTCCGAGGTGCTCAGGCCCACGGGCGCATTCAGCAAGGCTGGAGCAGAGTACGTAAACGTGACCATGGTAAGTACAACGAGTAGGAGGCCGTGGGGCGAGGAGTGGGGCCTGCCCACCACAGTACACACAAGCCCCGCACATAGAGACATTACACACGCCATGGTTGTGGACAACACATAGACACCGCTGGCCCGCTGTCTCACCTCATGAAGACCGATGGAGAGAGAGTGAGAGTGAGTGAGAGGACAGCACGCGCGCACACAACAGGTATAAAGGAGAGAGACACACAGGCTAGCTACCAACTCTCCCCCTTTAGCAGACTGAATGAAGCTGACTTGGAAGCAAACCTAAGTACTTCAGAGAGTGTAAAGCGAAGTTCCAGCTGGTACCTGGCTGGCTGCTGGCCGGCCTAAACAACGCCTGGGACTGCTTCTGCTCTTGTGCTGGGTTAGCTGTCCACTGCCTGTGTTAGTGACTTGAGGAAGGGGAGGGGGAGAGGGAGAGAGAGGCTGGAGGAGGGCCTTTCTTGGGCTTAGGTTACACTTTCTCTAGCAGCCACCCCAAAGCATGTGATCATGACAAACCAATCCAACCCTCCCATTGGCTACCACCTTCCCACATCCATATGTATAGTCTCATCATCATGGTTACCATGGAAACATGCAACTACTGCTGCATGGTTGGACAGGACTACAGCCCCAAACCTGTAGGCTTAGCAACCAAGCAAGCGGGGAAAGTTAGTTAGGTGGAAGTGAAGCATTTTATGTACATGTGTTTGTGTGTCTGCACAATATTGCTGGCTTTGCTTTTCGATGCTGCCGTCAGAGAGAGAGTGAAGGTCTCTGTTGTACAGTGTGATGCAAGACACATTTAGTAGTGGGAAACTACAGCAGGCCATAAACAAGAAACATTCAAGTGAAACAGTAACACAGCAAACATGGCACACAAAAACAGGCAAAAAACACATTTTGTCAAAACAGGTTACAATCAACGGATAACGAAATCACTAGACACATGTAACATTCATAGCTAATTCATTACTTCATGTGCGGACGCGTGGACTGTAAGAATAGTGGATTACCACATTAACACCAGAAACAAGGCAAAACCATGATTTATTGAACAACAAATTCCGATTACCTGGTCGTTACCGATATCTTTCAAAATCGCCCAATACAAAAGCATAAATTCATTATTCATATCTGCAGGCATTAGCAAGATGCATGTCCATTGTCAAACCAGATCTACTGACGTTAAACTTCACGTAATCAGCGAAATCTACAGTACGCTGTGGGGTAGTAGGAACAGAAGCCAGACTGGAGGATAACATATAAATGCCAATGCACAGCTAAGATAAGGTGGTCAAATCAGTACATACTACTATGGTATTACAACATAGCTACAGATGACAAGATGAGGTTATAATGAATGATGAGATATCTAGGTTAATGAGTAATGTAATCTACGTTGGGATTCAGACAAACTACATGTACATGTGATCCATTAGAGGTTATCAATCTCTATATAGCTACAATGTAAAATGCCAATATGCATGAAGTGTATAAAGCCTGGTTATTTCAAGCTGAAGCAGTTATTTTTGAAGAAAGCCAGAAAATTTTGGGAGAGGGGGAGAATGAACAAAAGATGAAAAATCCACAGGTTCGCCATGCAGTGAAAATGCCTTACCTTTAACTTGGATTTGAGCGGTATGTTCAATAGTACCCAAATCTGACGATGCCACACAAGTGTAATTTTTTGTTTCTCTGACGTCAGTTAACATGAGAATATTACGCCCCACGGGCACCTCGTCATCCTGAGTGATCTCCTTGGCTCCCTGTACCCAGCGAACAATGGGCATGGGGGACCCCACGGCAACACATGTCAGGTTGACGTCACCCCCTGGCATCACTTCTGTGTTCTCTGGCGGGATTGAAAAATGAGGCGGCACTCTCCGAACTACAAATACAAAACAGTAACAAATTTAAGCTTCCTATCAAAACATGACCTCAAAATCTTGTATCCTTCAAAAAGATATTTTATCCTTCAATCTAAATGATTTCATGTCTAATATTTCATTTACCAATGAGCATTTAAAATCGCACCATTAAAGAGGATCAGGTGAGTAATCTTGACAAAATGCTTAATATTCTTCTTAAAAAGAATCTTGATCAACATAACAAGACAACTAATTTCTATGCAAAGATATAAAAGCAATTTCTAGCAGCAATGCATCACCGCTTGACACACAATCAAACATAAATTGAATTTAACTTCAATAATTTAAATCGGACAAAACAGAACAGAAGAAAAGTTTTCACAGTCAGAGGTATTACTTTATGATTCATGTGATGAAAGCTAACATAACAGTTTGGAATGCCACTACTACATTATTATTTCTCAGGCCTCACTGCCTCACTGGGCTAAAGCGTTGTTGTTGCTGCAGTTAATCAGACTTTGACCAATGAGGTTAGTTTTCTTCCACCCATAAACCTTAACGACTTCATGTGAGTGAAAAATTATGATGTTAAACACTGATTAAAGCACTAAAGTAAATGTCAAACATGGAAGTCTCCAAACTGACAGTGTGGTTACAAGAAGGTAGGCAATACTTTATAGAGCATTCCAATGGAAATTGTTCATTTCATCAGTTTTAATCAGTTAACAGTTTGCAGACATTACTTAAGCACTGGTCCACTTCTTAAAACATCAAGTGTTGACTGCTTGATCGGCAGAACAGCTTGAAAGTTTTGAGTTGGTGTAAAGCTCACTTTCACACTTACACCTACGCGTCCTCTTATCAGCTTGAGATTTTAGTAAAATGCTTGGTTTTTCTTTGGGTTTGCCTTATCTTCTAATAACGTCTTAACTGACAGCATTTAACAAGATTTATCTGTTCCACCAGAAAGTCAGTGTGATCTGTAATGAGGAAGAAGGAGCGAGCTGAATTGGACAGCTGTGCTGTGAAACATTGCACACAAGTTGCATGTAACATCGGGAAATGGAAAAAGTAGTCACCCCACAGGAGGTGAGCTTGCACATGCAGAAGTGGTGGGATGGCCTATAATGCTGCACTACGGCATTGTTAGTTAATTAACATTGCAGACTAGGAATTTATGCTGGATGACATACTGAGGGCTATTTACAAACCCTAAGCGATCAGTGATGTAGCTATATTTTCCAGTTTCACAGAAAACAGGCAGATTGCTTCTACCTGTACCTGCACTAGCATTAATGTGTAATGAGATTTACCTGGGAAATTAGCTACATATATACAGGCAATAACAAAGGTGCACTACTTAGTCTGTAGTTCCACAGCAGGCCATGCATGGCAGCTCATACCTGCCCGCTATGGCAGAACACAGAGTCCACATACATAATACATACAGTTTTATAGCTGATATCACTCAACCATATCTTGCCCGTAATCAATGCCAGAGTGATTTCACATAAATGTTGGTGAAATTTAAAGCCACAGACATTAGAATCGAGGATCTTCTGAAATATACCATGGCATCAATTTTAACGAAATCCTACTGTTTGCTTAATTATCACTTTCATTTCCTTTTCATTTTAACAATTAAAAAAAAAATACCATGGTATCCCATGGTTTAATGAAATCCTATTGATGGCTTAAATACTCTCTTCATTTCTCACATGTTTCTAACATTAGCCTATTCTTATGGGACCTAAAAACTAAGCTCAGTGCCAATGCTATTAAGCTGTCACACTTTTCTTTTTCCGGCACATAATGGAGAATGCTACTTATTAAAGCCAACCTGAAAGTTGATTTATTTGGTTTTTCAGTAATGCCAACTAAGCATGAACACTTTCTGACACTAGTCTTCAAATCGCACTTTAATTCGTTAATTTTAAATGTCTTTCAAATCCCTAAATCCTTTATGTCTTCAGGAACAAAAACTTCACTCAGATTAATCAGCCTGTATCAAATATTGATAACTTGAAAAGATCTCTAAAAATCGAAGTAGGCATCACTAAGTAGACCACTTAAAACTATGGATAAATATACTTTCGTTTATTTTTTTAGATTTTTGTGAAAAGCGTTAGAGGTTTTCAACCATTTGACTTCTAAGGTGGGCTTTATGGATCATATTATCAGAGGTTAAGGACTCTAATCATCACAGGAACTCTAATCATGACACTCAATGTTGGAATAACTATTTTTACTCATGAGTGACAGATGACTGACATAATGTTCCCAAAAATCCCTTCCTTCTGGTGAACATCAGGAAAAAAAGTGATGTGATGTGAATTCCTTGCTGCTGTCAGTATGGCTCATAAAGCTCACCATAGTTTCTAAATACTGAATGCCTTTCCACACTCTCAAAAAAATCTGAAAAAATACATGAAAGTATTTTTAAGCATAGTTTTCATGATGAACCTTCCTTTGTATTTACCTTTCTTTTACTTTTAAGTTGCAACTTATGGATTCTTGATACTGCCACTTCAGGTCTACACTCGATTTATCAACACAAAACTCATCCCAGATGTGAAAGCATGCTCTGTACCTGTACTGTAATCCTTCAACCTTTTCAAATGTTTGCAAGGTGTTTATTCAAGCATATTTTAAAGGCATTATTCTGTGCTGACTCATAAAACTATGTCTTTTGTGAAGCCCTGAAACTGGTCAACCAACTTATGTAGTTTCATCGCCAAACTCAAAATAAAAACGTGCGTGAATTGAGCTGAAAGTTGTTCCATCAGATGCGGAAAGGATGAGGAACTAGCTGAGCATACAAGCGGAGCTTCACTTAGTTTGTTATTACCTTCGGGATACAGATCCTTTGACTACATGTATCTCATCTTGTCATTTTCATCATCGGTTATGACAGCTACAGGTATCAAGTTAATTTGGTCTGTCAGGAAGAATAATCTTCCGAATGATATCAAAGCTTAAGTCTGTTACAAATTTCTGAATATGCCGTAAAATGCCTTTATAAAACATCTTCCCAGAATGAATACAGCCTTCAGAGGCAAAAGGAGTGACTTAGTCATGGTTGAAATTTTGGTTAAGTATCGCATCTGCCCAACAATAAACCGGACTATTGTGTACCGTCAAAAGACGACCAATATGGAATCCATGAAATTCTTCAGGGATCAATGAATAACAAATACGACTTCCTTCAAAATCGAGCTAAGAAAAGTGTGTACATCTGATGACACATTGGATACTGGGCATACACTAAATTCTGCCGTCTAAAGCCCTTTTGCCAGTGGAATTTATGCACACAATTATGAAAATGATGCTAAAATGATTTTTTTGTGTCACTAAATAGGCAAGCTGCATAAAATGCAAATTATTTCTCTACTCACCATAATTCTCTGAGAATGTTTAAAAATAAATTGGTCATATGGGTTGCTGAATAGGTTGAATTAGGGCATGTAGATGCGAAAGCATGCATATAGTGTGTTGTTAAGCATGTATGACATGTTATGTAACTGGGCATTCGAAGAAATCAGTGGGTGGGGTATTAGGAAATGAGGGGTCTGGGGTAGAGGAAATGAAATGCAAAATGACAGCAACCTTCAGGGGTCAGCTCTTAATCCCAGTGGGACCAAGGCAACACTTTATCATTCACAGCTTTCAAGTTCTTCAAGCCTTGCATACTGAGACTTACAGAATGATTTACTTGGGGGTATCTTAACACAGCCCAGTCTCTCATCAATTCATTACCTAACATTTTTCCCTCTCACCTCAGTTTTTGTGGAAGTTTTCTCAGGGGTAGTTATGAGATGTCAGCACAGTAGGTGTGCTATTTAGTGTGTGTCAGCACAGGGTATGTCAGGTAGCTAGAGTATGTTGCCACCATGTTGTACCACTTTCTTGCCGCCCCAAAAGAAATGGGACAGTGATTTCAAGGGGATGGCAAATCATGGACTCTTGCTAACTTGAGGGATGAGCAAGTTCCACCCTCTTCAGTATCACAGCAAACCCACCGATTCTCAACCACTCACCGTCAAACTAGGACTAAGCTGACAGCCCCATGGCGAAACAGCAATGATGCAGGCTAAAAATAATCAGAGCAAGGAGGGATTCCGTTGATGCTATCATCTCCAGCTAACATCCACAACTTAGCCTATCAGAGCCACATGTAATTATATGCCTCACAGAACCAAGAGTCTCTACCACCCTCCCTAACAACCCCACAAGTCAATGGTTAAAGGGGTGGGTTTTGTGGAGAAACCCAGCTTATTTCACTCCTCAATGTACTAGGTACTACTACACCAATCTCCCCTGTCACTCTGTTTGTCAAGAAACCAGGCCTTAGCAGATAAATCAGTTACAGCACGTTGAGTCGACACTAAAAAACATCTTGGCTGTATGTGAAGAATTTCTGTGTGCAGCCTAGAGTCTGTGTGCTGTAGGTGTGAACTGACTAGGTGGGCACTAGTTTTGCTGGAACACCTATTGCTATAACTTGCATTGCCAGAATAAACTGCATCCATAGATCTGGTACCACTTGGGCTGGCTAATTGCAACAGCTTTCTTTTACAGTGTCTTATTATTTTGTCAGGCCACAATTTATTGCATTGCTGACAAGAGTATTACAGAATTAACATCTGTCTTTACTTGGGCATCTACAAAATATCATCAAAGCAACCAGAAAACAGGTTCAAAGTTTCTTCATTCCCCTTTATGATTATTTATTTATTCATTTAATTGGTGTTTTTCACTCCTCCTGTACTCAAGACTATTTGAGTTATATGCACGACCATCTGCAGGTTGCTGGCATAAGGTGGACTTGAACCCGTGGTCATTGCTAGGTCATAGTGCTACGTTAGCACGCTAACCACGGGACTGTATGATGATTATTACATATGGTTACGAGCACACAACTATACGTTAAAGGGTCTAACTCTTGCTAAGATGCACATGTGAGTTCTCAAAAGTAAGTTGCCATTTGTTTCTCATTGTTTTATGTGTACAGGTAACCTCAAAGTTTGCCCCTAGCTCCCAGAGTGACGCCTGATCCCAATTCCCCCTCCCTTGATGATGCCACACAGTTCCCCTCCCTTCTGTTCTCCTGCACTGCTGCAATGAGGTAACCAGAATGAGAGATTTAAGGATGTTCAAAGATGCAGCACTGCTGGGGAGCAGGTAGTATCAATAGACAAGTACAGGGTGTTGTTTGCACAGACCACAAAACAACCCTGGGTGCCATGGTCTCAGTGGGCGAAGTTATCTGCTAGGTATTTCCCCCTGCCCTTTGGCTGAACCTTGGAGAGATAAGAGAAGGAAATAACAGTTGTAAAGCCACTGAGTGATACAGATTTATAGCCTGATGGTTATCTCAGGGGGATGAACCAAGGCATCATCTCCCCCCCCACAATGGTAATCTCAATCTGAAGTTTAAGGGGTGGGTCTAATCCAGCCCAGCCCCTGCCCACACTACCTTAATCACCGACAAAATCAGCTCTGGCCACTGCCCAACTAACTGACCAGCTCCAAAACACCTGTGTTTCATATTGGACCAAACACTCACCTGTTTCTGTTATAGGGTTGAGACACTTCTTTGTTGGTCTCCTCACTAATGTCTGGTTGTAATTTTACAGGCACATTTGGATGTTTGGGTGGCAGTTTGTTCTGCATTGTCCTTTTCAATATGGCAATGCCTAATGTTCTATTTTCACCTTTACAACAAAGGTGTTCTGCTCACTGAATAAATAATTGTTCACTTATTTTATCTGGTTTACATGATAAAAGATTCAAATTACTTAACAGGTTTCTGAATAAAACAGTGTAGACTTTTCATCAAACTTTACCAGTACCTAGTGCATATATAAAACCAAAGCTCGGGATTAAACCATGATACCAAAAAAATTACGGTTTAAGGGTTATTCAATAGATGTTTCACTGAATTATTCTTCTACAAAGAATAATTACCTTAAACCAAACCTGCATTAAGATTTCCCTCCATTTTCATCTGGTATGTCACAAAACAGTTGAAGTGCATATTCAAAAGTACCAAAATGAAAGCATATAAATTATGGTTCAATAAATGATATTCTTGATTTTTCTTCCACAGCTTGTAATTTCCTTACACCAAACTTGCACTAAGATTTCTCTCCACTTTCAACTAGTGTGTTTAAGTACACATTCAAAAGTAGAAGACTCAGTGCATATTCATAGTACACTCTATTTGCCTGTATTGCATGCACAGCTCATGGCCGACCAAGGCCCTTAATGTACAGCACATGTAGTGGCTACTTTATGTATTTATACTGGACAGGAAGGACAAGGCATTACCAGAAGGGTTTGTATGTTGATGGAATATGACACCCTATAATCAAACTGCAGGACCATAAACACAATCAACATTGTATTCTGACATGCACTTGTCTGCTGCAGGCAAACCCCAGGCCAGAAAGCCAGCCTGGTTGGCTGCAGTCCTGAGAACATTTACCCTGTATATGTATGGCGCATCTTAACACTTTGGCCAGCATTGAATAAAGGCTTCTGAAAATGGCTGGCTAGTTCCTGTATAATGCTGACCCTGATCCCTACAGGCCACTCCGATTACAGACTGGCCTGTCAAAATATGAGTGGGGAATGTGTAGTATACACAGGTCCCGTAGATGCCGCCATATTCACAATAAACACGGCGAGACTCGGAAAACAGCAAACAGGAGCCGAGTTCCAATCATAATAGGGATGATATAAACAGAGGTGGCCAGTGAGAATAAGAGGTTCAGTGTCAGGTACAGAACAAATGTAGGGCTCATTACAGAAGAGGGTGTAAAACATTGGGCCATCAAGACAGGAGGAAACCATCAAGGTTTATAGACACTGGCTAGGAACACAACAGGACATGGAAGATGGTAAAAAACACACACAGATATCTGCTGGAAATTCTTTGGGAGCCAGTTTTATAGACACACTTCAAACATGTGGGCTTTCCACAGATCTATGTTGGACTGCCGGTAAACAGGTGTTCCTCTTTTCTATCGGATTTTGCGTGGGTGAGGTTTTTGATACATACTCAGCTTCATTCTCAATGCCTGCAGTTGAGGATAGGAAGAGTTGAAGACTGTATTTGAGGTTTACTTGTCATCAAGAGATTTAACACAATTAACAGCTCAAACCGAAAAATAGAAAAATTTGACATGCCTTGGTTTTTTTAATTTGAAAAAAAACCCAAAAAACAACAAATTCATGTGTAAACATTTTGAGATACCAGACACCAGTTAGGATCAATTCTAAAATTATCCAGCTCAGAAACCATTTTCCCATACCAGAGCATTTACTTACAAAAAAAAAAAAAAATGGTATAGTGAAATGTACCCTTTTCTAGCTTATCTGACATTGGAATTGACTGCTTTAATATGCATCTGATAATACATATCCAGGTTTTAACAGTACAATATTTATCTATTCCAAAGCTGAAACAAAACCAACTGTGTTTATTTTAACAGTCTGGCTTGTGATCTCTTACATGTGTCTTGGCCTTTGATGTTGGAACATGAGAAAAACAACCAGCCATTGGTTTAAAAAAGATACCATCAGTATGTTTCTATTTCACTCATAAATCTTTCATACATGAGCTGATATGGTGAAAGATCTGGAGTACTAATCAGAAAGCCTAGGACATGAACATAAACAAACATCTGTACTACACAACTCCCTCCACTTGACAACCACTGTGTCTACATGTAGATTAAACAGGATAATGAAGTGTTCAGTGAAACAGGCTCTATTTATTTCCTTACTTCATTGCTGTGTTAAGGCCTTATTCAAGGGATTTTTACTTACACAATGGTGGCCAGTTTTATTAGTGGAGGAATCCAGAGTGCCTAGGGTAAACCACCGACCTTTGGCAAGTTACTGACGATCTTTCTCACCTAAGACATTCACACTTTCTAGCCATGTAGTCTTCAAGGAAACAAAACTATGCTAATGGTATTACAAACAACATACACTAATCAGTGTCACTAAGGCCTTCTTCAAAACTGAGAGCGAAGGATGGTACAAATTCTCTGCGCAGGGAAATAGGATGAAGGCTGCTCATTAAAGAACAACACCTTAACATTTTAGTTCAGACTGGCAATACATTCAATATCTGTGTGTGAAAAATCTGATTCAGATCCACTTATTTCTTTTCAAACATGGATATATTAACAGAGGTATTTGTCCATATTCAGCCTAACTTAAGTTTAATCAATTTCATGTCACACTCGGGGGGGGGGGGGGGGGATTATGGATGAGTTGTCCACCCATACACCCAAATTCCAATGTGCGACAATATTCCTGATATGGTGTAAAGTCATAACAAGCCATTCATTTACACCTATGACAATGATTTATTAAAATGAAATATTCTTGTACATGACATGAACAGAGATCAGGATGTTAAAAAATGTAAAGAAAAAACAAATGCTTTTACAAGCTGTAAAACTTATCAGACATGGCCAGAAAGTGAACTACCGTATGTACCCTTATTCCTCAACTTTTCCACTTTCAAGCAATTTATGTACATTTATAATTAGAATATAGAGACAAAACTACAATAAAAGTAATTTCACGATATAGTCGTTAGACATGTATGTACCACACACAAACAGTGTGACCTGCATGTATACTGTGTGTTACGGTTGTTATAAGGACCAGTGAATTTAGAGGATGTTGTAAATAAGCTAGGCGCAATTTGTGAGATTTAAGAATTGTGGCAATTACTTGAATGAATCTAACAGATGGTATCTCTACTCTGCGGTGTACATATGGAGAGGAAGACGAAAGGGCAACTCTCCAATACATTGATGTCTGCTGTCTCCATGGTGTTTATTTTGAATTAAGTAATTGACAATTTTATAGTCCCTGCAAGCTGATAACACATCCTTTGACTTTGGGGTTATCTGTGAAAAGTAACCTGAAGGATTGTTTATTTCCTTAAGAGAAGAGACTTTCTATTACATATGAAGTTTCACAAGAAATGTGGATTTAATAGAAGCTGGGATAGGCCAGGCAATCTGTTTTATCTAATGGCTGAATGTTTGGTAGGAGGAGAAGGAAGTTCAGCAGCTTGGTGCATTTTGCTATCAGAGTACAGTGATGGTGCTGGCAGTGTGCCAAGAAATGGTGGCATCACCTCAAGTCATAGCTGAGGAGGGTCACGAGAGGGGGTGTTACAAGATGAATGTCTGAATCATGTCTGTGTCATCACATCACCTGGGCTGCCAACGAATCTATTATCAACTGCGCAAATTGTTTGGTAGACTGGAGATCAAGTTTAGCACAAAATTACCATGTTGCATTCAGAGTTATTGGCCACTGTAAACAACTTGATAGGCATGCACCTTGTCCAGGTGCGCACATCAATGTTTGCCAGTTACAGACTCAATTTACCGATCAACAATTCAAAACCAACAACAGAAACATTGACATAAACATGTGAAATGTACAGAAGCTCATGTGAACAGCTAATTATGCTAGCGCAAGGGAGAACGGGGAAATCTCAACTTAGAATTTCTTACATAAAACTTGTACGAAATACTTCTATTTGTTGGTTCTGCTTTTATGCTGTCACAGGTGAGATCTGTTTAAGTCAAGTATCCTGAATCTTGTGAGATTTGCTTGAAATCACTGCTTCTTCTCTTCAAGTTACTTCAGAATTTACGTGTCTCCAGATGTCACAGAAGTGAGGTCATTTCCAGTGGAAACAGCTATGTGGACAGGCAATTTATTCCTCTCTGAACTCCCCCCTGGAGACTCCAGCATATTAAACAGGCACAACTTTGTGTGCATGTAGCTATTTTCTCAGGTAACGTTTCTGGGTCACGTTCACGTAGTTACATGCCCTGAGCCCCTCCAATCCTTCCCCTTCTCCCCATAATCTCTCCATTTTGGAGGCACCTGCATTCTATTTCCTGTAATGCCACATGAAATAAGAGGTGCCAAATCAAACTTCAATTAGGTGGTTTACATGTACTAAAATCTTTGCTATGACAGTACTATTATCAACTAACCTTGACCTCTGACATCCTATTGACAGATTCTTAACATGACTTTGGCTTCAGTTACAGGATACCTCATGTCACAAATATCACTATTATCTTTGTGCAGTGATAAGCTGACAATTTGCTTCACTCATTCAACTCTTCTCATATAATGGTTAAGTAACAGTGTTACAGAAAAAAAATGTGATTGTTTTTTTTAACCTTACATACATTACTGCTGGATTTATTTATTACACAAAAGAGAGGACCCTTTTATTTCTATAAATCATAGCTTACAAAGAGTAAAATTAAATCAAATTTTTGGCCCTGAGCTTCAGAACATTAGCAATGAAGAGGATATGGGGTAATATAAGTGTTACTCCTTTAGGCCTATGTAGGTCTGATGCCAGCATATCTGATATCCTCAGGTCTGATGCCAGCATATCTAATATCCTCAGGTTTGTGTAACAGTACATCAGTTGTAACCCCATCTGGCCATAAGATTTAAGACATGTAGAGTTAGATCACAGGCAGCCGGGCCAAAACTAAACTGGAAGATTGACAAGCTGGCTGGTAATGGACTGACGCTTGTTGACAGAATGGTCAGTTAACTGGATAGTGACCAGTAAATTAACAGCAGGTTGAGCTTCTGCTATCTGGTTAGTGCAGGAAGGGAAAGGGTCAGTGGACTGACTAGCTCATCAATCAGATGCAATATACCTTACATACAGGAATATACATAGCCCCAAACAACTGCAGACTATTAGTCCAAAGCAGGTTTACACCTGACACGTCATGAACACTCCTAACTGCCTAACTGACTGATATTTACTGCCGTGATTCTACAACTGTTCATCCATGTCATGGCTTATAACAGGCCCATGCTGCACTAAATACTTGTACTGCGTGTAGAGCCCAAACTGTACTTGGACAAAGGCGAAAAAAAAGGTCAGTGACATCACACAGGTAGCATTTGTGCAATGACAGTGACTGGTTTTGTTTAAAACAAAATCCTAATTGTGTGGAATTTTACTGTTATTTTGCACATGGGATTTTTAAGCCCTGCAATTTCAGAAATGGACAAGACTAAAGAGAAACAATGTTGAGTCATCCCTAAAAATGACTTCAAAGAATGTTTTCAAAAGTTAAAAATGTTCAACTGCACAAAGAGACAATTTCAATTTGGATTAAATGTTTTTCTATGCAACTTTCGCTCAGTTCTGGCAGGTATCTACTTTAAACGTTATTTCAGTCAGATATTAAAATGAAACTCATAAACGTTTACTTCATTTTGAATTTGAAATGCTGCTTGTAGTTCACTATAAATGTTTTATTTTGGGGTAGTTCAGGTGTTGTTTTTATTCAATTTTTTTATTTTTATCTCTCAAGTAGTCTGTAGTTTCTCTTTAGTTTGATTGTGGTTCTCCCTATGACTGTGTTATCACTTCTTTAGTTAACTATCACGAATCTGTTCATTACCTCTGCCAACGACATCATGTTTTTGATCTTGTTCATCTGCTTTTTTCGTCAGCAACTTCATGAAAAAGTTATTTATGGATTTGACAACAACTTTATGAGGTTCTTTTTTAAAAAATCCTCAGATTCATCATATTTTGGTTGGTGATCTGGATACAGGATTATTCTTAAAATAATTGTTCACCAATGTGATAGAACACAATGCAGAGTATTGTCTTTCAGTGTCTGAACTGGAGAATTTGAATATTCACCTTTTGGGTTGTTGGTCTGTTCTGGCGGTTCTGATATTTAAAGAGTTTTAAGAAGAAAAAAAATGAAAGAAAGAAAAATTCTGAAACATTTACTTTACATGAATTTTAAATGTTGTCTTAAGTTTCTGTAATGGGATGCTGGTTCACTATAAATGTTAAAAAAAAAAAAACCAACAAAGAAAAAAAAAACCCACACACACCCTATCTAGTTCAGGGCAAAACTAGCCTTCTGTATGCAACTAACCGATAAACTCTTGTAAACTGTACATCTCAGAGTAGGAAGTTATGTCTACTTATCTCAAGTAAACCTTTGGGAAGTTGATACAACCTGACCTACCTTTGACATAGAGACTGGCAGCGTGAGAGTAGGCCACGCCTTTGTCGTTTTCTGCCACACACTCGTACTTCCCCACGTCAGATTCTTGACATCGCTCAATCTGCAGGTTACCTGTCAAAAAAACAATGGGCAAAAACCATAACAACACGGTCTACCTTCTCTAGCACCCGTCAGCAACAGTGACATGTACTACTTCTGACAGAGTTATCTACCCTGTTTACAAACACAGTTGTATCCATGTTATATTACTAACTTGATCTTCCTAACCTCAACAAATTTCAAAACGAAATTCTTTACAGCAGTAAATAAATCATCCACATTTATCTCACTACATTAACTTTTTAGATCAACACTTTTCAATGAACCTAAGGAAATGGAGACAGAGAACATCATTAATTATTTCTGTCTTTTGCTATTAGAATGATATAATACCATGCTTCCTGTCTAAATTCTGTCCAATATCTTTTTTGCTCAAAGTTTGGCCAAGACATGTCAACTGTAGCCAGATGGAAAGCATATAAAAGAGCAGAGCTGAAGCCAACTGTATCATACCAACCAAATTTTATTCCTCCTAAACCGCCTTAGGAATTTTATTAATTCAGTTTCCTGTAGTTTTCAAGGTTACTGCTCACTCAATCAGTCACTCACCAGAGTCTAGAATGGTCAGTCGTGGGTCACTCATGTCAACTGGTACCATGTCCTTCAGCCACATAACCGTCGGTTTTGGGTCCCCTGTGGCTAAGCAGCGTAACATGGCTGGTCGTCCCTTCTCCACAGCCATCAGCTTGGGGCTCTCGCTGATGTGCGGGTATCCCCTGGGAACACCTACAACAACGACACAGAACCAATGATGACACAAATCCTTAGCCAACACAGGCCATTTACTGTAATCCATTTTATGTGCTATCTGTTTCACAGCTGAAAAATGTTTTAAAATTTCCTATGACAGTTAAAAAAAGTACATTTTAGATGTACTGAATTTCTTTACAGGTTACTGATTCCTAAATGCATTAGCAAGGCATTTAGTAAACCAAAATATGATTTGAAAGAAGAAAACCTTCAGCAATCTCAATTTCTCTCACCGTGTCCAAAACTTCACAAATTAAAAAAAAAGAAGAAAATAAGTTATCATATTTTGCTGAAACTAAAGAAAGATAAAATGCTACACCATGGTGTTAAATGTTCTATAAAAAGTCATATAGCTGTATTTACCCTAACAGTTTTCTTTTGTTTGACAAAAAGTGAAATGTTGAACACCTGGAAACATTTAACTGATCAGATTCATAATTGCCTGCTAGAGTTAGCTCCCCTAAATTCAACAGTAACCTTTTCACACAGACTTAAATCTTTATTAAACAGAAGACCCTCCTAACTACTCATACAAAATGTATAAAGGTACAAGGAAAGTATTGACTGATTAATTGATTGATTGGTGTTATCAACTGATTTGATGTGTTTGATGCAGTACTTAAGCATATCCCCCATCAACAACAGTGGCCAGTTTCATGGGTGGAGGAAACCAGAGCCCAGTGTACACCAACATCTGTTGGGAAGTAAACCGCAAAATCTGACAAATGTGACCCCCAGATTATCCCCTGATACATGGGTTCAACGGGTCTGCAATAATGGTGGAAGGCAACTGATCTCAACAAACTTCAGTCCACACCTTATTTTTAAAACAGTACCAATTAGCCCTTGAATACTTGCCAAAATTAAGGTTCACGAGCAGTGGATGCTGTTTAGGTAAGCATAAAGTACCAGTACATTTATAACAAATAAAGTTATACCCAAATATACACTGAATGAATGAATGAATGAATGAATGATTATGGCTTAATGCCACATTGGCAATATCTCCGCCATATCGTGGTGAAATATACATTGATGTTGACATCAGTATATGTAGCTCTGACATACAGCTCTGACTGTTACTGTATTTGTGAGTATGCTCTGACTGTTACTGTATTTGTGAGTATAATTCTCACATACACTATAATTCTACCAACTACACTACTTCACAAGCAACAAAAATCAAGAGCCGCTATTAGGTGAAACAGTTTCAGTTACATGTAAATTATACTACATAGCATCTATAAAAGGAAAGAAAGCTCTAAAATGATGTTGATCCTAAATAAAAAAGACAATATAAATTTTAGTTTCCGTTAACCATATTGTTTCTGGGAGCCGTATTGTTTGTATTTCTATGATATCTTGTAAACGATTAACTGTTTTCTTTAAAACACTATGAACACAAAAACGTGGT
Source organism: Liolophura sinensis (assembly GCF_032854445.1). NCBI lineage: Eukaryota > Metazoa > Mollusca > Polyplacophora > Chitonida > Chitonidae > Liolophura > Liolophura sinensis. The sequence continues at coordinate 14,351,159 of NC_088301.1, forward strand.
CAGTGTCATGTTCCGCAGAAACATCCCAACTAGGCCTCTTCAGTACCTGGAGGTAATATTGTCCTCTACAGATCTCTGTATTCACCTCGCTCTCTGCATCTACTGCCACATGTCAGCACTGTTTAACTCTTGATCACGAGGTCACTCAATCCAGTGATGTTTAAGATTGCTGGAACTGACTTCTCATAGCCAAGGAACCACAGAGCTAACGAAAGGTCCACAATACGGCAACTTAGAGCGAGGTACAGCTTTTCCTTGTATTTTTTTTTTTGTTTTAACCTTTGTCGCTTCTTAATCCAAGACTTCAGCGGATTCATACTCGTTGCAATGCTGACTATAGAGAACTTCATTTCCACTATAACATATGGGAGAGTTTCCTTTTCTTTGAGGTAGGCGATATAAAATAACAATCTTCATCAATACATCCAGAGAAAAAGCAACGCACCTGTTAAATAGCACTGTCTTATTCACTAATAATTAAGGATACTCAGTACTACGGCATATCTATGTTGACTTCTCAATAAGGAAATTACAACTTGATAAACAACTATAAATCCCACCATCAGGGGAGATAATGTACATTTTCAGCACAAAGTTATTTCCCTCGCTGTGAACAGCATACTTTATGTCCAAAAGTTATCCTTACAGGAGTTAACATTTGATCTGGTGAAGGAAAACCTGTACTCATAAAACATATGAGGAAAGCTTAATATTTTTGAGCAATGATTATGCTTCCCTGCAATCACATGGTATGCAAAAAGCATGCCTCGCAACTTAGTTCAGATTATCATAGCACCAGAATAGCTCATTTGGGATAAGAACTCTGCAAAAATCAGGTCAGAAAGCTAATTCACAGAATGACAAGGGTATCGGTAGTTCTGCAGTTAAAAACACATTTTTTTTTACATCTATGAGATTGTTGATTTAAGTTCATTAATATTAAAGATAAAAATTGATTATATCGCTTTTGATATAAAAAGGAACTGCAAATAACAAAACCATCATTCAGGGAAGTTCTCTGGTTTTTTGAAACCTACTAAACATTTCTGGCAGTGGTTCAAACAGTTTAATTTTGAAATGTTATGTACTGTGAACCGAAAAAGGTTTCCCTTTTGTCATGAATAATTTAACTCATCCTGTTCTTGGTTTTTATTAACAGCACGGTCAGCCAGAAGAATGGGATTTCGCGACAAATACAAAGCAAGGGGAGGCAACCAACGCTGTTGCTAAACTGACACAACCGTCCATAATTCAGTGGTCATTTTGTTGGTTCACATTTACATCATGTTTCAAAAAATCCAAACTAAATAACAGAAAATATTAACGTTATCAAGAGTGAAGTTTGTTATTTTTATTTACTTTTAGTATATTCCCTTTGACTTCCGTTTGTTTGTGTGTTTTTCTGAATGGGATTTAACACCTGACTGAGGAATAATTCCTGTACAGGTAGATGATGATGATCCATTTCTTGTCTAGAAGAAACCGAAATGCCTTGAGTAAACCAACTGCTTCTGGTAAGTAACCGACACTTTCCTATATCAATCAAGATCTAAATGTACGCCACACCAGTGGAAGGCAGGTCATCTCCCAAGAACTTCATGTAAAGCTTCATCACGGCCGTATGAATGCTGTCCACTCCTTGCTGCCATAAGGGCACACACAAGAACAATGGGGCATGGGAATATTTTAAGGTCACAGTTTTCCCAAACACATGTTAAGCAAAGACTGCTTTAACAATGACATGTAAATTTCACTGTATTGTATCAAAGATTTCTGTCCGTGGGCCAAAGTTTGGGAACATCATTGCTTTAGGTTTACAGGGACTGTCTGCACTTAAATCTGTCCTGCTGGTGGTTCCCTGTTTAAAGTCTGAGCGAGGGGGTTGGGGTTGGAGGGTTGTTATGTCCGCCGCAGTTGTCGTCAGTGGTTTATTGCACAGCAGCGCACCCAGCTTCGCGCTCTGACCACGAGCAGACAAACGGACAGACAGACACACACACGGTAGCCCTAAACAGGGCGACACTGGATGGCTCAAGGTGGGCAGAAATGGAAATGTGGCATCAGCACAAGTAAAACACAGACATAGAACATGGATTTGGTACAAACAATTTCAGTACTACTGCTCGCAACTGGCTATGATGAAAGCTTCATCACAGATGTTTGATTTTAAAGCTGTTAAAATAATTCTGGTTAATTGAAGTTCTTTGAACCTAAAATAGCATACATACTTGCAATGAAAATCATGACTGCACCACATAAAAATACTCTGAACTCAAAATGGCATATTTTTCCTTCAAACTTATTAACACTTTCCTGCCATTTTAGAAGCAGGACAGTTCTTTAAACCAACAATGAATAACAACTAAATTAGAACACAAATATAGTTTAAGTGTATTTTCAAACACTATGGCTGATTGAGGCGGGTCGCTGAATCCTCATGTGATATTTCTGGGAAAATTTGGTACATAACATGGTTCAAATAATTTTTTTATGGAACCTTAAAACTGTGAAATTTGGATCATATTCAGGAGAAAACAAATTTATCAAATTTGTTATTATTCCAAAACTCAAATTGGATGAAAATAACTGCATAAAACTTAAGAGTTTTAAAGGTATTTCTCATGCTAGTGTGTGCCATTAATAACGTGTCTTAGATTTGCATTGTGAAAAAAACTGCTTGAACACATGTTACTGTAGACTTTAGATCTGAGCCATTAACTTTGATTCCATCTTTCTTCCAGTCACTTACTGACATTTCACAGTTTTGAAAAGATGGACTTACTGGATTTATTTTACAGTTTTACAAAATGTCCAGAAAGTAAGAACTTCACTGAGCAAGAAGTATGATACATGAAAATTTAAGTTAATTTATATTTAACTTTTTTCTTTCCACATATACACAATGGTAAAATGTGCCAACAGACACGTTAACACATAAGTAACAAAAAACGTTTCCACAGATACAGAACAATGCAGTAACAATGACACATGAAAGATGAAACAGTACGTAATGTTCAACATTACACAAATATAAAGAGACACTCAAAACATCTTACAAACTACGGGTAGAATAACAAACGAACAGGGTAAAAATACACATGGGGCTGTAGGGTGTGTACGGGGAAGACAAGCTTAGTGATACAGACAGACAGTACAGACAAACAGACACTGACATGACGGGATACGGGAAGGGTGTGGTCAGGATCTGCAGCACTGGGGATAGGCAGATAAACCAAGAGATCTATGGAGGGATAATACTTCTTTCCAAATTCAATTTTTCCACATATTTTTCGCATGTATATATCCATACAAATAATCAATTTTTTTAAAATTCTTTTGACACAAATTTTTAAGTCTTTTACCATTCCATATACACTTAATCCACTTTATATACAAATTCTGACAAATTCATTTCACTGCTACGAATGATTAATAATGGCTTTGTCTTCCATTTTAAATCAAAAATCAACCTTTAATCAAAGCAGATGTATTCTACGATAGCTGTAAAACTACAAGTCCTCCATAGATCCCAAACTGCGATACTGTAATGATAAGAGAGAGCGATCAATAGAACCAGCTGTGCAATACAGTGTTACCTTTATATTTTAAAACCCAGTCGCTTAGACCTGAAGAGGGAAGCAGACAAAAACATATTAATTTCTTGAACATGATGTGATTAGCAATGTTTACAATGTAATCTGGAGGGACAGGGACATGGGTTCCCCAGACTACATGTAAATATACCATCAGTCTGGTTGATACAGTGGAGCAGTCAACGACTAGGCTGTCCTTGGCACTTCACAACTTCCAGCATGTGAGACTGCAGCTCTGAGCGACAAAGATAACTACATGTATTTAGGACTCTTGCAGAGTTACTTCCCTTGCAACAGTCTGGCAACAGTTCACTGCCATCTGTTTATCCAGCTCACAAACGGTAAATGCATCAGAACAATACCATTTAATCATCTGCTAACTTCTGTCAAGTACAGAAATGGGTTGACAGCCATTTTTTTTAAAATTTGTGTAGAAATTCGTGAACTTCCTTAATAATGATGTCCCAGTATATACCATCAATATTTATGGAGAAAAATCTTGTCACAAATGTGGATCAACTGTATATAATAAGAATTAAATGTAAATAATAGTGTTATCCTAAATTATATCAAATTTACGGAAGTTCAGTCCATACTATAGATAACGAGCATTCATCTGAATACAGTGTTGAACAACAAGGTTGTATTCCCTGGACCTGTGCTCGTTAGCATGATTTACCCACAATTATGATTATAAACCTAGTTTAGCTTAATTTCAGGAATATGATGAAGGAGCAAATGAAATGCACATGTACATGAATATGATTTGGACCTGCCCCTGGAACTACAACACTGCTGATACACACAACTAAGAGTCCTAAGTATTCAGTACAACACAGGATGCCATTTCCATTTGAATCATTAGTGATAAAACTTTGAAATAATGTTAAAGCTGTATATAACGTTTATTTATTTGTTTAATTGATTGGTGTTTCACATAGTACTCAAGGATATTCACTTATACGATGGCGGCCAGCATTATGGCAGGAGGAAACTGGGCACAGTCCGGAGGAAAACCGTAACCATCTGCAGGTTGTTGCCAAGACCTTTCCATGTACGGCTGGAGAGGAAGCCCGCATGAGCTGGGCTTGAACTCACAGCGTCCGCATCGGTGAGAGGCTCCTGGGTCTGTATAACATTTAACACAGCAGACAAATATGTGGACATGTATAAAGTGTCAATTAAACTTTGTTACTGAGGGGAAAATTCAAGTAACTGGCAGCAACCTGCCAAGCAAATGCATCCAAATGTTTATTTTCAATAGTAACAGTAGAACATGAAATGCAAGATTCATAAACAATATTACGAGATTCCTGGAGTTTTGATGGTTTTAAGTACATGTATCCTTATTAATATGTATGGATATATACTTAGAGTACCTTCAAAAACCATTCTATTTAAAGACATGCTATAGTTCATGTTCACTAACAAATTTTTCCTCAGATAACGAAAACATAGAATGAAAGTGTGAAACAGAATAGATGCCAACAGCACTAAAAATTCCATTGTTTACAAAAGTGCAATTCTTTCAAACTATGTGGATAAACAGCCTTCCTCAAACATTAACCTTCTAAATACAATCATGTTACAAATATGTGCACTGGTAAAGAACTGGTTAAGGGGGTTTTCAAAATCACTGTCTAAATCCTGATGTTGTCAAGCAAGTAACTAAAAACAGTGTTCGTACTTGGTTAAACCCTCCTTTCGGGATAAAAAAATTTAGACAGTGTGTTAATAAAACCATAATGTCAGCTTTTCACAGAATAAGTAAAAAACAAACACAACATTACATAATGCACTGGGGAGTTGCCAGATCAAAACTCAACCTTGTCAAAATGAGGAACGAAAATTCCCTGAAATTTTCTTCTACTATAGCTGACCTCCGTTAGTAATCTGCTTAGTTCTAGCCATTATGTCCAAAACATTAGAGCCTCTGACAATCTTGATAACCCTTAAAATCAGCTGAAAATTCTCATCCCTGCATATTTTCAAACATTAACCGCTACCCTGTACAATGACTATACACAAATCCTTATCTGATGTAATATATAAAAGTATTGAGAATCTGAAGATCACCTGCAGGTACTTGCTAGGCAAATATTCCCCCCAATCTGAAGTACAAGCACAAAAATATCAACACTCCTCAATTTTTTCCAATTTAAAGAGCACCGTGAGAACAATGAAGTCACACCCAGCCCAGCTATAGTTACTTTGGACAAGGGAGCAGTGTTCATATAAATCAGACTCTAAACATTTCAAATCTTGTCACAACCGACAGGACCTATAATATATCCAAAATGGAAGTCCAGGGGCTGATTTCACAAAGCCATTTAAGACTTAATACAGTCAAAATTTAAAGCTTAAGCACAATGCTTAGGTTTTAGTTGTGAAGGTTGAAATTTGACACATTTGTTTTTGGATAATATTAAAGAGGTGGTCAAAATTTAAACTTCTGAAGCCGTAAAATGAGCTTTAAGATTTCATTTTAAATTTTGACTTAAGTCAGAAATGGCTTTGCATCTGTAGCATTGGATCATTAACCACAGAAACAGCTGTACTGAAGGATGAGTTGATGAGTCATCTATGAGAAGAGCTTTATTTATCACAAAAGTGAAAACTGACAGTGGATATGACATCTAGAGGTTCGTGCATCAATCCCTTAGAGAGACACAAAGTGTCATGAATTGTTACAAGACTACCATCAAGAGCATCTTGAACCTGGTTGCGTTTCTATTCTGTTGTAGAGGGCAGGGTTGTAAAACTTTCCTCACCTCTGTCAACCACCTGTTCTGATGAATCCATAAATAAAGGCTTATATTATGCGAGGTCTTGAAAGATTACAAAAACACACCCAAGATCATGAAGGGTGTTTGCTTTTCACACCAGTCCAATTCTGCGTCTGTTCCCCGTAGAGCTGACACGATGAGGGATTATACTACTATTAGTGCTGCCCATATCTTCTCCAGCCCACCTGTGTTTTGACGCTATTGAGGCAGAAAATCATCATTCCAATCACAAACTAGAGGGGACGCAGACGCATAGAAACACTATGAAAAGCTTACGAGGTCTTTACATCGCTGTTCAATTTTGAAGAAAAGCCAGCATAAATGGCTGAGATATTCAGAACTCTTGAGGAATCTGTGAGCAGGAAGAGAGGGTGTCTTGACTTTGAATAGAAATGTCGTTCCACCTCAGGGGATCCCAGCTCCCACCCTCACATGTCCCTGGGTACATCACACATATATGACAAAACGCTGTGTGGCCTAGTGCCGGTACCAGCTTGGTTATCAAGGCACGTTTCAATCAGTATTGAATTCCATATTCATAAGCTATGAATAAAGTATAAAAATATCACTGCAGAACCTATCACACCCATAAACAAGTCGTGTTGGGTCATTGCCCAATGACATTAATGCATTGGAATCATAACAAAATCTTCAAAATTGTGGGACAGGTTCTACAATGGTTTGCTTCTGATGCCAAATCTTTCTAATCTATTTGACTGTAATACTGTAGGACACACTATGACTGATAAGGTAAGAACAGTAGTGGTTTTGGCCCAAAAAAAAATAAAATAAAAAAATTAGAGAACCAGCTACTTGTAACTTGCACACAGAGATTCTCATGGGAAACTGAATCTCACTGAGGCCAGCAGATTCAGAACTTATGACAATAGCATTCTCTATTTTGACACATTTTTCATCCCAAAGGTTTTCAGTATGGTAGGCTGTATACCTTTCGATAATTCTATTACCAGTAATGTTTTTTTTTTAAACTAAACTGCTCAACTATTTATGTGAGGAAATGCCTGTCTGAAATCGAACTATGACAGGAATTTTGGTTATGACTATATAGGCAAAATATTGGTGCAGTCCCCTGATCAGTTGACAGATTCTCAGACCTCTCTCACGAACTTAATGCCACGCAAAGTTGACAAAACTCTTGAGGTACTGTAGTTTTGGTTGTATAAAGCACGTAGGTGTATTTACCACAGTAACCATGTATATGTAGCTGGTGACCTGACTTGATGTTTAGGTCCCAGTGTTACAGATGTGCAACTGATATGGTTGAAACTGGAGACAGCGTACAACAATAACATTATGGTTTACATAACCCCCAGGGCAACACTCACACTGCACTGTATGCCATGTGGCTAAAACTTCAGTCAAAACTGGGTACACCCCAGGAGCCAGAGCAGTCATATTCACGTGCTACTACATGTAGTTACATAATTTTTCATACATGTACTCTGTCATGTTCCTGTAACGCCCAGACAAGCTACTATACATGTAGATGTAAATATATATGTTCAACTACATATTCACACGTTACTACATGTAGTTACATAATTTTTCATACATGTACTCTGTCACGTTACTATAACGCTCAGACAAGCTACTATATGTGTAGATGTACATATATATGATTAACTACATATGACAGACCTTCACGTAACTGGACCTTAACTGCATAAAATGTTGGCAATGATTTTCTCAACTGTAAATGTACATGTGCACTGTATTTAACTAGGCTCAACAACTAACTTGGTTATTTCTACTAAAAAAAACTGAAGTGCTGGCATCAAAAATATTATTTTAGATTCTTATTGTACTTCTTAAATCTCATTTTTACGTACCGATCTTTTGGTGAAATACAGCATCTTAAAATTTGGAAAGTGTTATTCCCTGAGAAATTACATGTGCAGTTGCTTCATTTGTTTTGTATGCATAGTTTCTAGCTTCAGGCTAATTATCTTCAAGGAATCGTTAACACACAGTCTTTCTTTATTTATTCATTTCTTAAGTACATCCTGACATGTTCCTCTGCTGAAAATAATGTTGCCTTGCACTTAACTACCAAAGAAAGCCAGCCAATCCATTTGAATTCTGCTAACCATGACGGACACTAGCTAACACTGCTGTGAAATTCATCAAATTAGAGTTGAACTTTTGCTGACTGTTCACTGATTGGTCTCCTAGGTAATTGGTCACCAGACTGGCCACAAAGGACACTAAACATGCTGGCCAGTCCACTAAGGGTTGTTAACCCAATCCCAGGATGCTGATATTAGGTGTTGGTCAGTTGGCATCTTCCCTTAGCGACATCTGTGCCTCAGCTCCAGATGGGCCTCTTGACCATCAGTGCTCAATGAGTGACCAGTAGTCAGTCCAGGCGGTCACTTGAATCATGCAAGTAGTGTGATCAGGCCAACTTTGATTCAATTTTCATCTGATCTAGTCCTGGTCCACTCCGGGGAAATGGCCTTATTGCATGATGGGTTCAATTCCCGCAGAAGCAGCTCCTAAACTGCAGTGTTAATGAAATTCCAGCTGCAAGAAAGGCTGACTGAAGCACACTACGTGCAGAGATTTCACTTAGTAATAGCATCAATAAGTCTTATACCTGACACTGGTTAACAGGCCAAAAGCACCCAACAAATACGCAAAAGTAATGGTTTACTAACACAATATTGTAGAAAACATTCATTTGTTGATTTATTTGATTGACGCTTAATCCGAGTAATCACAATACAAGACTGTCCTTTGGTACATGTACCTGCAACAGATTTTTACCCATGGAGCAAAGTCAATGTGTGTGCTATATTGGTTAAAAGGAGTTAATGCAAGACCATCTAAATGACCCAAAGGGTGTTGAGATATCAAAAACTGCCACTAAGTCTCCAAGAACAGTACTGTGAGGGGAATCTTGACAAGTCTGTGCCTAAGAAAACTTCTACATAAAGCTACAGGTACATAACTGAGAGCATAAACTTTTACTGAAGAATATTAAATCAAGTCCAAACTGTTTATCTGGAGTAAAAATGGAAATGAAAATTTGACATTTTTAAAATGAAAATGCATCCATCTTTTCCATGCACAAAACTGTTCTGAAGTCATCAACTCATTTTTTTTTTTTTTTTTTTTAAACAAGATATCAAGCTCTCAACAGCTACACATTTAAATGTGCCGATGCTTTTGACTATTAATGTTTATCAAACAACGTGAACATCTTTCCTATAATAAATGCTTTCAAGTTTCATGAACTCACAAAAAAACCACCCCACATGTATGGAACATTTTATTTCATCATGCACAACATGTTCTGCAGATGAATATCTTCCTGTAGTTCATCTCCACTGACAGCTGGAACACTTGTTCCTCACGTAATGCCTTAAGTATCCTGTCAGCATCCAAGGATCCAGCGTGAGCATGGCATTTGTAAGGGAGAGCGAGTGAGGAATGTGAAGCTTATAATAACAGATCTGGTAACGAGCCTGTGTCATATTGATTCTGCGTTCACAGCTGATCATATCTGCCTGATAACGGGCCTGCTGAAATATTGCTGGCCATTTATACCAGCTCTTTTATTTATAATGGCAATTCCATCCCTAAGTCACTAGCCACTGTGATGCGGCAACCGCGGAGTCATGCATGAGGAGCCTTGGACACAGTCTGCAATGATCGCGTATAATGTTGTATGAAAACTGACATAATTAGTATACCATCAGACTTTATGAATACTTCATGCCACTTAATTCTACCCAAAGACTTTTCAGTGCCCTTGTGTAAGGATCTTATTGATGACAATGTGGCCAGTCCACTAAGGGTTGTGGTACATCTCCCCAAACTACATCCCATGCAACACTGCAAACGTGTAGAACATCGCATCAGCAATAAGGGACAGTCATTGGATATGCTGGGAGAAAAGCGACATAAAACCTTCACTTACACTCATATGATACTGGCACAAGCCGCTACTTAGCACTGCAATGTTTTCACTGTGAAATTTTCCAGGGACAGTAGGCAGAATGCACAAGCATGTGGTGAGATTTAATGGCTCTGGGATAATTTGAAATGTTTTTCAACTAATCTTGCCCTTCTGTCTTCAGTTTAAAACTGGTGTGTGCAAAGCGTACTAAAAAATATAATTTTAACGACCAATTTGTACACATAAAGCTAAATATACCGCTTATTTCACAAAGATTTTTTTCTGGACTGTTCAATATTTATTTTAGAAAGAAAAAAAAAAAGATGCATGAGAATGTATTAGTATCTGTCATACAATAGAACAAAATAAATCAGTTGATTAATGGTCAGAATGATCAATCAGAGATATAAGCATACTGTTCATCTCCCCATCAATCATGCACACCAACATATCCACATCATGATATTCTGACAGGTAATTTCACTGAAAAAATAAATTGTTCTCGAAAATTTGTAAAAATGCTCTGAACAGCTGAAAATCACACTGGTACATGTCACAAGTATGATGTCCATATAAAAAGTTCTACCGAAAAGAGTTATGAAAAACGAAAAGTTCCTCTTTTATTTAAAATCTCTTGTCTCGTACATTCCCCTCTTGTTCCGTGGTTCTGACAGATTCTGGCTTTACTGATCACTTTGATTGTATGTTAAATCCAGTTCTACCTGGGACTCCTAGTACATCATCAGGCATTACCCCAGACTGATAATAGTCTGTTCTGACATATCCAATTCCACTGTGTTGACAGACATCTTGTAAATACCCAGGAATATATAGACTGCTACATAGACTTTCTGGGGTAAATTGTCTTATTACTACAGCACTATCCGTGACCTCATCTCGGCAGAGTCAACGACCACTTAGAGCTAACATTATTATATTTACACCATGCCTTGGTAGACTGGGGTATACAAGACAGCTAAGCGGCAATTCCCAGGAGAATGTATATGTATGTACAATAACAACTGGTATAGGTTTGGTTTGGTCTGTAGAACATGGAGCAGCCACAGGTTAGGCTGTCTGGCTACATTATTCCGCTGCTCACTCTCGTAGCAGAACCCTCGACCAAAGCTACCCGCAGAGAAAGGTCGTACACAACGAACTTTCTCTCTTCTCACAGACTGATGAATAAAATATCGAACTTAACGGGGCGAATTGTTACTTGGAAGACTGGATCAAGGCCACACAAAACCTTGACCATTCTGACCACTCCGACACTTCGGTCTGTCAGCAAAAAGGGCAAACCCTTAGATTAATCTGCTCTATGCAGCCAACGGGCCAATCTACTCCAATTGGATTCAATTGAATCGGAGGAAAATTCAATGGCTTGTCAAGTTTAAGGCAAAATGTCTGAACTAACACTACAGCATGCATAATGGATGCTTCCCCAAAGCTTAGTCTCTGTCTCTCCAGAACTATGGCCTCCTGAAAGCATGACACACTAGGGTTGAGGGACAGGCCTGAGTGATAAGCTAGCAGTGATCGCTTGCCCTTCCCAGCATTACTAATGCTTCATAACTCAGGACATTTTCTGTCTCCCATCAGATTACAAGTCTCATTGCCAATTTCCTCTGTGTCCGTTGTTATTCGGGAGGGTAGAGTGGGGGAGGGGGCCAAAAAAAAAATGTAGTCAAAATCTAATTAAAAATCATATGGGAAGCATATCAATAATGACATCTAGAATCTGGAATCTAATACAAGCATCGCCCAGATACAATACTGATATAGCTGCTACAATACAAGTTGTTCTGCCATTGTGGAATGAACACAGTTGTGATTCTGGGATACAATCAGGGGTAAGGGATGACTATAATGTCCCACTGAGTATCAAGGGAAACAAATACCTAAAACTACGTGTAGGATGTTCTTACTTCCCCCTGGTTTACCTAGGGGATAAATTCTTTGATTGAATGAATGAATGAATATATGAATGCTGTTATTCACAGAGCTATGCGCAAACATGATGTATGCTCATCATAATTTCTTAGTGCTTTTCATTTATTAATTATTTTCTTCACAAATCATGGTGTTTTTTTCAAAATACTAATAGTATTCTTAAGACCAAAACAATTTTAACAATCAGCCTCTGGAAGTGCAATAACCTTCAAACACCATGTACGTGTTGCTACTCAATCCAGAACCCATCTATTTTGCTACTAATATGAGGGACAGGGAGAAGTGTAGAGGTCCTGTACTAGGTATAAAACTGCTGGGTTGTCCATGCCCCCGGGAAGAGCCTCGCTATGGGAACTTATTAGAAACGACAAGGTCCAATTTCATCTCCAGTTATTGTATTAAAGAGTTATGTTATTTTTTCCTCATTGGCCATTTCCTTGAGTATCAAAACCCTATTGACAAAGTTAACATGTTTTCATGTTTAATGCTGGATATTGGCAAGAAATTGATTTCCTGCTGGGAAGATTAATCACAACATGCAGCCTTAATTTCCTATAGCGTGTTCATAGAGCAGTAAGGCCTGATTAGGCTTGATGGTCAGGATGTCTGCAGTCTGGCAGGAACACTGGTCATATCTCCGTCATCACTGGACTGTTGCTTGTAAGGCAGCCTGCACGGAGATGAGCTTGAACAGTGTACAGTCTATATAAGTCGCATTCGCATTTCAGCAGTGTGAGCAGGATGCTCGTCACTACGCTCGCCACAACAGGGCAGCCATGGTTAAATTAGCACTCTGAGTCGGGGGACAGTGGCCTTCGAAGTTTTGACGTTGCAGTTGCTTTTCACATTCAATAAAATGGCAACATTTCAAAGTAACACTTTCTACTTGGCATTTTCAGATTATCCATTGTTTTTAATATCAGCTGCTGAAAACGGGGCCACGATTTCCAATGCAGAATTTCAACGAAACAGATATTTAATGTAGTAAGCATGCCGACACTAGGTTAAGCTTAGGCTGTCGAGTGAAAATTAGCACCCAGCCCCTGTGTACTGCAAGATCTCGTAAGATTTCTATTCAGAAAATGGTGGCTGTCTGAAAAGCAAAAAGTGACACATTAGCCTGTATGTACCACATATAGTGTAATCCTACAGTCAAATACAGTTCCTTCACTTGGGTGCCCTCTTGAGTCCAATAATTAGGGCTAGATTCCAGAAATTATTGAACTATACTGAAGTTTATGCTAAATATGAGGCCTATTAGCATTGCTATCGACTGAGGAATAAATATTTAATCATACATTTCCAACATCAAAATATATATTTTACATCTTTACCTCCGCTTAACTTGGGTTTTTCTTTTAGACCTTTGGCCAACCAAAGCTTAATTTGGTCAACAATTGTGGGCATGAAAAATTACCTGAATATGAGCCTGAATGTGTTTATTCAAAAAGAGAATTTAAGATCTGAAGGTAACTCCAGGTCCTACCTGCCTACCGTGGAGAATATTTACATCAACCCTGAACTGACGTTTGGTTGTGAGAGTCCGGGTAATTCAGCTGCCAAAGCTTAATTGGCTGTATTGAAATTTGGATTTTCCTGGGTTGTGAATTTTGAGTTTTAGGCAGGTCACCTACAGCCACATAATATGGTAATGAATCTGATTTGTTTACTTATATTCGGCCCGAGTGTAATATACTGTAATTTGTAAACTAAACCAGATTTGGTCTTTGCTAAAGTAAGAGATGAGAAACAACCAACAAAATACATGTGAACAAACAGGTGCCCTTTGCAGTTTATGTTTCAGACAGTCAGATATGCACCTTCACAACAGATTTGAGAATAAGCAAGTGTGACATGTTGGACATAAGGTAGGCTAAATTTAGAAAAGTGATAGCCTGTTTTCTCTCCATCCAGAAACCACAGGTTGGTGTGTTACAGGGCTTTGCCAATGGCTTTAATTCTCTACTTATGAAGCAACAACTGCCTTGGGATGAGCAGCAGTGCAACTCTGTCAATACATCCGCCATTATTACTCATCAATAAACTCGTCATGTACTGGAACCATCTCTCTCTGATCTCCTGGATATCCAGTTTTTGTTATCAAACTACTGGTTCAGTTCTAAGAAGAGTGGGGTTATGGGAGGGAGGGGGAGAAGAGGGCGGAACAAGCAGAAAGGACTGAAATTCAAGAACCACCCAAAATGGCTGCTACCATCCCCAGGCTTACTATCAAAGATTCCAGAAGCCTATTTCTGTAAACCATGGCAACCAGGCGCTGCTAATAGATCAATACAATCTCCACAGAGCAGGCTAAACTGGAGACTGTTGCTGAACTGAATATTTGAGAAGTTGCCTTGTGGTAAATGGCGACTTCAAAGACAAACTAGGTTCAGAGTGCATGTACCAGATCATCTGCTGTTCCTGTGTAGGCGATCAGGTCTAAGTCATTATTCAAAAGAACAGGACTATTGCTGTTCAATTCAAATGACACCGATGACAAACCACCCCATCTGTCAACAATATCATGTCTGCAACAATCTACATATATAGGAAAATGTCTGCCCAAAAACCTACCAGACATTAAGCCTGAATGATAACCTCTGATCTGTTCCGCAGTCAAACAGCCTTGATAGATTCAATGGCATCTATGAATGAACAAAGCAGTTCAGTAAACAATGTCTTACAACATCACATCCAAGCCCATGTTCCATAAAACTCACTATTATTATGGACACATGTATTGAGTTATAGGGCTTCAAACAGTTAGAATTTTTACTACTCTGTGTTGGCCCTTGATTTTTGAATGTGTACCAAGTGCTGATATTCAGTACATAAACAATATTTCAGAACATTACACAAAATTAGCTGGACCCCAAAAAACAAAGAGATCATAAATCTCTGGGAATAGCCTTAATATACAGCATATGTCTCTGACAGGGTATTGCAGGTGAAAATCACTTGTCAAGCAATCAGCTGTGTACACGGTACAGTCAGGCAGACCTCATCAATCTTGACGGCAACAAGCTTCCGCTGAAGAGTAAATAAGCAGAGAGCAGTGATCTGGATATAATAGGATGACCTCTGTGTTCAGCTCAATACGCTACATCACAGTGTGATCAGTGATGTTGAGTCCTCAGATTTGACAGATCTTCTGCCAGCGTTGTATCAAGGAAATTCAAAGCAGCCCGCCCTCTAATGGGCTAACCGAGCTGGTCACATCTGAGAGAGGTCGACACTTCATCTACGGGGAATATACTCTGAATTAAACATTGCACAAGTATGGCCTCACTAAAAACCCACAGAAAATCGATGGAGACTTGGGCTGATGGTGAAGCTGGTCTCATTTGAGCCTGGCCTCAGACAGCTGCTGTAATGTACCCAGAGAGACAGGCAATCCGTCCGCAGGCAAGACACATGCACGGTTAAGATTGTGGCAACTAGACATTGACGTAACATTCTCCTCATAGGAGGATTTCATGTCTTAGGACCCAACAGATGTTCCTGATAAATCTTGTGAGGAACCAGTTGTCAGAGTGCTCCCACTCCCCCTCCCACCCCATAGTTCCTAGTACAGGCAATATAAAATTCATACGTCAAACACACCTATATGCATGTACGCAGTAAGAGCGTTTCCTAATGTAAAATGTTGAAGGTTTGGAATTGTGTTTGTTTTTTTTTTTCAACAGATTGCCGCTCACTATCAGCTGATGCGACCTCGGCTGTAGAATCCTTGAGCCATTAATGCTGCAAGGCTCAAGTAGATTGTCCACAAATCCTCTGCGAAGAACAAATCCGAGGGCGAGCTCCGAATAAGAACTTAGGGCACTTGTGAAAGTATATCTGCTATTTCTAGTGGGATCCCATTGGCTAGTCTTATTGTAGATAGCTAATGGTTCATTGATTTGTAAAGCATGCTCTCCGTGTTACCTTTAGCAGCAGTTCCTTACTCTTGGTCCTTACTTCCTCCCAAGGTTTCAGGCCAGCTGCTGAAAACTCATTTGTTTAGTCCAGATCTATCACTGGGGACTTCTTGCCTCATAAACTTCCGGCAATTCAGATTTATCACAATACCAATAGCTGAAATAATCAGCCAGTATGCGCTCATTCTATTACAAAGTTCATCGGCTTCCTTGCTCTGCAGTGAAAGCTAACTTATACCCTGAATGAGATTCCCCTCGGAGAAAACTGCCAGACCAAACGATGAATATGAATGGTGAATTAGACTGTGATCAGCATTACACAGTACACGGTCGACATTGTACATTGTAGGTGCTGGTTTCAAAGCAAGCCGTAAGAGTTATGATTTGTAGTCATGAAAGTGAACAATTTTGGAGATGATAGTATCCTGAAGGGGGCAAAAAAAATCACGCACAGATTTCTCCAATGGCAAAGAATGGTGCCCTCTATTTTTTATTCAGCTGGGCAACAGGCAACAATCTCATCCTTTACACATTAGTACTCCTTGAAAAAACAAAAAGCACACTGGCTACATGTAACAGTATCCATTTTATGTTTTAATTCAGATAACAATGTAGGATACACAAATACTCAACAGTCTATTTATTTTTATTTTGAAATGAATATATCAGGGAACAGAATGAATATGCACATGTAATGATGTATGAATGAAAGCTATGGAATTGCACACAAAATGCAATATTTCCTGTCTAAATTTTGAAACCTACACAACAGATATTTACACTGAGAGCTTTTGTTTACAGTTATGACTAAGGTCAATGTGTACCTGAAGATGACAACTAAAATTTTGCTGAAATATTAAAACGTCAAATGTGCGATGTCTCAAATGCTTCAGAGTATCTATGCTTTTTGCCTCATGCTACACTTATTGCTGGACCAACCCATCAACAGTGTAGACTGTCTGAGCACTTCAGAAGCTACATACATGCACACTTCATCTCGTTGCGACAGTTTCAGTATTTCTGTCTGCTTTGCCTTTCATCAGGGCCAAGGGCCAGGCTGTTCTGGGGAGAAGTGGCGTAACAAGTGAATGCTTGGTTTTGTTAATAATTCCCTTTCCTGGCTGTGGGTCGAGGCTTTTGGCGTGGAAGTATTGATCTCCTCGAGACAGTCTCTCGTGCGGAGTTGTAAGGAAACCATTTGCTCTAATGGAGAGCATTCGTGTCCCCTTTGCCCGGCCAAGCCGCCACAACAGCTGTGTGATGACCACTTTTACCAGCTACAGCCGAGGACCCTTACACGACCCTAATTACACCACAGAAGGTCCCCCATACTATTTTTACAGCCTCTTAAACGAGTTTAATTTGGGAAGTGTCAAGACAAAAAAAAAGAAGAAAAAAAAAAGCAGTTACAGTGATCCTTTACTATTTGCAGCATGAATCTGGAAATAGATAATAAATTGTGAAAAGTTACGTTTAAAGCTCAATAAAACAAATAAATGTAGGTACATGACATGAAAATAGAGTCTGTTGCACACTTCAAGCAACATGCACCTCTTATACAGTTTAAACCAAGACTGTTTTTGTTTCATTGTGGAATCTATTCGAGAGATCACCTGTCTTAAGGCTATATGAGACAGACCATCAATTCTGCTTTTAGTTCGACCTCAGTATGCGTATAGGTTGATACCACGAGGAATACCGATGAGATGAGATGATAGGCACACCGTTTATCAAATAATAATTCCTAGCTGACTTGGCACCGCAGCGGGATGGGTATGGCAAAGCGTGTAGCAGCTGGATGCTGCTGATAATACTTGACCACGGCAGCACCTGGTTGGAGGGTGATAGAGCAAGCCCTCGCATACTTGGCCTCATCATGCTTGATTTGTGGCACTCGGTCCCTACGTTTATCACCCTGCATTTCCATAGATTCAATTTGCCAAAGCCCTATCAGCCTGTAAATTCATATTACCTTCCGAAGTGTCTCAGTACTGCTACACTGCACAACCCCAGCTAGCAGAATCCAGGCTAGCATGCAGACATAAAAATGCAATTGACGACTGTGGCAAGGCCGTAAACTTGAGGCTATGGTGGAAAACCAGGCTTGTTTTCAGCAGAGATATTCGAATAAAGATACTACCACTTTCGGCGAAACAATGAATTGGAGTATCTTCGTTCTCTTATCTCAGTAATTCAATTTAGGTAACTGGTGAAGCCCTCAGAATATGCAAATGGAAGTTTTAGTGTGTTACTTGAAGCACAGGAAAAAGGTTTCCAGAATGTGTTCATGTGGGAGGAAATATAACACACACACCCACATTGTGCGAAACGGAATGAGATTTTATCACAAGGCTATATCTGCAGGGATGAGGATGTAATCCCATATTGACCTCTTTCAAATGCATGTGTGTAAAACAAAAGCATGGGAAGCCTTGTAACTATAACTGTACCAATCAAAACAGGTTTATAATCAATAAACTAGTTAGATGCCTAAATGTATTTACTCCAGCTCAAGCACCTAAAATATGCACACACACACACACACACACCACTCCATATTTATTGTCTTCAAGCACTAAAATTTTAAAACTTTCAAGAAAGATATTTGTAAAAGCCATCCATGACTTCATGGTTGCTGGAAAGTTTTGCTGTAGTTTGAAGTTTTTTCACTAGAACTCAAACAACTACAGCACGAACACACGCACACTTAAATGTTACTATTTTAAGCAATGTAATTTTTTAGCGAAAAGGTATTTGCTAAAGTCAGATATTACTCTGTGGTTTAAAGGGAGTGTGGTTTTATAAATCTGTAAAGAGTTAAAGAGTTAAAGAGATCCTTCAGCTGATTCTGAGACCAACAGTTACTCCCTGATTTCCTGTTATCTACTTCTCCCCTATCTATGCCGGTCTGGCTGGATGTCTACGAAAAGCTTGATGGACTTTAGATGTGCTGGGTAAATATCCTTCCCCGCAGATAAACATATTATTCTGCACGAATCCTCACTCATCATGAATCATTCTCCTATCAAATATCAGATTGTAGCCAAGGAGGATCGAAGAATCTATATAGCTCTTCAGAATCTGTGCCAGAAACAGTTTTTCTGTCTGAGATCCAGTTTGCCATGCTCATACGTGGTCCTCATTTAACCAGAATCAGTAGTGATGATGGTCCACCCTATGCAACAATCACCCAAACTTCCTTTGAAACACAAATGATAGGAATGCTTGGTTGAACGTAAGACAATAAAAGAGATAGTCTTCAGATAACCAAGAAGTTCATGGCCATGCTACAAGTGCCATGATGATACCACATCTATGATCTATGGTCAAGTGGCTTTACAAGCTTTGAGAAGTTAACTGTCAAAAGGGAAGACTGTATAAAGGAAAAAAGTACAAGTCATAATGGTAATCCTCACTGAAGATTAAATTATACACAAGATTAGATGAGCGACTACAGCATTGAAGATTTTTTTCCTTAAAAGCCCACAAATCTAGTTTGCTTTTTGAGACAGAATTTTAGGTCTTCGCTAAGCAAATGAGTACTTCAGAATTTTCTTTTTTATTTATTCAATGAATTTAATCAGTGAAAAAAACCTCGAAACCTTTCCATGTGCAAGTATTTCCATCTCCACGGGTACACTCCACAAAATGGTGTGTACACTTGTTCGGTGGAAACTCTATATGGAATCCTCCATCTTTTGTTACATGGTAACCATTCTCTAAAACAAAGATTTTTTGTTCTAAGTTATATAAAATTCTGTGTTGTGGTGCAAATAAAGCAAAGGTGTATATGTGATGTGTTTCACAAACACTGCAGTGCAAGAGCTGAGAAAGGTGTTTGATGAACTCTTCACAAATACATGTACATGTAATGTGTTTCACAAACACAGCAGTGCAAGAACTGAGAAAGGTGTTTGATAAGCTCTTCACAAATACATGTATTTGTATAACGACCAGATTTGTAAGCATTGATGTCACATCAATATCCAACTGTTGTATTCAACTTGTAATTTTTGAGAAATGTCATAAAGACCTTATCGCAAACTCGTAATACTGCAAATACAGTTGTTCTTATTGAGCCTACACACATATAAATGGACATTCCCCTCAAATATGTCTACAGCACCATCCCCGAGAGGAGTGGCAAACTTTTCATCAGAGAATGTGGTCATAACATTACACAGACCTGGTCTGATAATTTTCTATTTCAGCCAGCTAAATATCTAGCCTTCGAGCATGAACCCAAATTACCCCCAAACTCTGGGCTAGTATCAGCACTGTCCTGCTACTTGGTATGGACTTGCCACAGAAATCAATAGACACGGCGCTAACCAGAAATGGAAGCCATATCCGTTATCTGCGTGCTCTCATCAATGACCCAGCATTCAATACCGATTAAAGATTCAACACCGTAGATAGCCTATACAGGAGTGTAACTGAGATCGCTAAATAACCAATATGGATGGCTTCTGTTTCACTGCTACAATACGTGCCGGTATGGAGTTTGTCATAGAACAGAGTGTATTTGATTATCTGGTGCATATTGCGGACAGTAATTGTATAGAAGTCTCAGCTTACTGACAAGTACATCAATAATGTTGAACCAAACATAACTTAGGTGCGTATTTAGCGGTAATAATGATACACTTGCATTTGTAAGGCTGTCATAGCAAGCAGTATATACAAGCGCTGCATTTTACAACCACAAAAATATTCCGTATATTACATATTTTTTTTTCTCTGATTATAATGGCTTAAACCAAGGTCTGTACCCTATCATAAAAGTAAATTTGTAGTGTATGTATTGAACACTGAAAAGTAAATTACCTTCACACACATATTTAAGCGCGTGTATCTTTATCAAAATGTGTGAAAATCATTATTATATTGTGAATTTGAATAGTCGAATACTGGAATGTGACTCGCATTTCGAAACATAACCAAAGGGGTCATCTGTATGACAGCCTACGATTGGTCAACTAGACTGCAGAGGACAGCCTCATTAAGTGCACTATGAACAGCCCGATGAGCCTGTCTTGATGTGCAGACATGTGCTATTATTTAGACTTACTGTGATCTTCGTCTACCGGATAGACGACCAATTTGGCGCTGGCCCTGGCTGGTTCTCCCAGTCCATTGTCTGCCACACACTCAAACGTGGCATCGTCACGCTTGGCCCGAGCTGCTTCGATTCTCAACACAGAGCCATGCTGCATTTCCTGAGTCAAATAGCGATTTTTTGTGTTGATCTTACGACCGTTTTTGGTCCAGTGGAATGAAGGGTGAGGATTGCCAGACGCTTTACAAAAGAAGCTGACGATGTGGTTTTCAGCAACATTTTGATCCTTGGGCGCTTGAGTGATTTTTGGTGGATCTGTAAACAGAAGAAACAGAAAATATCTAGGATTAGATACAAGGATCTTCTAACAGCATATTAAAGTTAGGTCCAAATGACTAGAACATTGGGAGACCAAAGAAGATAGGTGTATGTTCGACATGTACATGAGTGAAAAACAAAAATCTGTTGTTAGGAATGGTAATTACAAGGATAAGAGAGTTATCTGTCTCTGCAATGAAGAAGTCGGTTCTGTGGAAAAAAAATGTAACTGTGACACATGAACAGCACAGATGGAGTCCTGGTAACCCAACCACAATGCCCAACAATCCCTCAAAACCAAACGTTTAATGTACTAAATTATTTCCAATACCTGGTGCAGATTTAAATATTTAATGTTGAATGTTATTTTGTTGGATAAAAACTATGATTATTAACCCCTGGTTTGTAGGCTATGCTTATGTTTCAAGTAGTGTTGCTTAAATATTGTAGAAGGAAAAGGGTTACTACGATATTCAAGCAGGGCAATACCTACATACAGTATGTACTTGTACGTTATATAGTAAAATTCAAATCTGTGTACAATGCAATCTACAGGTGTGTTTACCATACATGTACAACCCTACAGAATCCTATTTTTACAACCCTACAGAATCCTATTTTTACAACCCTACAGAATCCTACATGTACAATCCTACAGAATCCTACATGTATAATCCTGCAGAATCCTACATGTATAATCCTGTAGAATCCTACATGTACAATCCTACAGAATCCTACATGTATAATCCTGCAGAATCCTACATGTATAATCCTGCAGAATCCTACATGTACAATCCTGCAGAATCCTACGTGTACGACCCCAAGGAATCCTACATGTACAATCCTACAGAATCCTACATGTATAATCCTGTATAAACACTATACGCCTGAAGTATTAGACACCATTTGGATGATACTAATTGCTCTAGCAGACACATTGCCGATGTATCATGTACACCTACATTTACGTAGACAGGTTTGTTTTTTTCATTCTCGGTAAATTGTTGTCTGGAATGTACATCTGCAGGCTATATAAACCACTGGCAATGATCATGATGAGCATTAATCAAAATAATAAACCAGTACCTGTATGGTTATTCTGTTAGAAAGGAAATGTCAGACTGTGTATTTTAATCTTAATAAACAAACATTGTAGCTAGTGGTCATACTGTGTGATGGGAAACTGGATCTGAGACTTACACACTAATCTTTCGTTGTTCAAAAAAAAAAAAAAGAAAAAAAAAACCAAACCAAAAAAAAAAAAGGCAAAGCATCCCGTCATCAATATGTCCACTCCATGAACAATTTACATGTTTACATCAGCCCTAGGGATATTAACAAAGAACAACTTTCATGGCTGGTTAATATCGAATGAAATATTGCAAAAATGATCCACTTCAGCTTTATGTATTTTTTATTCTGCTTTGGATATCTTTTGAATAGATCTCCATAGTAAACATTCTTGAGATTTTACACTTGAAATGCAATACTTCTAGATATTCATATCTGTGTATACATATGTGAACTATACCACATGCGTGAAAGCTCTTTCTACACAAAAACATATTTGGTGTTCACGTTGGAATACAAATACATGTACATGTATGTCCTGAATGTTATGTTCACGGTGTTTCATTGATAATAACGTGAAATGTTTTCATGTTTCTCCTAGGAAACGCCCACATACTTGTAACATCTATTTCTTTATTACATTACATACACTCAAGATATGTACATGAATTCTCTGACAAACTAATACATAATACCATACTGGTGGTGGTATTTATTTAAAGAGTCCCATGCAAAGGGACATATGGTATAAATCTTGATCGGGCTCCCAGACGCGGTTGGTGTCCTATGACCACACAGATAATCCCAGAAATAACCTACCATGAGGGCAACTGCTCAGGTAACACATAATTACAGGTGAGAAAACTTAACCCAGCTCATTTAAACACAGATACTCTGAACATTATACATTCCCACAGTTATCAGTAGACAGGCACCTACAGATATCAAACCTAGCCAAGGCACTGATAGTCGTACTCAAATTACAACCTTTGCAAAATGTTGCAATAAAATTGCTTACCTGAATCCCTCAACCATTTCCCTTAAGAAAGAACAACTTTCAGAGCAATTTATGCACATTTTTAAGTTGATTTTGGAGACAAATTTGTATAGGTCAATTTCAGGGCTTCACCAAAAATGTAATTTTATCACTATACTCAGAATAATGCCTTCAGAGTATGCTTGAAGAAACACCTTTCAAACATGTGAAAAGGTTGAAGAATTACAGCTGATATGAATTTCAATCATAAAAATGCCAATGGCCAGGAAACTGTAACACAAATCAATCCCGATACATATCTCTGCGACACCTGCTTACAAACACACACAGGAATGTCCAAGGTTCAATGCACTGGATTTTACTGCTGCTAGGGAATGGATCAATAATGTTTTGCCTGTGATGAGAGATTTACTGATCATTATCTGACTATCTTTTGTTAGTTACAGAGCAATCTAATTCTTTATTACATGTAGGAAATGAAAGATTAATGATTCAGACATGAAAACGAACCTACGGTAATCGTAAGTTATAGTGATGATCAGGTCTTCCATGTAACAAGTAATATGTATGTCTGCTGGCAAGAGTCACTGCATGACCTGTTTAACTACATGCTGGCAAGCAGGGCCACATTTATGAAAAAAATTGAGGACTCCCAAACTTATGCCTGTGTGAACAGTATTTCCTAAAATGCAAAAGAAAATGATGCTGTAAGAGCTTTTAAGTCCAAAAATGAAAGAAATTTGCATAAAAACCAAACTTTTTATAGGTCAACAATCATATTTTTGTTACTTACATGTACTTGCTTGTTCTTAATACAGCTTGATTGGTTTGGGCACCTAACAGTTTGGGTTTTCAGAACTGAAGTAACTCTAAATTTTGTCTTGGCAAGATTCGAGAGAGAATTCCTGCTTGCATGCAGGATGCTACATGTGGGCACAAATTAGCCTAAACTGCAGAGTTTTGCTTGACCTTATTTCCAGTTCCAGGACTGGAAATTCTGCTCACATTCATGTACAAACTGAATGACTAACTTGTACTGCTACCCAATACCTTAACAAGAATATCAAACTTGGATTTGTTGTATTCTGTGACTACCTTTAGGCTGTCTGACAATGACTGGACAATTACTTGTTCAAAATGCTTGGACTACCCCTAATACCTTTTGAAACTGAACTTCTCAATATGCTGCAGGGGGTAATGTCAAAGACATCAACAGCAGACAAGGGCCTCACATTTATAATGAAGTGGACTGGTGCCTAGACAAGACAAAGGCATGTCACAGATGTGTCTCAACAGGGCACATTACAAACATAGCATGGGGAAATTTTAGACAAGTCACATTTGTTATGGCCCCAAATAATTCACAAGTTGAGCCGACAGTGCCACAGGAAGCTAAATGAATTGTGGAAATGACAAAGAGTCCTGGGTGTCTGGAGCAGTTGGGTCTGTTGACAGCTGAAGTAGGTGTAGCGTCTGGAGGAGACTGGATTGTTGGGACTATGGGGGTTCATTACCAGACAACACAGACCACATGTATAATTGTCACTTCAGTCGGTTTTCTGGTGACGCAATAAATCATATTTTTTCAAACTAAACAATATCCTGAAAATTTTACATATATTTAGAGAAGAGTTTCAAATGCAAGAAAATAAGGTGGTTTCAGTTGATCCAGACAAAAATAACACTGAGATGTTGGTCACAAATTACACATAAAATATCAGCCCTCAACACCAAATTTTTCATCACAGAGGCCTGAAAACAATGGCGATGTGACACTGTTAAATTTTCACTTGTAATATGGACAGGGATGTTATCATTAAGATGATTACACACATGTTAGTACCTGAGCATGGATATTCCAGTCTGCTTCATTAGGAACACTGTTGGTTTTGATTGAACAATGATTGAACAAAGTGTAACAGATAAGGATGCATGCATATCCCCTACCCCCCTCACCCTATCTGACATGGATATACCTCGACACTGTTCCCTTCTGTATGTTGTTCTATCTGCAACCATTACAACCATAACAGTCGTCATGTACAATTTTACATATGGTCTTAAATTTTGTGTAAAAATTATATCTTTGAGGCAAATAAACATTGCTACTGAAACTTATATTTACCCAACAGAACATCATCGTACCTTCCAAAAACTTTCTAAGATCAATGTAAATAGGGCAAATTGGCTTACAAACAAAAATGTTGATAGATCATTTAACTTCTGAAAATCTGACCTCAAAAAAATTATCTTAATAAAGAGGACAAATTGATTTTATGAATGCAAGTTCTACAATATATAACTACTATGCTACTCCTTCTGTTAGTGATGAATTTCATGGCACCTCTCATTAATTTCCACCTATATGTACAAGATTTTCTTCTTTTATACATGTATCCAACGGTAAGGGCAATTATGATACACATGCATCCATGAACTTTTGGAATTGTCTAGTGGGTCATCAATCATAACCAAAATGTCGAAGGGTAACAGCATTCTGCATACATCTACAAGATCCGCAATCTTTTCTTATACACGATCCACGATCTTTTCTGTCAACTTTCTAATGGTCAACTGGAATAGCATGTAGCACGTCATAGAGCCACAGGTGGTTGCACGAGGGCCATCATCTGTATGCTCTTCAGACATTCAAGGTTACTATATGTGGGCTATGTGAGAGTGAGGGGGATAGGGGTTAAGATACATGTATGGTATTTCTTGTTGAGAATACCAGGGCACTTGCCCTTCAAATTCTCAGGGCAGAATGGCCATACCTCTTCCCTATTACTTACGTTCCAAATATTCGATGTACCGGAATACGGTGTGGTTACCTGAACAAGATGACGAGTGGGTTAGTTGGGCAGTTAGTAACACCAGGGATGAGAGTATACTAGTCTTTATATTGGGGAGAAGAACAATCCACATATACATGTACACCTACTTTTCTCTGGAAGTTCAATACATTGCACACTCAGAAACAATTCTGTACTTCCAAAGTTGCCCTTCCAAATGTTTGTGGATCAGTGTGAAGTTTCGACCTCAAAACCGTCACTTTTCATTTTCACACATCCGGACACAATCCTGTACTTCCAAAATTTCAATTCCAAATGTTTGTGGATCAGTTTGAAGCTATGACCTCAAAACTGTCACTTTTCATTTTACAGGCATAATTACAGGCGAGATAGGTTTATAAATCACACAGGTGTGCATTGATTTAGGGAGATTGTTTTCATCCCCAACAAAAAGAACCTTTTGGTTCAGCTTCTGTGATTTTGGTTCATCTAATCATTGCAACAAACCAAATCCCAGTCAGTAATGCTTGCATGCTTTGATGTTTGTAAGGCAAGTTTTGTCTTGTTGAGTCTTTTTTTTTCTTGTGCTGTTATGTGATGTTCCAGAAAGTATGTTCTGTTATGACATTAATCAAGTTACATAAGTTTAATGCCCCACTGATAATAGTAAGACCTTTAAACTCAAAATCTGCAAGTACTACTGCTCAAACCATGAGGATCCATTCAGTATATGAAGCATTCAGCTATGAGAATAAAAGGCAGTTCTAAAGAAAGTAGAACCCTAACTGACAAGGGGTAGGACATTTCTTGAACCAAATCTGGTAGGTCAGTAACACTAAGCATAACTAGAGTTCTGTCTTAGTGATGCGGAATGAATCACAGAAACGAAAAACAGAAAAAGTGTATGCCCAATATTATAGTCTTTTTGCACACCTGTATGTATAGGTACATATACAGTACTCATCATCTTTGCTGGTAAGCCGTGAAGCACAGAATTTACACTCTGGCTATATTTGATATTCATAACTGTTAATATTCTTTGAAAAAGCAAAACCGTTCATTGTAACAAACACCTATGGAAAACAGTAACAAAGGGATCAGGTAACACCTCCAAGTCAGTTACGGTTTTTGTACTAAGAACCATAATAATAAAACTCATCAGAGAGATCAGGTGACTTCATCACTATTGTAAATACATGTACAACCCACACAACAAACCATGGGAAGCACATCTGTAATACAGATCACATACAAATACGTTTTCAATCCACATGGGGTTATAATACTGGATGATGATTACTTTTCTTCTGTACATTACTCCACACAGATAAAGATCATCACAGTGCAACGAGCGATTTTGCAGGTTTCGTCCCAGGATAATTCAGTTGGCGACTTGTAATTCCCTGGTTCAGGATGTGTTGTACAAGTAATTACTGATACAGCTGCTGGAATAGTGCCATTAACATCACAGACCACAATTCTGTGTGTCTGCATCAGTGGTTAAAAAGCTGTGAAAGGATTACCAGGGAACTGTTTGCATATTATATGATAACAAATTACACCATCAAATCTGTCGCAGGTACGTGATGATTGGCATCAAAGTGATTGTTTAGTTGCCCAGGTGGGCAAGATTAACATGTATGTTGAACAAGTAATCTCACTTAACCAGCTATTGTACACATGTGCAGGCCTAGCACTTCACTAACAAATAGCCAGATGGTAATATAAAGCATGATAACAGATGTGAAAGAGTATAACACAGGAGGCAGATATAATGAAGGAGGCAGATATAATGAAGGCGGCAGAGAACAACTGTAATACCTCTAGAGGGCAGGTTGGAATAACCAATTCTACAACACTGGTTACATGATGTTATAACCAATTCTACAACACTGGTTACATGATGTAATAACCAATTCTACAACACTGGTTACATGATGTAATAACCAATTCTACAACACTGGTTGCATGATGTGATAACCAATTCTACAACAGCTGATTACAGTCACAAAATAATTGAAGGCCGTTAACTTGACTTAAACATGCTTGTACATCTACTGTGGGTACTGCTAAAGGGACTTTTCTCGAAAGCCAAGGAACACAAGTGTCACGTTATTATGCCAGGTGTATATTACATTTACATGTACATCTGATGATGGTAGCAGTTGGTCTGCTAATATGTAATAACACTATACATGTACAGATTGGCATAACTTGAACTATGTTTATTTGTTTTAGTCAATTACATGTACATCTACAAAGTCAAATATTTTGTAGACAGCATTTTGTTTCCCTAGTCTGGTCCTTCAAAACTGTTTTAAGACTTAATGTCAGAATTAACCTTCAAGTCAAGTCTTCAATTTTGACTTACAACTATGCCCTCAAATTATTGTGTAACAGTATTTTAAATAAGAACTAAATCTACTGCTTTAATAATTTGACTTAAAACAATGTCATCAGCCGCTGAGTTTGAATAAAATTTTAAATACACAATATGACCTTATACCAGCATTAGCTAATACACTCTGGAACAACTGGAGCCAGAATACTGACATATGAATGGTTATGGCTTAACATCACATTGGTAACACTGCAGCCGTATCATGGCAATGCGAATATTAGGACCATGTGCCTCGCCTGGTGTGCAGAAGATTAGAGATTTTATTACTGCATGAAGATTTTATTACCTTTAATATAGCCTGCTGGGGTATCTAATGTAAAGGTAAGTAACCCTGTCCTTAGCTCTACAGGCGATCAATATGGAGAGCAGGGACTGTGATAGTATCAATGTCACAGAGTGGTACACACCTACAAGTATCTGCAGGTGGCAGGAAATCTGCCTACTTTGGTCTATCTGACACATGATTAAATTATAGTTACTGACTGGAGCAGGTGGGTATGTAAGAGAAGCTGAGCAGCCAGTCAGGCAGTCAGCCAGCCAGCCAGCCAGAGTTAAGAGTCTCTACGCCTGTGGGTACAGCCTGGCTGCCTGTTCCTGCTATCACACAGGAAGGCCCTTAGTCCAGTGGACAAGTTTCGCACAGGGTGGAGATACGCTGGGCTGAAAATCCCCCCAAGTCATGACAATACCGAACCAGATACATCAAACGCTACTTAGTACTAACGACCGTATGTCCACCGCTCATCCTCAGCTTTAGCACCCACCAGGCCAAGCTTATTCAGAGGAATGTACATATATGTAGGTTAACATTAATAGAAAATGAAGGCAATGTGCACAGTGCATGTTAACATTAGTAGGGGATTACCATGGCTTTCATTAATCCTTTTTAAGCAGAAGAATACCCTGGATAAGAAGTCAGCTAGATAACTAAATGAAGTTAAACAGGAACTTTAGTCAAAGCAGGTGGCTGGTTACCTGCTCAATATTTCAACAAAAAAAAAAACCAAAAAAAAAAAACCAGCAGGATGCAGGTAGATGGTAACCATACTCTAATAAAACCCCTGGATTACTCATTGGTCAACATGCATAATTGTCAAATGTAAAATGTGTAAAATGAATGAATAGGTATGCACATACATATTACACTTCAAATTGTTATTTGTTCACTGCTACCAATCTATGAATCTATAACGCATGTTGATCACTACATGAAGTACTAGTATCATAAACATCACGGTGACAAACTTTCAGCAGATACTTGCAAACCGAACTCTGATGTTTATACATTCACATTACCTGGGAAACCAAAAACAATTTACACTGAACTGGATAGCAGATCCAATCATAACACAACATATCCCATATTAATCAGGTTTTGATTTAAACAGAGAGAAACAAGTTCCCAGAAAGCTATGTAATGGCTGGTACTCATTAATTCAAACTCCATTTTTTACTTGAACTAGAAATTCTGCTTTGAAAACACGCTGCATGTAATTAGCTTTTTCAATGCTATTTGAAGAGCCAAATTATTACACAACACTCTAAAAGCTGTGATAAGCCATTCTGACTTCTGTTTAATTAAAATGCAGCATATTGTTCATGTTTTCTTTCTCTACACTGAATTCACCGTCAATTACAGTGGAAGCAAAAACGTTTGAAGTTGGCTTTCATCTGGAGGGGGGTTTCCTTGGTGCATGGTTTCCGGGGAGGAAATGTACATAGTGTAGCCATAAAACAGCCATCACAAAACACTCTCGCCCAAGCTGGCCCACATGATAACTAGAAACCTCCGCCTAAAGAAAAAGGCCCATTTCCTGAGAGTTTGGCTTCCACATGTCAGTGTGTAGCCATAGTGCATTCTCCATAGACTGGACAGTCGCCAGTGCTCAGTTCTGCTCTGTACATCTTTTATTAACGCTAACCCTGAGGCAGACAGATCGATATGGTTTCAGAAGCTGTAAAATTAATCAAATCTAACAACTGTAGCCAAACTGTGTAGGTTTGGTCCTTATACAGATCCTTTATATACATTAACGTATATGTCAGTGCATCTGAACACAAATGATTAAGTCTATGACGTACATATACAGCTTTTTTTTCCTCTTGAATTTCGAAAAATACATTATAAATTAGCTTTCCTTGAACCAATACCACATACAGTACATAATTTGTTCAAATCGGTGGACAGAAGACTTGGTGCATTGTCTGGACAGTCTAATAAACCAGGCCCTATACACATACATGTAGGTACATGTACATAGTCTGGCCATTTAACCCTGGGAGAGTAATACCATAAAAATAACCACAAGATATTTGACTTCCCGGAGGAATGCAAGGATGGAGTCTGAAATTCTGATTTTCCTTCATGACACTGCTGAATTGATATACATGCACCTGTTATTTACAGTATTTATTTGACATGTTCAGAAAATTGAAATAATATTTGTTGAACAATATAATGTCAATGATATTGATCAAATGTTCTTTTTAACCTTGACCTAGTCAATGAAATAAACACTGCAAATAACATAAATCTTGACAGATGCATGCACACTGACCCTTTAGTTTAGAATAGTTCAGATAGAATTTACAGACATTTGCATGTAAAATGTAAGTCAGTTTTGATCTCTGGGATTGGGTGATGAGAGTCGCAATGTGCCATAACACTATATTCCCATAATGATCTCCATGTACATGGAGGTGTCAGTGTATTACGTACGTACATGGAGACGTCAGTATAATACGTATGTACATGGAGGTGTCAGTGTATTACGTATGTACATGGAGGTGTCAGTGTATTACGTACGTACATGGAGACGTCAGTATAATACGTATGTACATGGAGGTGTCAGTGTATTACGTATGTACATGGAGATGTCAGTGTATTACGTATGTACATGGAGGTGTCAGTGTATTACGTATGTACATGGAGATGTCAGTGTATTACGTATGTACATGGAGACGTCAGTATAATAGGTATGTACATGGAGGTGTCAGTGTATTACGTATGTACATGGAGGTGTCAGTGTATTACGTATGTACATGGACGCGTCAGTGTATTACGTATGTACATGGAGGCGTCAGTGTATTACGTATGTACATGGAGGCGTCAGTGTATTACGTATGTACATGGAGACGTCAGTATAATAGGTATGTACATGGAGGTGTCAGTGTATTACGTATGTACATGGAGACGTCAGTATAATAGGTATGTACATGGAGGCGTCAGTGTATTACGTATGTACATGGAGGTGTCAGTGTATTACGTATGTACATGGAGACGTCAGTATAATACGTATGTACATGGAGGCGTCAGTGTATTACGTATGTACATGGACGCGTCAGTGTATTACGTATGTACATGGCGATGTCAGTGTATTACGTACTATGTTATTACATATTATGTAGACCACAATTTTATCCGCTACAAGGTAACAGTATCTCGGCTTGGATAGTCAATCCACAGAGGCGGAGGGTTGACTAGAGAATTAGAGCGCATCCAGGAACTCATTTCTTCATTACCACGACCGATCAACCCGCCTCCTCAGTCTCCAAATGGTATTGGTAATCATTAGCGGATGGGCCGCCGCTGGCCCAGGCCGGGCCTTCAGATCCCAGCTCAATGTACACAGGTTGGCCCCCAGAGATTACATTGGACGAATCATACATGTCCACAGTGACAGGATACACCATCAGACTGACAGTGACCACCAAATATCCAATGAACACACAATAATACATAATCACACTACCTACGCTGATTATTGCCAAATCAAGCAAAACCAGTTGGCCAGTTAATTGCAGTTTGAATACATGTAGACAAGGTGATCTTAGCATTGTACTCTTCATTATTATGACAGTAATTTGACTGTATACATACATGTACACACGAATGATATCAGGGATGAGACAGACTCTGGCATGAAAAAGAGGAAACTATACCTCACACTCACGCATTTCTAAATTAAATTCTGAACATATTTTTGATGTATTTTTTGTATAAATAAGAGGAATTCCTCCAAAAAGAGGACAAATCATGCCTGTGATATTTGTCTGATTGAGGCCTACATGTAGTGTGTAAAATGTCTTATTTATTAATATGAATGGGTTTAATACCATACTTAAGGATTCCAAAATCTGATCAAATCTATGCTGCAAACATAGTAAAATAAATATTTCTTCCTGACTTCAAATCAGGCCATGAAAAAGGCTGACCAAAATCTAGATTGGGCATGTTAAACTGTCAAGTCGAACCAAATGATGGTAAATGTACTCAAAGACTTTTTTCCTTCTTCTCTATTGCTTTTTTTCTGGACAGCTGTGAAACTCCATTTAGCACTTAATCAGCTTTTTCTCCTCGTGACTTTGATGTAATTACATGTGATAAAGTCTTAAGAAGATGTTTCAACTAACAAGCAGATTCTGTATTCATCACAATGTCCAAGTGTTCCAGCAAACTGAACTCTAGATCTAAAACCAAATGCTGATCAGGCACATGTACATGTATGTCCTGATTTAAGGAGAAAATTTAAAAAACCACAGAAGAATTTTCGATCACATGCATCGGGAAGAAATGTAGCTTGACTAGCTGCCTGTCGCAGAGAAAAAGCAGGTCATTGCACCTTATCGCTAGCCAGTCTTAAACTAATCAAGCAAACTCTAAAAACAATACCAGATGCGTTTATAATGTAATTAAAGGTAACAGTGCCTCTGGGGTTAAATCAATCTCCACTCCTTCCCATCACCACTTTTCTCGTGTCAGCAAAAATTCTTGGAATGGAGCAAATAGTAGAGGAAATCCAAAACTGCATATCTCCTAAAACAGCAATATTTTTTCTTTTTTGACAGTTCTTGAAAATTGTTACACAAAACATGTCTTTCGTTTCAAAGCACACTTTTTTCATGCCTTCCATTCACTTTTTTCTTCCTGAAATTTATGAAACAAATATGAATTACAGGTGCATGCAACACTGGGCAGAGTAACTTAAAATAATGGACACAGCTTATTAATGTAAAAGATCATTATGTACATGTGAAGAATGCAAAGCACATGTAATGACAATGGTTCTGAATGCTTCAGGCTTCATTCCATAAAAATGGTAAAGTTGCCTGCATTGTCATGTAACATTCAATCTGATTTTGGCAGCTCCGTTCAAGCCCTAAACCGTCCACAAATTTGATCACAAATACAGTACATTTTTTTGACATATTAAACGAATGTTGTCTCATCTGGACAGGTTATTTTAGAATTTCTGTGAAGTTCACATGTACCCTGCCCCTAAGCAATATAGTTGTGTCTTCATAACCTTACATGTTGTTTTCAAATTGTAGCTAATGTTACACTTTACAGATAAAATGTTTTGAGGATTTCTGTAATTTACAACAGGAATGACCTTAAGTGACTACATGTACATTTAGTTCCATCTTTCAGTTACAATGACACTTGAAAATGCAGCATTTCATTTGTACTACACAAAAAGCTTTAGACAGACCTTGGTAAAACCCAGCAACTAGGCATTTAAAAATGGGAGCATGACAGAATGTACAATCTGGGCACGCACATGTACATCGGTAGGCTCCGCGATTCACTCATTTTGGCACATACATGTATGCATGGGTTCTATTGGTCAACAACTTCTCTGCAGTTGCAAACTGCATTCATAATATGCAATGATCTGCAACCCTGCAAAGCCAGGCTGAAACATTAGCAAGTTCTAGTTTTCTTTTATACACAGAAGAGGGTGTTGAGAGATGATGCAGGCCTCAGTGTGAAAGTGAGCCCTACCCCTGGCAACTATTTATTCTCCAGTATCGATCAGGCTACATCAGCTCTCATTAGTAGAACCTATACAACTGGTGATATGTAATCTACCAGCACCATTACCCCAGCACAGTGCTTTTGTTGCCTCGGCAGCAGTCAACAATAATGGAAATATGAATCATGGTTTAGCAAATATTTGCCCCGGTGATAGTTGTTGGTGTGCCCACAACTTCTAACTCCTTTCCCAGGACCGGGTCATTATGACTAAGATTTGTATGTAAATGTGCCGTATGTTGGAAAGTTTCTATCTGCAGGCTGGTTTCTGTCAATATGGCATTCCGGCACATGTTTGGCCTGTCCCAGATTCCGAAAGAGGATCAGATAGGAATTAACCACAAAGAATCATACATACAACTGCTAAATGTTGTTGATTTGTACTTGACCCATGTTTGACTTCATCGCTTGACCTTCATTTTGTAAAAGGTGTTCAAAGAAAAACAGCCAAGCCTTGACAACTTTCTTAATTATTTCCACACCAGTGTGGAACCGACCGAGCCGCTGTCTTTACGCCTGACAATGATGCATGAGGATCATTATGTTACTTGATGAAAATTCCTTGGCTGAATTAACGTAGTCTGGATGAAGATCTATGGGTTCTCATAAAGAGAAGGTATTTAGTAGTGGGCAAAGGCTGTGTTCACCTAAGCATAGAATGTTCTGACCCTTCCACAACAGACCAGGGTTCTACTGTAATGCTTCAACCTTATCGCATGTTTGCAAAGTGTTTAATCATGCATATTCTGAGGGCATTATTTTGTGTAGACTGATAAAATCATAATTTTTGTGAAGCCTTAAATTGGAAGACTTTAAAATGCATGTAGTTTTGTCTTCAAAACCAAATTAAAAAGGTGCAGAAATCTGACTAAAGTTTGTTTTTCATATGCGAAAAGGTTGAGGAATTAGAGTAATGATGAACCAGCATGCCTTTCCCTTCATGCAGACTGACTCATGAACAAGTAGCACAAATGATTCATACACCTACATGTACATATCGCAAATGCACAATGAGAGGTATAATTGGTCAACCACCTGCAGGCATCCATTCAATGATTTTCACGAATTTAAATGACACGTCCCACACAATGCAGAAAATAAAGTGTTTTTGTGATTTTCTAATTTTCCCTTAACCTAAGAGTAAGCCATTACACTTCTGACAAATCACACATTCCCTTGGTGACATACTAAATATATACGTTTAAATATCCAATACTTTTCAGAAAGTGTTTCCTTTTTGTTTCTGTCTCCTTTACATGTACATTTGTACACTTACATAATGTTTAATGGGTGACATGACTGTCACACCGAATGTAAACAGGTTTCTTATAACACTTTGATAAAATATTCATTGTGGTTATAAATTTTGAAGCCTCTTAATATGACTTTGCTAAAAACCTTATAAAACTCTTACAAAATTACACAGGTTTGTTGTGATGTTTGCTGTACTCAGAAACATTAAAGTAGGAATAATGCATTTCAATTTCACTTAGAGCCATTGGGAATCAGGGCATGATAAAAGCCTACATGTATGGAGAGCAAGAAGTGCCAAAAAGCTCTGACACAAATGCAACACTTGACACATTCTGAGTAGAGTTCGGCTAAATGCTGTGTCATTCTCAGGAACCCCCTTATTTCTGTTGGGGAGAAAATGGACAATGGGGCACAAGGGTCGGGGAAGTGCTATTACATGTAGTCTTATGAGAGTATGCCGCAGACAGATATGCCTTCAGCCCTTTCAACAAACAAGGCTTTTTATGGACACAGTTGGTCAGGGAAGGGTGTGAAGTGAAATGAGCAGCGTGGCTAGTCACTGCTACTACTAAGCAATGAACACAAGCAATTGGTCTTTCTGGGCCGAGCGATGACCATGCATAACGCATGGATATAATCAGCCTTCGGCACTTCTTTTCAGCACGAAGAGGTAATTAAAGCTGGCAAGTCTTTGCCACTGAATGATATTGTTCTCTGATAGTACAAGTCCAGTCTTTAGGATGTTTAGATGCTGTGTTTTCATCAACACAAAGGGCTAATATGCATATTCACGGTCACTTCAGCTGTTGAATCTCAAGACCAAAGGAGCCTATTTAAACGTTTCAAACTTCCACTTAGAATCAATTTGAAAAAAAAAACAGGAATTGAAGCCTTTTTTACCTTTAACACTGCTTCCCATCTTCACTGACAACTGTACGGACATTGTAGGCCTACTAAAACTATAATTCAGCTTCCAAAAACAAATGCATAAACACTAATTGGCGCTAGATTGCCCAATATTTCCCCCCAACAGAAATCAGTTCCAGGCTGTGTAAAAACACACCATTCTCTGCTGTTAAACTGCTGTTGCTGTGAACTCCTTTTTTGCTTTACAAGCACAGAAACACATTTTTTCAGAAAACAACTGAACAGTACACTGCCCGGACGGACTTGCTTTAGTCGAGAAATGTTCGCCCCAAAGAAGATCATCGCTGAAAGATCATGTCTTAAATACATTTGCATACAATTTAGAGCACATCTGAAGGAGATACCACAGGTTGAACTATTCTTTTCCTGTTTGTCACCATTCATGCAGTTCCTAGGGCTTAGAGGTTTCAGCTTACTGGCTTTGAGAAGCCACATATCTCATTACAGCCAATGTTAAAAGACATTCATGGGCAGTGAACCTGAATGCATCTGAAATGTTCAGACAAGATAATCCTGACCTATAGCATCAATGCTGAAAAGTCTTCAGTGTCAAATACAAGATGACTGGATAAAGAAGCGTATGTTTGGTAAAGGAAGGTCAGGTCTCTATGGCTTAAGTGCGAATGACTCTGCGCACACTGATACAGTAATATTGAATCACTTCAATCTACACACCTCTCCCTCATCATTAATATGGTGGGTTCTGATGGGAGGGAACGTGACAATGACAATACTAGGTTGTTTCCACACCTTCTCTATCCCCCAGTCAGCCAGACAGGCAGCCTCCCAATGTCGGGCGGCTGTAGAACAGGTCACTCCACACAAACTAACATGGGTGGTGCTGGTTGCACTTTGTTATCTGTTCAGTCAAAAAAAAAAAAAAAAAAAAAAAAAAGAAGACAATTGATTCCTTCATTCTTTCCTATGAACAAGCTTAGCACGGGTTTAGCAAGTGCCATCAGGGACACCAATGGACAATCAATACCCATGGTAGCAGACTGGAAGCAGTCAAACACAGAAAATCATACTGCAAGCATTTCTACCACTTTGCCAATAGATTTCAGAATTCACACACTTCAATGTACGTGCATATCCCTCCCACTACATCGTCCACAGAGATAAACACCAGCACCCACATACTGTTTTAGATTTAACATGTGTAGACATACATGTACATACATGTACTGAGAATCTAATACATACGTGGAAAAAATGCACTGAAGAGAAAACGACGATGCCTTGAAAGGAGAGGATTTTATATTGATATTTATAATGGACATATTCTAAGTGTTCAACTCCATGAATTTTAGCGTTTTTGTCTTCTTATTTAGATCAGTGTAATTCACATACTGATAATGAAGGCAGTCAATCACCAGGCATTGTACAAACAAATCTGTTTCAATACCTCCATAGGATATAGTTTTGTAAGCTACATGTAAATCATTAATCCTTTCAGCAGATTATAGAAATAAAATCTCAAGTACTGTATGTCAAAGATTATGATTTTTGTCCTGAATTTTAAGAGGACAAGAGATTTAGTGTAACAATGTGTATTAGCATGGCTTAAATCTTTATCACAATCGATGCCTGTTTGAATTCCTCAGGGAAAGCCTTAAATACAGCTTGTACATTTATAACCTAGTAAGAATTCTATCAAAAAAATGAATTCCATAACATGAAAATCTAGTTGCTGGAAGAGTTAGAGAAAAGAGGATACAGAAAAAATGTCATGACAGGTTGCTGATAATCTGACAACGCCCCTTGAATACTGAGCTTGACAATGGATTAAATCACCATACTCAAAAAAGTCAATAGTAGTAATTCTTGTTTGTCTCAGAATTACTTGTTCTGGTACATCTAGTACAGACATTGCGTACAATATTTTAATGTATTTGTTTGCTGTCATTTTTACAGTGATACATACTTTTTTTTTTAAAATTTCTTATACATTATCTGTATGTATATTTTCCACCAGAACAAGTTTTCATCTCAGGTACCCTTGAGCTCAGGTTTATTTACAACAATCTACCTTTTGTCCAAGAAAGGAGTTATGCTCAAAAAGAAAACTACATCAAAAATACAGAAACTGCAGATATGGTTACAGTATGTGTTTCAAGTACATGTAAGCCTTCTGTTCATGTATGTATATAGTAACATACACACAGTGGCTAAACAAAAACTATATGTATATCCTACAAACCAAGTACAAGAATTATGGCATGGTGTGTATATGTACATTTAGTTGGGAGGGGGAGGGGTGGGGTAAGTTGGGGTGGTGCTGGAAACTGGACTGGCAATGAAGGTCAGCGGCTATATTCGTACTAAGATATAGCAGCTGTAAGGTCAGTTGTTATCAGTGGCTACTGATTTACACAGACATCATTAATCCTGGCTCAGCTAAGCCATATCAGTGGTGAAAACTCACCTAATAGACTGGGGTATATCCCTGGCAACATTTTCCCAACTTATCTACAGCTCTATCTGCATTGAGGATCAGGCTCTACCAATCAACTGCCCACTGATATTTCACTCAATAAAATTAGAGGTGTGCAGTTCTTAAGAATCATTTGGTATCAATTTTCTTCTGGCTGGCCTGCGAGCCTGCCATTAGTGCTGTGAATGCAGGTCTCATGCGAACTTGTCAATGGTAAGTCTTTAAAGGGGTAGGATAGATTACTGACCTGAACAACAACTTGTAATACATAAAGAAAAGAAAAAAACAAAAACCTTTTTCGTATGTATGCTTATATGAAAATCTACCATGTTGCTGGAGATTTCCATAAAGAAAAATGATTCAGGGCTCCTAGCCTCACTACAGGAATCTCCACGAATTGGTACCTGTACATGTGTACAATCTGTTGATAGTCGCATCAGGGTGATCTGCCCCTGCCTGTGGGGTCCATGTAATCTGCTACTGCCTGTATAAATATATATCCACCACTGACTGATAGGCTAACTGGCTTAGGTAAACACACTAGCTACAGTACATGGGGGGTGGAGGACTGAAAGCATAGTCCAGTTCTGTATGCAGTATAGAATGAGCTTCACACTGCTACTGGCTTAGAATACTCCACCTGTATCAGACAGTGACAATGACATTAATCCACATTTCCCCCTTACCCTCCAGACTTATCAGTCAGTGGTAATTTCTACCTAATCTTCCTCTACCTGTCAGCCGGGGCCCTTTTTTTAACAAAGTGGAAGTCGGCATTTCTGGGCTTTAGAAACGGAGCATTACATCAGTTGAGAGATGCGGATGTAGACGCTAAGTACAGCGTTAAAGCTTATGCCTATACAGTTCTGCCTCCTTCATTTCTACCTCTCAGACAAGCACAAAAACTCTCCACTACCAATTTACCACTAATCTAATCAGACCAAGTTAGTTCTTCTGATTTCATTCTCATTCTTGTCAAAGTCAGCAGCTGGGTTATCAGATTTTCATTAGCACATGGCCATATTCAACAGCCTCTCCCTAGTGCCTGGGCCCTGGGCTGCTGCTATCGGGTTGGCCTACACATTGGAATTCTCACTTCAAAGCCACGACTAAGCCTCAACCCTTGCCATTACCTGTGTACCTTGGGTCAATTACACCCATTTCAAACCTCAGATGTAAGATAAATAGTTTTGTAGGCATACATTAGGGAATGTAAACAGCTATGGCTGTGAAGAAAACAGGTCCATGTATATAGGTCCTGGTTAACCCAGGTGTTCATGCAGCTCCAGCCCCAACCAGCCAGACACCTGAGGGAGGGGAATACCGACTATGATGTCCTTATCACAGGTAGCCCTCGGCTTCTGGGTATGCCACATGTGCTCAATACGGTACTCTGCTACTAGACTAATTTAAACATTTTCTTTTGAATTCTGACCAACAGAAAAGTTTTCAAAATGATTTATATTTTATTGCTTCACATACATAAGAATGTATGATGAGTTTTTATATCAGCCTTGTTTTATTTCATTTAAATTGATTACACAGTTCCAGATTTTTCTTCACATTTATCCACAAGGATTACTTTGTACTGATATTTCACTGCAAATTTATAACAGAATTGACTACAGACCTCATTTTTCTGTCAGGGATTTGCTTAAGCTCTGTTTTCACACGCAAGAAATACTAAATTAAGTGATGAATGACGTCATTTCAGCTCTAAACATTTTTGCACAGTTGCCAGGAATTAAAATTTTGTTCTACTTATTACTCAGGTATCAGCTTTGGCAATTCAGTTGTGTACAACAACCCAAGAAATACAGTTATCAAATGTTGTGCTTGTATCAGGGAACGAGGCTGTCAAAGTTATTGTCCAGAAGTGACGGTGTAATTGAGTATTGATCTAATGATCCATAAACATCATTCCTATCGTTTTTTGACCTATTCCTATTTGTTATCCCGAATACTGACATGTGGCACATGGCAGAGACAAGTTGAGATGACTGGACAGAAATGTCTGCCAATCCTCCCCTCCCAACCCCCAATTTCTTCTTTCTCAGGTGGCTAATTGGCTGGAACTGGTCTCTAACTAAGCTTAAGACGTATAGGTAATGGAAACTAATGAGGTAAGAAAAGCTGTACTCACCCTCTGTCTTGACAAGCCCGAGACAATGTGCTGCCAAGAGCAAGAGCCCGGCGGCATACAACGTCATACCTACAGCATTAGCACTGCGCACACCTTACCTAGAATGAAGAAACATCAAGACAAAACTGGTCAGTGGTTACCGGTACAATGGCTTCCTATCAAGGCTTCCTACACCACACAAGATTCTTGGGTTCGGGTTAGTGGGCGATGTCTTGGCCGCCAGGAAGGGATGGGGAACGGGCCGGGATTAGTATGGAGACCACCACCAACAGATTGAGGAAGACGATAGATCCTTAGGTAGAAGATCGTAGTGTAGAGAGGACGAAGTTGGGTTCACAGAACCTCCTACCCCTCAGCCATCCCTCATTAATAAGGCAGCTTTATAGCAGCATCTCTATACTGAGCAGTGCTTGGCAGGGCCAGCTACTCCTCTAGCCCTTACACAGCACACACTACTCACGACTGATACACTGAACAGGGCATATCCTCCTTAGCCCAGCATACAGACACACAGACAGAGGCCGGACATAACAGGTAGATTCCTCACTGTTCAGTCCTCACGCTGACCACTGCTAAGATTACGGGTGGGAAATCTCCTGTCCTATCCTTCAATAATCAAGGGGACTCACTTCACCAACATAATACTGAGTAGGGCAACCCGAGGGCATACTGCATTATACATGAGATCCATGTGACTGGGGGTGGCCAGGGTCTTCCAGCACTGGCAACCAATCAGGGATTAAGTTACGTATCAACTTCAAAGTATTCATTACAACACACTATTGTTCTGTACACAATAAGACGGGGTCATTTAGCCTTCAAGACCTTCACTTTAAGGGCTGCTGCTATTGATGTTGACATATGTTGCCTGCTAGGTTGTGCATGGGGCGGTCCTGTAAGATTGGCTGGACTCACACTGTAGGACGCTAACCCATATATAAGGCTGCAAAGCACTCTCCCCCACACACACCCATGTACATGATGTGCCCTGTCATATAAACCCACACTGCATTAGGCCACCGTTACCTTGTTACCACCACACAGAGGAATATCTAATGAAACAATGGAGTATGTGACAATGATTACTTCTTAGCTGTGGGTTGGGGTTTCCACTAACCGACTCTGGAGACAGTATTGATTATCAGCGGCCCACATGACATTTAGGTGACGATTTCTTCACAGCCGGTCTCGTCCACTGCGAGTAAACAGGCTTCAATATTGCCACGCTAATACTACAATGTCGTCTGTCGCTTTACTAGTACACCAACTATGTAATCCACAAAGTGTCAAACTACTAAACACTGTGCTATGTCTACTACAAAGGTCTAGGCTGGTGAAGCAACGAAGGCCCTAATTCCCCATGCTTAACGGACCATGTCATTACAGCGGAGGTATTGTGTGCACAGGTAGGCGCTGTGCTGTTTAAGTGTGTGACTGGGTATGGGGACAGGTAGCTGAGTAAAGGGATGCATTACACAGTCTCAGGTGACAGACTCCTTTATAGAGTCAACGAAATAAGACAATGATGCATGGAGAACCTTTTCCCAGAGCCGTCACATCCCCATTAATATACCTGCATGTTATCATGATGATCACACTGACACTGCTTGTGTCCACTATGAGAACAGGTAGGTTTTAAGGTGGAGTCATGGACTAGGGGAGACCAAGGGTGTGGTGTGGTTTTGATTTGGTTGTCGAGGCAAGGGTAACAGTTTACAAAACTCTGTACATGCACTGGTAAAGCAAACCCGATTTCTACACATTAGAATTTAACATACTTAACATTTATTCTTTGATACTTAACACAGACCTCCCTGCTTCTCCCTGTACAGCCTGGCAGGCTATAAGACACACAGGTGGGTGAATAATTAAATGTTATCAGTATGATCAGGCACAGGGCAACTACACACACATCAGTGTACCCACACACAGCATCTACCTCAGAGAACATGTATGTGTGGCAACATCGATATTGCTGTGGTGTGACCAGAAGGGTTTGAAAATGTTTGAAGATTGAAAGCATGTCAAGTCTACATGTAAATAAATTTACTACTTAATTTATATATATGGCGTACGTGGGAAGGTCTTCCAGCAACCTGTGGATGGTCGTGGGTTTCCCCCGGGCTCTGCCCGGTTTCCACCCACCATAATGCTGGCCGCCGTCGTATAAGTGAAATATTCTTGAGTACGGCGTAAAACACCAATCAAATAAATAAATAAATATATATGGATGTATACGTTAGTCCATGTACAAAGAGAAATTTGAAAAAAGGTTTGTAACAATAAGAAATGTGCATATTTGTAAAAGACAAAACATAGAGGAATATCATATTTTTAAAAATGATGAGTTTCTTAAAGTTTTAATAGAATTTCTATTAGTATATAGTGTCATATACATGACAACTAACACCTTTTCTGAAAGTCACGACAT
The DNA here is from genome assembly GCF_032854445.1 of Liolophura sinensis. Lineage (NCBI taxonomy): Eukaryota > Metazoa > Mollusca > Polyplacophora > Chitonida > Chitonidae > Liolophura > Liolophura sinensis. The sequence goes on from NC_088301.1 coordinate 14,394,975, forward strand.
GAAGATATCTCTACTATCCACTTGTTGTATGCAGACAGATGTTGTGAACAATGAACAGTTTATGAGACCATTTCTGAGCAGTACATGTCGCTAATGTGTAGAGGATGGTATTGGAGCGTGGTCACTGCAGACTGATAATATCAGCCGTCAGTGTGGCGCGGGAGGCAGTCCACAGAGGGCATTCAGCTGCATATTACCTGGATGATGATAGCCCATTATCTTGTGAAGGACAGAAGGCCAATTACTGATCAATCACTCGGGTGATCCGCAGGTAGAAACTAGATCCTTCCTAACAAGCGAATTAATTGCTTGCGGAGGGCTAAAAACCAGAGTCCCAGTGTTGCAAAGCATGTAGAAGTAGATAATGAAACTACATGCACATGTTGATAAAAGCAACGATCCAAAAGCCTTTCACATTAATTTGCAGTTATGTATCACAAATGCATTATCTGGTTCCTCACATACATCTACACTGCATATACAAAGAAGTGGTTCATCCATAAAGCTATTCCAATTACATGTACAGGTGTATGTCCATGCAGCACGACAATATAAACCTGTCATCCTATATCCGAATGCTACGTGTGAAATGATTCGATGTGCACTGGAAGTATGTACCTTGCTTTACACTCCTACACTGAGAGGCAGACTTATAAACATGGATGGTTTGGTCATCAACATTCCCCATGGCACAAACTCGATCAACAACACTCCCCATGGAATAAACTTACAATATACACGTACCCTAATTCTTCAACCTTTTCAGCCGCCTCTGCAACCAGTATTTTGAAACATTCTGCGAGGGATATGGGGTGCATATAGAGAAATAATTTACACAGTTTTAAAAAGCCTGCATCTTTAATGACACAAACAGATCATTTTTAGCATCATTTTCATAACAATTGTTTGCATAAAATCCACTGAAAAAGTGCTTTAGTGGTTGAAAAGGTTGAGGATTTACAGTACATATATACCACAGTACTGTACATACAGTAGCATGCCGTTTTGTCATGTATTCTCAATTACTGTATAAACACTGGAAAATGCAAACATTTCCTCAAGTGCACCATGTTCAAATTAATGGGAGTATGAGCATCCAGTGTTCATCCATGTACCTATCATTGAAATCAATATGCTCCCAGAGACCCCAAAATGCTTCCCATTGCCAGAAACCTAGTTGTTAAAAATCACAAGATCAACCAATTCCCAATTTAAGACTATCATGTATTTGTGGTTCGAAGTGTACATGAATGGTCAGTTATTATTGTAGGCCTATCATGAGGTTAACTGTGTACATGATCAGTGGGTGTAGTAGGCTTATCGTGAGGTTAACTGTATACATGATCAGTGGATGTAGGAGGCTTATCATGAGGTTAACTTTGTACATGATCAGTACATGTAGTACGTCTATTATATGTGGTTCTCTGAGTGTATGGTTCGTGGATGCAATTTTCCTATCATGTGTGGTTAAACTGTGTACATGATCAGTGGCAGTAGGCCTATCATGTGTGGTTAACTGTATGCACGGTCAGTGGCAGTAGGCCTATCACGTGTGGTTAACCATGTACATGATCAGTAGCAGTACGCCTATCATGTGTCGTTAGCTGTGTGCAAAGTCAGTGGCAGTGGGCCTATCATGTGTGGTTAACTGTGTGCACAGTCAGTAGAATTAGGCCTATCATATGTGGTTAACAGTGTGCATGGTCAGTGGCAGTAGGCCTACCATGTGCGGTTAACTGTGTGCACAGTCAGTAGCAGTAGGCCTATCATGTGTGGTTAACTGTGTGCACATGTATGCACATGGTCAATGGTACTGGAGCCACGCTCCTTCAGAGAGACTACATGTGTACTAGAACATCCATTTTACGATTGAGCTATAAGGTAATCTGATATAAGCAAGAGACAATTAGCTTCTCACTGCTGATGATAATTGCTGGCAAATGGTCAAAACAAGACTTGGCATGCTTTGGTGTTCAGTACAGAGCTAGTCTTAAGATAGAGAGAGCAGTCAGTTGTCATTAACGCAACAGTGAGACTAAAAGCTAGTGCTGTGCTGAAACAGAAAAAATCCATTGGTATTTCTCTGGAGGATTAGAAGGAATTGGATCTAAAGCATCCCCAGCTAGATGACTCACTACTGATAATCCTGGGAAGGACACTATTAATCTCTTTAAAGCACCCCTCAGCACTAGACAATATTTAGACATGTTATTACCACAGCAGTTCCCCGTAACGCTCGCTCTTCTATTTCAGTCCCCAATTTCTTAATGCAGCAAAAGGTGCAGCTGCAGTTCTTTAACTAGTGCATCAGTGCAGATTGAATGTAACCCGTCGCAAGTCACATGTCACACATTTACAGCTCAGGAACCTTAAGATAATGAACAGTAACTAAATAACACACAAACACAGTCACAAATTACAGCTTTCCTTAAACAAGATTGAGTACAGGAGCAACACTGATGCAATGAAAAATGTTTTCTTTTGCAGAAAATAAAGCAGAACAAAATTCTATTTTTACCAGCATCTTCTAAATTACCATGTCTTTATAAATGTCCAAAGGCAATCTCAAAGGACTGGTTAAACTGAAGCATTTAACTGTGTTGAATATGTCACACAATCCTTGATGATGTGATCCGTTTACATGACAACAAGGAGCCTAACTACTGCATTGTGCTACAACTTAGCACAAAACCTCAATTGCCTTTTATTCTTCTTCTCTTTTTTTAGTCTCAAACAGTTTATAAGTGTAAGCTTCTGAGAATATTATTAGGTAAGTTTTCTCTTTCAAACACATAACCTTGAAGGCGTCACTTAGTCCTGGAGAAAAACCTCCACCTGTTATGGTTGAGTCCTTATTGATACAGGTATGTACAGTTGTGTGTGTGGTCTGCTGCATCATACAGCCCACTTAACTGCCCCACCCGCGGTATCATTAACCGTAGACCCCTCACCTCACGTTTACATTCACATACGTATACATGTACACACTCCATACAAGAAAAAATAATTTTTTAATATTTGACTAAAGGCAATATATAAACAGTTTTGACATATCACTCCTTCAAATGTTGTCTACCATCTGCAACAAACTCAATCATTTCAGTAACAAATTACACTAGTCAAGTATTAACTATGTTTTTGTACAAGGCATTTCAAAAAATCATAAACACAAGAGCTCTTGCAAACTCAAAGAGCAAAATGGAGAAAGGAGAAATATCGTAGTTCAGCTGCGTACTGAACAGTTATGAAGCAATTATCAACATCTTGGAAATGCTGAATGCATGAGATGCATTTTGTAACTTTGAACACATTGCACACTTTGTGACCCATAAAGACTGACAATTAATGCATCACAAAGAATGTAGAATAACACATCACATTGTATTTAAATGCTCTGCTGTGAACAGGTGAATGTTCAAAGTATTAAATTTGAAAGAAATGACATTGCAAGCTACTCCACATGTAAATGTTCATTTGGTTACACAGCAGACAGAAAAAAGGTTACGTTTTCACATTTAAATGTTCAAAACTATTCTTCATCACATTTGATAAAGCTTGGACAAATTATAATAAAGATTTAGATTTATTTATTTATTTGTTTGGTGTTTTACAGCGTATTCAAAAATATTTCACTTCTACGACGGCGGCCACCGTTATGGTCGGAGGAAACCGGGCAGGGCTCTGGGGAAACCCACGACGATCTGCAGGTTGCTGGCAGACCTTCCCTTTACAGCCGGAGATAAAAACTTATAAGCAATAATGTACATGTTTCTCTATGTAAATTTACAGTTCCATGTATACCATAAATTTCTTCAATGACTAACTTTCCCATTTTTCCTCATTCTGAGTGTTCTATTGAGTTTAGAAAGGTGTTTTCAGGTTTGTTTGTAAAATGGGATGATATTTTACTGGAAAATTGTAAGTTTTAGCACCAAAAATAATATGGTAAGACATTTTTTTAGCCTCTAAAAATGCACTTTTGTGGTTGAAATATTGCTGTCATTTAGGGTATGTATATTTTCATAATGTCCAAACTCAAGAGAGAAGACTGACCTCTGTACATAGCAGGACTCATCACCTGGATGGAGACTCCAGCTTTTGATTGGCTCAATTCCATGTGTATCTGGACTGTTAGGTTTGTACAACCAAAGGAGAATGGGGCTGCCTTGTATAGGGTGGAATACAAATGTGACACTGATGGCAAAAGGGGGAGGGGAATGAATGAATGATTATGTCTTTACATCACAAAATTAACACATACCATGATTTGAACGTTTGACTTGATATCACTCTGATAATGGGGTAATTGACAATGACAATGTCAGAGGCTATTAGCTGTAGTGCATGGCAGAATATGGCTCAGTGTTACACAATCCTCCCATAGGGGCCATTCTACAATGCTTTATTACACATGTACATGTATTGCCTCCTCTCTCTCTCTCTCTCTCTCTCTCTACACACACACATATACATGTGTACATACGCTAGTATATAGGAGAGGAAAATGGTCTACAGGGGCAGGGCTGGTTGCATTGGTATGGCAGTATACCTTACATAACACCTCAGCTGGCTCCTGTTCTACACTCTTGTTCACTCCTCTCATGTTAGATCATCTCTCGCCATCTGTTCACATGCACTAGCTATCAACAACATCTTTATATTCGGAGGGATAGCAGTGACCTTTATACACAGCTATTACTTTATTTGAGCATCAGGGATGTCTTGATTCAAGGTAAATGACTGGCTGGACAATAAGCTGTGGTGGTGGTGGTGTGGGTGGGGGGTGGTGTGGGTGGGGGGTGGGGGGGGGGGAGAGGTGAAGTTGTCTGTGGAACTGGTCTTACATGTAAATGTACACAACCAAAGTGTTCCATCAATTTCTTTATTTATTTATACAACGGTGGCCAGCATTATGGTACAGGGGAAACTGGGGGCTAAACCCACGACCATCCCCAAATTGCTGGCAAACCTTCCACATATGGCCAGAGAAGAACCAAGCATGAGCTGGACTTGGACCGACAGCAAATTAAGTGTTCCATTAACATATGATTTATGTAACACTGGTTTGAAAGTGTGACTGAAATAGTTGTTTCCACATCTATCTATGGTCAACCAACTTCTGAATGGGATAACCTTCAATAATTTTTGATTGTTCACCTCTGATTAACCACTAATTTAATTGTTGTGCTGGTAATAACAACAACAAACCCAGAATACAAATTGTTGATGGTGCAGGATGCTATCAAATTTCTAGTAAATACTTCATTGTACCGAAATGGTTCCGGCCAGACCATGGCGTGCCAGTGTTGACGTCCTACATCAATGAACTCTATGTACCCTACACTGAACATTTAAAAGCTTCACACCAGCCAAGCCACTTGTTGTTTTCAAATCACTTGGGTAAACTGTAAACTAGCTGTTTAATTTTAAACCACACAGTCACCTTACTGAACTCTGAAGTCCGAAGCATACATGAGTATGTAGCAATGAGCAAATCTTGCATCAGACAATACGGTCTACAGAACTGCCAGACAGTTCCTCGTCCATCTACCAGACATTATGTTGATGGTATTAAAATGCACTGATGCCATCCTATATATAGATTAGTGATGTCATGATTACATGCATGGTACCAGACTGTCTGCTAAATACGAGGGAAGCCACCCTCCATAAAACATACTGAATATGTAGTAGTGACCAAATCTGCCCGAGCCAAGCCAAGCCAAGCCACTTTCCACTGCTGTCTCTGAGCAAGCCACTTAAAGAGGCATATAAAGGCGCATAAAGATCCATGGTGCCATTCACACCACTGTCAAGGTCACCTTTCTTGTCACACATGGTCCAAAGGGTGATAAATGTCTCCAACCCAAACCCCCACAGAAAACTTATGAAAGGCAACCTTATCATCAAATGACACATACTGACTGATTGGCACCAAGGCCACATGGTACCAAATGTTCCAAATGTCCTGAGACATGCACTTACTTTAAACAATACTGAATAATCATGATGTCCAAATAATCGCTGTTGTTTTACTCAGCACAACAACTGGCAGCATGCATCTATCTACGTAGACATGTACCTTAATTCCTCAACCTTCACAACCGCCTCTGCAAACAATATTTTAAAACATTGTGAGAAAAATGCTAGGTGTACAGAAATAATTTGCACAGTTTCATGAAGCTTGCATCTTTAATGACACAAACAAATCATTTTAGTGTTATTTTCATAATTATTGTATGCAGTAGAGTTCACTGGGAAAAGTGCTTCAGCGGCTGAAATGGTTGAAGATTTACTGTATATGATTCTGTTGTGCTTCAATCCAATGAAGCCATTAATTTGAATTTTAATGTGCTCTTAAGATTCATCATCAAAATTGATGTCAGAAGAATTAGGCAAATGAGACAGTGACTAAGTCACTAAATGTAATGTGGTTTTGTTCTTTGTGGAACATAATCAATTACAATGCACCCTTGGTGTTTTATTTGATATAAACCACACTGGCGCACCTAACTTTTAAAAGCTGATAAAGTCAATTGATACGAGTATCGCTCTGACAGTCAGGAATGCCAGACCTATAAATGTACACACATGTATCTATATGGTGATTTGGGGTTCACCCTGGCATTATTACACGCACAAGCTTTGCACAAACAAGATTCTCATCATTTTGGGTGACCAATTGGAACAGTCAATCATGTGTCTGGCTAAATGGCAGGTCAGAGCTAAGAGCAGTGGTCAGTCAACCTTTAAAGATTGACTGTCTTGACGGGGAGAGGTTCTGAACAGTTGAGCCAACACCATCAGTACCGTAAGACGACTTCCATTAATACAACACTACAGCTGCCATGTTTGCAGTGGCCAGATTTCAGGCTGGCTCGATCAATACTGGCTTCTGTCTACAGCAAAATGCCTCAATCTATCCCCATGGCCGCTGGCTAAGCCGCCATCTGACTTGCAGCCCTAAACCACTTGCCTAGCAAACATTTTTCTTGCCAAGGAAACAATTTCTCGTTAACCCTGGACAAATCTTTGTGGTTGAACAATATTATGATGTCTACAAACCTTAAAAACAAGCACGTTGTTAGTGATAAAACTGTGCTTGCACATGTAGTAGGTAATGTGGTAGGCAATCAAGCCAGCTAGAAGAGCAACGTACATGTACACGTATCAGTAGGAGGTGTTCATTTTTCAGCTCTTTGCTCTACATTAATGACTTTTGATGGGTCACGCAAACGAAGACGTTCATTACCCAGCTTGATCCAAGAGGCAAGTATACAAGTGAGGTTTTTTGGGTGCCTGTTACAGAATTATGTATATTGACAAATCCACTGCTGCAGAAAAAGGTATCATCAATGCAAATAAATGATAGCGTAATTTAATGTAATCCACCTAAAAATTATCTCAAAAAAGCCATTTTTAGAGGCAAATAGAAGTCATCAAGGGTTACTTTTTTTGCTGAAACTTCTTTCCTGTATGTTAACATTCTACATTCCGAACAGATCTTGAAACACCTTTATTAGAGTTCTCAGAATCCGAGACAAAATGAGTAACTTGATCGTGGACAAAATTTTAGGTCCTATACAGCTAGTACTTCAATAAAAGGTACATGTTCATATGTAGCTCTTAACTGAGAGAGCAGAGCTCTTGGACTTAAATTTTCTCTTCATTACTTTGCATAAAGCATACATTATTTACAGTTTTAGACACATCATACTTGTCCAATTGCCCCTTCATAAATATGTTCAGCGGCTGATTTCCAGTATGTGCTACTGGTTGTGAACACAATGATGGTGTGCTCAAACCTATGTACTCCCTGATCACCCACATCTAGTTGATGATATTAAATGGTCTATCAAATGATCTATTATATGGCTTATTTATTTATTTATTTGATTGGTGTTTTACTCAAGAATATTTCTCTTATACGACAATGGCCAGCATCATGGTGAGATGAAACCGGGCAGTGCAAGGGCAACCCACGACCATTCGCCGGTTGCTGGCAGACCTTCCCATGTATGGCCGAAGAGGAAGTCAGAAAGAGCTGGACTCAAACAGCAACCGCATTGGTGAGAGGCTCCTGTGTCATTACACCGCGCTAACGTGCTACCCAACTGAGCCACGGAGGCCGGCAGTATATGGCTTACAATGTACTACATGTATCATACATTACGAATACAAAGAAATCAATAATTAGCATAGTAACACTAATTTTTATTCACTTTTCTTGGAATATCGCAAATCTTCTTTGCAGAAATACAACAGCGGGATGCAATTTGGTAGGTTAGAAAAAAAGAGAAACAGGGAAATGAAACTGAAATTTCCTATGAGTTTATGAAAGCGATTCATTGTTTCGAGGTTTGTTTTTGAAGATAAATCTAGGATAGATGTAAAAAATGTAAGTTTGAGCAACAAAAGCAACATTTCATGACCACTTATGACCAAATACAGCACTTAAAAAAAAAATGCATATGACTGGTTGACAGTGGTGATGGCGGACTCTAAGTAAAGTACAATGTCTGTCACACTGAAGTCTGCAAAAGCTATAACCTTATGTGCTACATAATCACTGACTTAGCTCAGCCAAGATTTACGCATCTCACACATCTGTCCTTCAGAGAGCGTTTCTGTTTCGCTGCAATAAAACTTGAACTGTTGCAGTATTGGAAGTGGTGCACTGAGCAACATTGGCAAGAAGTGTTTTTGAACTTTTAGCATCTCCACAGACGCGCTTCATGGTACATGAGATAACACACAATGCTATCAGACTTGATGTTGATGATCAAAATACAAAGGGTTGTCCTGTTTCAAACACTTAAGGAGAGCAGTTCCTCAAAATAAAGTGCTGAGATAAGAAACCAATACTCCACAATAAGGTGTATAGCTAAAACATAAGCTTTCAACAGGCCTCTACTCTCGTGACTGAGTCACATTTTATCTGTTAGAAGCGGTTCTGCACATGCAGTGGAAACTCTGACAGATGGACCCCTTTACCATATTATGACCCGTAAAATATGGTCACAAAAATGCACTCAATCTGCCTGCCTAGATTCGGATATGTATGTCTGGTTCCCGCAGATTTCCAGCTGTCATAATGATCCGTCCTCCTGGACGGACAGGTTAGTGCACACAAACAGCAGCCCACAAATCAGCAGGCCTGATTAACCAGGGTCAGACACACCTGGGCTAGGCAGCTTCCTCCTCGCTAAATAGCACCTGTCATCAGATCCAGCCGAAATCCCTCCCAGCTCACTAATTTCAACCTTCATCATCATCATCATCAGGTATTGTCTCTCTCCTTCCTAGCATTCCCTATCCCCCCCTCCCCTAAAATCAATTATCAACCTTTACCATCCAAGGCAACCACCCAGGCTGAAAATTTCATTAATTCGATTTTTATAGCTCCTTGGAGTCTTGCTGCAAAAAGCGGAGGCTGGTTGATAAATGAGTGTTTGCATCCGCATGGTAAAACCTGTTCACGGCATAGTGCGGGGGTAGGTGGTGGAAAGGGGGGAGGGGGGTATAGGAGAACTAACATGGTCAGAGATCACAGAAACCTGTCTGTATGCGAGTCAGGCAGGGATAAAAATGCTGAGTTATCCTGCACCCTGGCTGATTGAACCCACAGGTCAATCCAATCAATACTCAATTCATATCCTGACAAGCTACCATATGTTATGTACATTGTGTATAGAGCAGCCAGGAGAAACAAGGCCTTTTTTTGCCCTCCCCCTTGGCTCACTGCCCTGTAGGGAGCTCTCTACAGATGGAGGGGAGGAGTGTGTGTGTGTGGCATAGTGCAATGTGATGTAATACTATAGCCTGCTCAGGTTACCACTATGTGTACATAATACATTACAATATACATGTACACAGGCCTACATGTACAGCAGAGATTGGATATACATGTGTTCCTGCACCCATGTCTGTTTCACACACATGTAGGTCTACATTTCTCAAATCCTTTACATAAGCTTGCCATGATATGGCTGCAATATGTAATCAGTTTCTTCTATTTCTTCTAAATTTTAGGACACCTGGTCTGCTCATTTTAGCCAACATATACATAATTCTAGTAGAAATATTTAGTTTCTTTTGTCTCACTTGGTAAAACCATCTAATGAACAACATACTCATATCTTTACTTTTCCATCAGGCTGGTAAAGAAATATAACATTCTACTTTAAACACTACTGATATCTGTCCCAAATTTGAGAAGAATTAAGGTAAGCCATAATCAATGATTCTACAGATGTGGTTAATAAAAGACCATAAAGGTGATCCGGTTAGATTGCAAGTGAGCCATTCTGATTTTAACAGTTGTCGTTTGCGTACCTGTACATACCTGTAAATGAGGCTATGAATATTCTAATACACATACTTCTGAGGCAAACTGGGCAAAGTAAAATTCATATGGCAATGAATGGCATAATTTGGTCAACATGTCCAAATGTCTTAGATGGTCCAGTCAATTTCTAAACTCAAATCCTTGTCAGGATTGAATTCTTGGAAACCAAGATGGAGGACAGCTCAGAACACAATACATGAACAACAACATGGCAGAGATCCAGGATACCAGGAAAATATGTGATGAAGATATTCATACATGGAATGCAGACCATTATGTGAACTAGTTAATACTATTATCAAGTGTACAAGCATACACTATTGAATCATGACCTTCATTTTTGCATGAACTGAACCATATTTGTGTGGGTGAAGCAAAGATGAAAGAGAATGGACATTTCTCTAATAGCCAACAAGACACAAGTGCCACCCCTCAAGTCAGAAATTGGTCTTTTCCATTCTCTACAGAGTCAGCTCCCTTGACTCAAGAGATTCTTGCTCTTCAGATAAAACCAAAATTGGTCGATGGAGGTCCTTGCCACCAACTGTATAGAAAACTAGTAATAAATAGTTATTCAAAAAGCATAACAAAACAGGTGTGCACCTAGAAAAAAATTATGAAACCTGTGTGTGGCTTTATTAGTGATGTGACGCTTAACATTCCTGTCAGCTGGTTGCAGAGTGTGATTCTGAGAGGTCACCACAGGTGACATTTTACCTGAGGCTGGCAAGCCTATTAATCAGGATTAACAGATGTCCATTGATCAATCAAAGGAGATAATACAGACATGCTAGTGAGAGGGGAAATTTACCCACCACTTCAGTACCAGTCACCTGTAAACCTATGTTGATTCAAAGTCGGCTAAGATCAAAGGCCATTACATCTACAATCAATTCCAAAGACCAATACACAGGTAAGCTGACAGCCAAGCAAACAATCTCTGCACTGCTGTAGCATGTCCCGTTTGGGGTGGGGTGTGGTAGGTGGGTTCAGGTGTAGTATTGTATGCTAAACTTCAGAAAACCAGGCTTTCAAATTGTCTATAGAGTTGTTTCCCTTTACAAGACAATAACTTTTTCACTATGCTGACACACATGCAGATGTTACCTGTTTATCTTTACAATGATTGCACATGTAAATAAACACAGATTCACTTGTAAAATATTTATTTATTTACTTATTTGATTGGTGTTATACGCTGTACTTCAAAATATTTCACTTATATGACAGCGGCCAGCATTATGGTAGGAGAAAACCGGGCAGAGCCTTGGCGAAAGATGAAATATAAGCAAATGTACTGTATGACTACTGATTTATTTCATGGTAAGAATACACAAGGCAGTTTTGTGTATTATATATTATGCGCATGTGCATGTACATCTACACAGCAACAGGTAAGATAAAATAAGCTTTATACAAAATAAGTGAACTAGCAAAATTCTGCAAAATAACACTAACACTTGCTGGTATGTAATAAAATCAGAGGCATAATACAAGTATATCCCAAGATGAAGCCACAGAGCCACCATGAAGAACTACTTGCTGCTCAAAACACTCTCTGATTTTCACTGTTCACAAACATACTTAAATGCTTAACAGGTACGCAATGAACGTTCTTCCATAAATTATCTGGGTGTTAACTTTTAACTTCAGACAAGATGTAAACAGCTTCTAACCTAAGAGCAGACACAAGACATCCATCTTAATACTACAAACTGCATCCTTCAGTACACCTGTAGGCTTCATGTGGGGTGCAGGGCAGAAGTTTGATCTCTGACCTATAAAACGCCAGTAGAGCTCAAGTCAGGGTGCGTACCCATCAACAACATACCTGTATTCCAGGCTTAATTACAGCAACATCAGCATGCCAGCTCAGATCACACTCAGAAGTCAGACTAGATTGAAAGAGGAGCTGCACTCCAGTGACATTTGTAAATGTGGCCGACAACGCAACAAAAAAATTAACATAGCTTCGGAAGATGCCTGCTTGAAACCCTTTCTGTCTCATGTAAGCCTCTCTGCTCTCTCACAAAATTGTGTGTATTTTCGCACACATGGCTGCAGGTTTCTATGTGTAAGTGATGTTCTCTAATTTTTTTCTCACCGGAAAAAAGTGTGTACATTGTTCAGTCAGGTGTGTAGAGAAACACGTACATATATCAACCTCTATATCACAAGCTGAATCATTGTAATCAAAGGACAGGTATTTTTAAATTAAATCCACCTGAACAATGAGTAATCTTTCTCCAGGCTTGAACGACCATTAGCTAGACAATATTAAACCATAGCCAAATTAATCTTATCCTATCAGAGTGAACAAGACTGCTTTCTCATGTGTTGAACCTACATCAGGTGACCAGATTTACATGCTCAACATCAGCCTGATTAATCCCAGTTATCTGAAAGTTTTCCCACACTCCCAATGACAGTTGTATGACACTTGCACATACAATATACACCATCCCCTGCACCACACATACACTGTGACCTTCACCACACACAGTGACCTTCAACACATTTACTTTCATCTGTACACTGCCAATGTCGCATTTTTTCATTTGATACAAGACTTCAAGGCACAGAATCTATTTATATAGAAGACTTCAAAACACAGAAATGAATCTATTTCTATAGAAGACTTCAAGACATAGAATCTATTTTGATCAACTTTACAATACTGTCAGCTCACTTGACGGAGATAGGCAGCTAAATACTGTACACAGGCATAGTTTTTAAGGGTAGCATTAATGGATGTAACATATATCTAAATTATTTTTTCATTTGTATTCCAGGAACAAATATTTGTACATTTACAGTGTATTTATCTATTTGACAAATGATTAATGCCATGTTCAGGAATATTTCACTGCCTGGTCAAATCCACCAACCTTTGGCAAGTCCCTGACAAAATGTCCCACGCGTCACATAGAGATATGCACACCATATTGGTGGAAGAGAAAGTGGTCTTCAGCGAACATTAGATGGTGCAAATAGTCCCACAAATGCTATTGATCGCTTATTGTCACCTGAAAAGCTTACAAGCTGAGAGCAGTGAGAATGTTAGTATAACCTTGGGATTCAATTACAAAGGTTTGCATCTCTTTAAAGTACCTTTGTTGACTTTGCCCTGAACTTAAGTTCATACACATGCCAAACTTCACAAGTTTCACGAACGTTCATACACATGTTAAACTTTAGAGGTTCCACGAACGTTCATACACATGCCAAACTTCAGAGGGTTCATGACTAAACCTGTGTCTGAAGAGAATTACACATAAGGAAACTTTTTACCTGCTGTTGAAAACTCCACAACTTCCATACGGTGGTTTCAGGCAACCTACTGCAATGCAGGCAATGTGAAGTGCTTACATTTTTTGAGTGCAGTGAAGCTAATATGGAATGTCTAGTATTTAAAAAGGCACTCAGTTATGTAAATACAACTGTTAAACATTAGTGCTCTTCAGAGTCATAACATGGTCAGAAACAGTTTGATGTTCTTATTGACACTGCATTATATAACAGGGGTAAGCACTGATCATGGACATGATAGATTGGCAGGAGTGAGGCATTGCCTGGCAAATGCTGACCTAAAAGTGCTCCACATATTTCCAATGACAACACATCAGCTGCTGGTACCCCAGGCTTGCCGGCAAAACTACTGTGGCTGGGAGGAGTTGGGTAGGGGTTGGGAGGGGGGACACTTGCCCAGGTTTACCCTGCCCCACCTAATCTCATTTAATGTCACTGTACACTCTGATAACCCTGAATCTTCCACTCCAGTGACAAATTATACCCAGGTAAGTTTGAGGGTCTTACACTCCAGCCTGATGACACAAGACTGTGGAATGTTTGTCATATCTAAAGTCACTACCGGTCACATAGAGAAATGCTTGGAAGAATTATTAAGTGCTTTTAAAAATGACAGCAATGTCCAAATCACAAACACCAAAGAGAAGACTGCACTAAAAGTTACCAGAGAGACAGCTCAACGCAAAACACCCAAAATTCTATGTATTATGCAGTAATAAAAAACAAATTATAACCTTTCATTTTGTAACATGCTGCACATGTTACTGAAATCTTCGCAAGTAAAAGGGCTTGATTTACACATGTATGTGCATTTCAAAATACAGTCCGAACTCATCCTACAATTCCCTAACATACGCTGAATACAGCAACTTAGCAAATTCTTTTTAAGTTTTTGAAAAGCAGGATTAGGCTGTAATAGAGGTCCTGTACTTACACTGTTATACGGTGGTTGTGACGTCAGTACATACATGTAGCTCTGTCACTACAAGAACACCATGTGTACACATACAAGGTACAAATATTTTACACATGTGTCAGCCACATAACTTCAGTCTTGATACAGTGTTAAACGATGATGAAATGACACAAAAATCGTAAATCAAAACTCACTTAAATGGGAACAAAAAAACATCTGTGTACCAAGAGCCTAAATTCCAATAAAATCCTGTACCTGCAGCGTTACTTGATGGTATTGAATTTACATGCAAGTCTGCTTGGAGTGCAGTCAGCATTTATATCTTTCTTATTTACGAGCTTCAAGTCAGGTAGGCTCAGTGAAGATAAGACATATGATGGAGAGAGCCAAGGTCAAAGGTTATCAAGCTGATGAACTGTAAAGTACTGTATTTCACCTAAAGCTTGGTGTGTAAAAATGCACTTTCCAAATCACACAAAGGCCTTAAAATAATACTTTTGATGTCAACATTACACTTTTCCTGATAAAAAATTAAACAAACTTCACAAAAACCTCTTAAGTGGCCCAATAAGTTGGATCAATCAGACAAAATCAAGCAAAATGTGGCATTCAAAAAATGCTAAACTTTAACAGACATGTCTTCAGGGTGATAGCAGGTCGGGTGGAACTTTCCTGGGCATGGGAGGAAGTAGAGCCTGGTAATTGTACCATAAGTGACATCTGGTTTACATTCAACAACAAAATTAACTGAAAGATTACTACTGTAATAAAAGTTTCAAAACATATTTTTGTCACCTAAAAAGTATACTGTTGACAAAAACACACATAAAAAAACACATATGCTATATATATATACATATATATATATATATATACATATATATATATATATATATATATATATATATATATATATATATATATATATAAGTATATACATGGTTGTTAAGAGTAACTTTTTATGACATACATGTACATTTAGCTCGGTTAATCTTAATACAATGCAATGAAACGTTATCACATTGTAAAAGACAGACAAGCAGGAGAACCTGCTTGACATCACGTTGTCAACTGAATCGCTATGAAATACCAGCCTTGACAGATTTGGGAAGGACATACCTGGGCAGTAGGCTAAGTAACAGCAGGTCTGCAAAGCTATTTCTTCAGGTAACTGCCAAGTTGCCAGCAAGAGTCTTACCTAATCCTAGCTAATCATCACAGGTGGTATAAAAAAATCTTAGGAATTTTCCTGCTCCGGTCAACCAAGTATACTGACCCTATCTGCCCTACACTTTTACACCTTACCACAACATGCACACAGCTACCTCCAGTGGAGGCCTTAACGAGTCCTCCACAGGTGGAAACATTCAGGACAAATTAACAGGTACACCTGTCCTACTTGGCAAATTTAAAGCAAACTTTATTTATTTTGCTAGCAGGAGATTTGTGAGGTCAGTTCAAACTGACAAAATGACCCTCTGACACACTTATTACACATTAAGCCTGCCATAAGTGGATTTTTATACATTATTAAGCCTAATGTAGGAAATGATAATTTCTGGTAAATGCCAATCAAGGTGTAATTAGCTAAGCTTTATGAATACGTAAATAACACTCCTCTCAAACACCTTGTAACCCCTGAACATTATGCACACATATATGCCAGGCCTTGAATATGTTTACATGTATGTATAGCAGATTTAACATGTAAATAACTGAGCTACTGGCGAAAACTGTTCAGTTCACAATATTAGTGCCAACAGGAAGATACATCAATTTTTTTTTTTTTGGTATAGGCAAAACCTTCCAAACCACAGTACCTAGATGAATCAGGGCTTTTCCCATATCACAGGCATTTTAGCATTTTTGAAACCAGTCAATGTGGGATTTGTAATAAAGCCTAAGCAAAGTTCTATAAAAGTGGTTGCAAAATATGGCCTTCAGTAACTTTTCTATGTTCAAGGAACACACGAATACCAAGGAATTCTTTTGCCAACTCATTTCCAGAAAAGCATACACATGTAGGTGTTACAGATGTATGTGTGACTTTCTGATAATGAGCATGGAACACACTTGGTGTCATTCCATAAAATATCAAATCAGGACTAACATCGCATCCACATAGAGAATCAGAGATTTGACTCCTGCTATCAGAAACCTGAGTACAGCTGGCCAAGAGTTCAAGGGGTTCAATCGTATTTATTGATCTCCGGAGTTCACAGCGATATGGTCCACACAGTAAGCTCCCTTGAATGTTTCCGTCCACTAAACGCTCGATAGTTCCAAAGACAGCTAAAGGCATTCATTGCCTGGTATTGAGTACAATCCAAAATAAAATATACCACAGACTGTTTGTCTCATCGATTGGTATTCAATGTCCAACAAAAACATATCAAATATACTCCAGGTGGAAAACTTGATGAATTGATTGTCTTCAACAGTAATACATGTATACCACTCAATATCTGAAATCTCTGGTCTTCAGATTTTCACAAACAAGCACAATGTCTGTGTAAAGCTTTTTTTTCTGATCCTCCAATGAGTGCAGGTAAATTCCTAGAACTGTGACATCCAAAAGTAAATCCAGGATATAAGTGCCAAATAACAATGTATAAAGTCCCTGTCATCACCTTGAAGACATTCTGTGCACGCACATGTATCACACCACCAGGCAAAAAGCTGTCTTCCAAGATGTCAGCCTGATATTCAAGGTCAAATTGAAAGTTTTCTTCTATGATAAAATATCAAATGTGATCATCTACTAGTAAGTCTATATACAATATATGTATGTAACGTTTAAACTAGTGTCGTCCACAACAAAAGAAAACAACCAAACATTTCACACCTGTTCGGACTAAGTAAAAATGTGAATAGCTCCATATTCTCAATATGGCATTATTACTGATGAGAATATCTGGAACAACACATTAACTGAAACTACATGGAAATATATTACCTGGATAATCAGTATTTTTAATGTTGTATGTCTCAGTGAGTGATAAAGCATCTTTAGACTATTTGTGCTGGCCTTATCATAGCATCTCTACTAAACTGTAACCTGTATATTGTAGATCAGGAAGAACAACCAAATGCGTAGCTTAGAGTGGACATGTACATGTATACAGGTACAGTAGTTGTAACATACGAGGAAGAAGCCCAACTTATGCAGGATAAGACGCTTACTTACGAACTTATTTACAAGCTCAAGATGTCTCATACAGTCACACTCAATGTCGTGGGTAAACTAGAAAACTCAAGACAAAGAGATAGCTCACATTTCTACATGCATGTTTGTTGTTACAGGGGTACATACCACACTCCGCAGGGGAAGCCTTCTGTCTACCAGGTACACACAGCCACCAGTGCTGAGCCACACTTCTGCACCTGCTGGTCGTGGTTATGACAGTAATGATTGACAGCAGGTGTTAATGAGGGTTGTCACAGCGGCCAGGTACTACGAGCTGTATTGATGTAACACACCTGTTCTATGGCCCTAATCAGCTTGAAGAGTAAAGACAAACTTGCGGTGTATAAGAATAGCACATTACCCAGTCGACCTAGATCTGAGCCTGCAGGTAAGCATGATACATGCCTGGTGATGAAGATAAGGCAGGTTGAGGTATGAATAGGGCATGTTTAGTTGCTAGGTGTGTTAAGCAACTGAGCCTGTCTGTACTGTGGAATACGGATAACATTGTGTAAGTCATATACCTGCACCTGTTTATAAACAGAAAGGGAAAAAGGTGCAGTAAAAAAATAAAGTACGGTACGTGCATATATGTAATTACATCTTGTGTGAAATGCATGAACATGTGAACAAAACAGCCTTTGACTTACACAGCCCTTTGATCTTCCCGTGTAATTACCAGAGGTGATAGCAGTTTACTCCTGTCACTGACGGCCGTCCTGTATCTCAGAGAGATGGCCAATCTTAGGCCCTCCACTACCTCACTTGACCAGCAGTCAGCTGAGCAGATAAGTGGCTATCACACACCTGCATTAGATCCCCTTTATACAACGCCAGCTGATTAGGGTCTGGTCACACCTGGACATCTATAGGTATCAACCAGTAATCTGTGGAACATCTATCACACACACTTGATAGCCCTTTTATCAGGTAACCCTCTTGAAACGCTGGGAACACAATCTGCGCTAGATCCAAAAGAATAACTAACCTCTTCAGCCACGACCTGACGTTCACTTAAGCCCTAGAACAGTCCAACGGGCTAAATGCAGCCTATTTCTTGGGGGCTTACAAGCTTCAATCAAAACCTATCAGGTGAGTGAGAATGGCAGGAGCAGGGAAGTCTAGCCTCTGACCAGGTGAAATGTCCATACAAGTATGAATGCAAAACACAAGGTTTATTGACACAAGTACACCGCTTACCTCAGCTGGGACATAATGGGCTTTGACTGGTCAACATGTGATTCAGGGCATCCTAATGTCTGTGGTCAGTCAAGTGGAAAGTTATTTGGGTCAGACTGGCCAGGTCACACAGATATACATGTACAGGTAGACCTTAAATGTCAGCTAACAGCCATAACTCATATATGACAGCCAATAAAACATTGGATTCCTTAACAAGCTGATTGATTTTAATACCTAAATGTTTTTATCTTTTATCTTTATTGCTCTGGATGAAGAGATGGGATCAAGGCCGAAGGGGTAATGACGCAGTGGACAGGAATGCATAGGGCATTCAGGTTACCTGCCTGCTAAATAGACCCTTGGCCTTAACACCACATACAAACCTTCCCTTCTCCTTTTTCACCTGAGCACATATACAGGTACATGACCAGTCAGATGATGCCTCTGACAGTTCTCAGCAATTAACTGACAGGTTTCTGATTTATTACCCACCATTACCCTATCTGTCATGATTTAAGAGGGTAGGTGCATGTACAGAAGTCTGAATTTAAGACTTATGAAAAAAGATGAACGTCTCGAAGTCTGGAGACGAAGAATTGATCAGACTAAATCAATTATCACTTGCACATGTCTGTCCATGTACAGCAAATGACCAAAATTATCAAGTACTAAATATCAAACAGCAAAATATCAAAACTAAATGTCATATATTTCATATTACCTTTGATGTTGAAACTCACATTTTTCTGGTAGGACAACATCCTACCTTCCGCAAAAACCTCAAAAAAACATTTCTAAGATCAGCAGAACTCTACGAATCAAAGTTTATTTATCAAGGATTATTCAGACAAATAAATACAATTTAATCTTCCTCTAACAATCATAATAAGATCAAAAGAACTCTCAAATTCAGGCAAAATGTGCAATTTTGTCATGGTTTAAATTTTAGGCTATTTAACATATTACTGCTTAATCCAAAGCTGAGAAAATACAAAATGGAGCTGAGCAAATCTTAAACAAAATATATGTGAAATTGCTCACTCATGGAAATGGAAACATTTCACATACTGTAATTCTTCAACATTTTTGTATGTTTGCAAGGTGTTTATTCAAGCATATTTTGAAGACATTGGTCTGTGTTGAATTATTCTGTGTTGACATATAAAATTTAACTTTTTGTGAAGCCCTGGCATCAACAAATCCAACCAATGTAGTTTTTTCCCCAAGGTCAAATTAAAAATTGTACACAAACTGCACTGAAAGTTACTATTTTATATGCAAAAAAGGTTGAGGAATTAGGGTACTTCAGTACTGGTAAGCTCATGAGGATTGAAACAGGGGAGAGAACTCCTGATGTCACCAGATCAGATCAAGTGTTTGAAAATGTCACAACTGATAGGCTCATTGATCAAACACATACATTCAGTGCACACATGTTACAGGAAACTCCACCTGACCTACAAGTTAGGTACAAAGATACAGTAAGATAATACAGGGCTGAGAAACCTTTGGTACAGAATGTCAGAGTCCTACTGTGGCGTGAAACCTCAGGAATGTCCCTTCTGACTCAAACTCTGGAAAATGTCAACACTGCACTAACCAGTTTTGAAATTGAAAAAAAAAAACAACAAATATTTAACAGCTTAAACAGAAAATACCTCAGCCAGAAATTCCCAAAGTTTGCTTCTTAAGACCTGAATCACAGCTTGTAGAAGAAGGTTATTATCTATCTCTCTACACAAATACCTGCTCTTAATAGCTTACTCATACATTCAAGTACACATTTCTTTACGCATGTAGAAGCACAGTACATTGGGACATGCACCTCTATCGTGTTTATATTAACCATGGTTTCCCATGAATAAACCGTACAACATTATTAAACTAGAATGAAAATGTACCAAACATCATAAGAACAATCCATGGAGGGGACAGTGAGTATTAACAATGTTAAACAAAGGAACAACAAAACTAGTACATTCACTGATTTGTTCCATACACATGGCTGAATCAGAAAGACATCTTTGTGTATGGAGGCCTTAGTTTTTTTTATCCAAATACTGGAATAAAGTGAAATTTCACACCACGACGAACATTCACTTGTGAATGTAACAACTGTAGATGTGAGGCAAACACATGCATGTACACAGAAAAATTTAATATTCTGGGACACCGTTACATATGCAGTGACAAAGTTTGATCTAATAAAGAGATAAATAAACATGTGTTGTTAAAATCGGCTAAACACAAGCACAGAGGCCAAGCTTTCCTTGATCGTGTGACAAGATCTGATTTTACAGCAGGCGGAGGGTCACATGGCATGGCGTGCAGCAGCCGCAGGGGATGTTATAAACTACATCTGACATCATTCCTACTGATGTAGCGGGTACAACACATTATCTAGTAGCTTACCTCATAGCGCACAGGGCAGAAGTTAGAAATCACTGAGACATCCTTTTGTGTTCACACCAGTCACCAGTGATTTTTTTACCCCCAAAATGTCAGTGTGCCAAACAAGAGAGAACAAAGAGTGCTAAGGCCACACTGGTTTAATACCTCTGACAGACAGACTGGCTTTGTCTGTCCTTGTACAAGGGGGGGTAATCCAGTGTGGGTGTCCTCAAGGCCTTGGCTGAGTCAGACACCTCTGGTCACAATACCACGACAACTATGGCATGGGTAACAGCCTAGGGAGAGCCTAGACAGACTGCCCTCAAATTCAGCAGATCACATGTCCCCCTGGACCCTGTCAACTATTGTCATCTCAATGAGGCGCAGGACTGAGGACATTTCCCTGTGCGGGCCCTCCAGCACTAGCAGCCGTGGGGGACCATTGTAACCCAGACAAAAAGAGAAGGGATTCCCCCATATCACAGCTGGGAGTAATGGTTATTTGCACTGCAGCCAACCAGGGAAATATGCACAAGGAATTTTCTGGACAAAAGAAAAATAAATTCCCTTGTTTACTGCTCGCTGATCTGTGAGATGTGGTATTGTCCCTGATTTGCATGCCAGGACAATAAATCTTTATTAAAATCTAAACACAGTTGATTAACATGACAGCTTTTGATAATGGCGCAACACATGATATTCAAATTTATGCTTATATCTAAATCAGAGTGGACAGCCTGGTGGATCACTTTCATTGGAAGGCAGCTCATAGGGTTACGCTTACATCATCAAGTATTCAGTTACACTAATCAGAATGAGAGTCTACACCTATCATACTACAAATGTCCGTATATAATATCACTGCCTCTTGCCAAGTATTGCCCTTTCCCAGCACTCTCAAATTAATCACAAAGATTGCTGTGATATACCAGTTAAATATGACTATGACTCATGGACGTTGTTTTCAACTGTAAAAAAAAAAAAAAAAAGAAAAAAGAAAAAAAATATAAACTTGTCCTGGTTTCAACTTGCTCAGATGTTTGAAGGCATTTCTTAAATAAAAACACAACTGGCATACTGCTTAGAATATGTGCACCATGCTGAAATTCCAGTTAAATACTTTCTCACACAGATAACCAAGCCTATTCAGTTTTTGCTTGGAGTCGGAAGTTAAATGGCACGCATCTAGCACACCAGTAAGATTCTTTCAAAGGTTTAAAATCATCAAGACACAGACATCAAAAACAAAGAGAATTAAAAAAAAGAGGAAATTCAGTGCAAAGCTGCTGACATTCAACATGGGTGGTGCAATGCTTGTTCTGAGGGAAATCTATCTTTGATTTGGGTAAAAAACAGGCTAATCTGTCATACATGTACTTTTACTGGTGTATACTATTATTTATACAAGCTTTCATACCAGCCCAAAAGTCGCTGTGAAAAAACATTTTAAAACACCACACCCTACAATCTGGGAAACAAATATGAAATAAAAAAAATGCTGCAATATTCTTAGTTATTTTGGCTATTTTGTGTAGGAAGCCACATCTTATCTACAGGCTATACACACTGACTGATAATACTGCGTGGTACAAGTATTACTTTTGTTGGCAGTGAAGACATTTTGTGTATTGAATGAATGATTATGACTGAAAACCCTTGGCAATATTGCAGCCATATTGTGGCAATTTTGAGTATTGGAAAAAAAACACATTAAAGCAAGATAAAGCAGTTCCTGTACAGTACAACTCAAACACAAATGGATAGCTTTTATCAGTATGTTTCAAATAAGTACATTTCCCCTTTGAGGTCACAGATTACCAGATTGGTTGCAACATTAAGATAAGGATTGTCAGGTACAAGTACAAGGTCTATGAAGGTGTCCTTCACTCACAAACCTGACAGCCTTTTGTAGAAGTCTAAAAAATTTCAAGAACAGCAACTGAGTAAAAATAGAAATAAATATTCTATTCTATAAGCGTAGGTTTAGCCAAAAGGGTGTTTCAGTGTCTTCGAAAATAGGAGAAAATTGGAAATGAGATGGTCTGATTTCAAATTCTGGCTAATTCTATGCTTATAAGAAATAAGTAAATTTCATGTTGTGTTTTTATTACAGCCTTACAATCCCAATTGCCCTAATGCCATCAAGTAATCATAGCCTTTCCGAGTGTTTCAGCCCTGGAGAAGTTTTAAAGGTCAAATGATTTACTGTACTTTCATTTTTAAAGCTACTGGGTACATCAATGAAAGATCACTGACAAACGAACTAAAGCCATAAGCACCATGTATGGAAATAGAATATCAGTTTATCAAAGATATGATCATTTCTTTGATGTTGACATATGCAAAGCCTGATCAATACTTGATAGATGACTCATGAGAGCATGGTGATTATATTACATACAAATAATCCCCTGACGACACAAACCCAAACCAGCATCACAAACTCACAGCACTTTGATGTGTTCTTTTTCCTTCATTCCTCACCAAGGGTATTTCAACTAAAAAGAAAGCGGCCGGCTTTAACAGTAACTGGCTCCTTCAACATTTCCTTTACGAACAATTCAATGCCGGTGCACACCATTTCCCCTGGAGAATTGCGGTTATACAAGTGCTAACAACCACTGTCCGTATTCATTATCCCTCCAGATTATATTAATCCTTTAAGCCAACACTGGGAGACTGGAGGCGTAAATTCTCATGGAATATTTATTGCTGCACTTATTAATACATTATTAAATGTGAATAGTCCTTTCCAGCAACACATTACAGGCAGTCAACAACAAAATGAGTGTAAAGGCTGATGTATTAGAATCTGGACACAGCTGCTTGCACATGTAAGTGACAGTCAGCCTTTTCAGGTACATGGTTGAACTGTTTACTTCTTGTATATATAATCTTTTCCCATACATTTGAGAGCATTGCCTTGACTACAATAATATCTACTTTCTCACAAGTGGACAAACCCTGTATAGTTACGTCGAAAACCAAAACATATCTAGAAATTGCGTGCAAATTTAACTAAAATCGAGGGTTGTTGTTGATCACTGTGATCCAATCATACCACTCAGCTCAACTGACTTCCTGCCATTAGCAAGTCTAGCATCATCTTCATATTTCTTTAGAAATACTTTTGGTTACTCATAAAATGACAATCAAATAAATAAGTATGGTAAATGTTTTCTACTCCTTGCAAAAGTCACACACAGGTTCCAAGTTTACTGAGTCCACCACTTGTGAAAAACACTGCACTCTCAAACTGCATTTCTTAATGCTATAGTTCAGTTTTAATTGTTACAGTATCGGATCACAAATCATGTTATCCAAAGTAGGCTACTGACATATAAAACAATACAAAATTCCTAAGTCTTCTCTTTATTATGCACAGAGATGCCTGCATATTGACAAAATTGATAGGGATTCCACTAATCAAGGTTTGTACGCATTTCTTACCCTTTTCTGAGAGATACTAGAAAAATTCTGAGTACCCGTTGGCAAATTTGCTATTTCTGCACTCATATCCCGAGAGCCTTGGGGAGCTCTGAGTTTAATGTCAGATAACAACGCATCCAATGTGCCATGTATGTTCTGAGGCGAGGAACAAATTAAATGCTGCAAACCATTATGTTTAAATGTGATGTCATTTTAGATAGGAGTTCCAAACAGTCCGCAAATTCAAACAGTGATAAAAATTAGATGCAATTCCTGCATTTTCCACAGAGACTGCAGCGGTGAAGAACGATGAAACATCGCACAGCTGGGATGTAACTAAATTGAGCAGAGATCAGGTGTTTGATTAACGCACCCGTGAAGCTGCCCTTGGGTTGTGTAATTCCAGTTTGGTCCAGAACTACAGATGTGTGTTAGTACAAAGCAGCCCGTGATGGCAGGGTGTTTCAGCACAACCCATCCCACACTCACAACACCAAATGCAGAGATGCGTTCCCCTAATATTAATCCCTGGCTAGCAGTTGTCTAGTGATAGAACTCATTAACAATTAATAACTGTACCATGTTGATGCCATATTCATTACTTAGGACCACCACTGGTGGCTACACCCTCTACCAGATAAATTTTGTCAAAATGCTGATTATAACTAATTTATTTATTTGATTGGTGTTTTACGCCGTACTCAAAAATATTTCACTTATAAGACAGCGGCCAGCATTATGGTGGGTGGGAACTGGGTAGAGACCAGGGGAAACCCACGACCATCCGCAGGTTGCTGACAGACCTTCTCACTTACAGCCGGAGAGGAAGCCAGCATGAGCTGGACTTGAACTCACAGCGACCGCATTGGTGAGAGGCTCCTGGGTCATTATGCTTCGCTAGCCAACTCAGGCACCGAGGCCCCGATTATAACTAATTTAAATGAAATAACATCTATGTATTGCTATCAGTACCCATAATGAAAACTCAGCAAATGCTTAAGTCAGTAAGTACATTGCTGAAACAAATTTGGGAATATAAAAAACATATGAAATAAGACAATACACAACATTTTTAGAGTATTACCAATCTGACTGATTACCATTGTTTAATGTCACACCTAAGGGTATTTCATCCTTGTTTTTCTTTTGTAACCTTCATTGATAACCACTTGTCTTCCACTAACATGGCGCGCATACATCAGTAAAGCGTGAGAAAGTGTCAGTAACTTGACAAAGGCTGGTGGTTTACTCCTGGCACATCAGCTTACTCAAATCGGAAAACCGAGCAGCACAATATAAATCAAACAATTTTGTATTTGGTGTTAAGTTACTACAATCAAATAACTACAGAAATAAAGGTACCGCACCAAACATATTTAATTCCTAGTTGCATGTCAGTAATACTACTGGCTGAAGATTACAGACAAATCCAATCCTTGCCCTTATTACACTGTGGCCTACTTGTCCACTGAACCTGGGTATCCCTCAAGAGGGGATTGCAGAGAGGCTACATTGTACACAGCTACAGATGTTAAAAATAAACCGGGCAGTAGTGTTTGTTCAAAGTGGCATCTTTCTATCCGAAAGGAGCCATTCGCTGCACAGAGGGAACATCTGCTGCTGATCAAACCAGTCAATATTGAACAACATTCATACCATAATTCCCTTAAAAAAAGGGGGGGGAGGGAGACAAAATGCAAGGAAAATCGTGCATTAGTTGAAAAACGGGATGACATTTAAAAGATTTAACAGAATTTCAATAACTCTTAGATTGGCATGTTTGTTAAATTTGACATTATTAAAGATAAAAAACATAATATGGCCACACTAAATGCCAAAAATGTCAGCAAATTTGACATTCTAAGGGAAAAATTTAGAGGGAAATAATTTTATCTGAAAGACAAATCTCATAACAATTGTAACGAATGGGATTTCTTTACAGCAGAATCAAGCTTGCTCCTCTTTATTGAGAGACACTAATTTGGTAAACAAATTTAAGTTCATCTTATGTATGTACAGGGTACATCACAATTATGACTGGATTGTTTCACTCCTGGTGGGTATAAGAAATCAAAAAGTGGAATTTCTTATTACATTTATATATAAGCATGTGTGCAGATGTAAATGTTCCCTTTGAATATTCATGAAGTTTCATGAACGAAAATCCACAAGTACATGTATTACAAGCATATTTTAAGTGCAATCTTTTTTCCATTCACATGTTGGTTAAAAACTTTGAATACCAACAAATAAGAGCAGTTTCACTTGAAAAAACACCATTGAAATTGAACAAAAAAAAAATCCAAAAACATCATCACCACCAACAACAAACGCATAGTCAAAGGGACACTGTAAAGGTCAGCCTACAATATATATACAACTGAGTTTTGTTCACTCACCCTGTAACTGGCTTGTTTACAGCAGAGTAAACCTGGTCAGAACTGTGATACTGATGGTTAAGTCCTGGTTCTCACAGACCAACACTGCACCATCAACAGGATACCATTATAGGCTAGTCCTCTTTAAATGAACTAAGTTAAAACCAGATGGCAGTCTGGTTCCAATTCACACTGACTCTGTAATTGCATTTTCTGGTACACAGGAACATTTGGCAATTAATTACTTGGTGATACAGCAACTCTCTACCAGGTTGTAAAGGCAATGCTGGATTAACAAACTTAACTTTAGCTGGATGATGGGAAGTCTCGTGCTCAGCTGGAAAACAGTCCAAGAAAGCTCAAGTACTTTCATGCAAGATGGCTACAATATTCACAGATAACATACAGTAGTTGTACTAAAGGGAAGAACTTCATGTATGACCACTGCTTTAAGTTCAAAAAGAAGAAGAGAGAAAGACTTCGTTCTTTCACTTGTGCGATGTGAAACAGGAAAATTTCTACCCTTTCACCCAACAGACAAAAGGTTGTGAAAGATGATGTTTATTTTTTCAGGAAATAAAAAAAGTAGATTTATACCATGACAAACTGGCTGAAAGAGGTCAATGGCTCAATGTTTGGTCAGCCAAATGTATAGGCACATCCATATTCAGTTTCTTTAGGAGGGCAACATATAAAGCAATAAGTCTAGACTCCATGGCACTTTGGGATTAGTTGCTTGTGCAGATAAGTCAACAAAAATGGGTGGTATAGGTTAAGGCTTGCCTTTCTGGAATCCAGTTTCCTGCTGAAGAAAACTGAATTCCCAGACACTACAGGAAGCAGGTGGCATTCCAGTGTCTGGTTTTGTCAAATGTCAGCCCAGCATGTGTCCCCTTACCTACAGCGCTGACCACTGTGGGGCCTTGCTGGTCACTTCCAACTCCTGTCTCACTTCAACAGGAGACCAACTATGAGTCACAAAGATCACTTTTCGATAAAGTCCACTGTTTTGAGCCAACATATAAAGTGTACAACGTACCCTGATTCTCAAACCTTCTACCACTGAATCTGAATGAAAATTATGCATTATTATTTGAATGAATGTCAAATTAGCATTCACTGGTAAATCTAAGAGCTTCACAAAAGAGTTTCATTGTCATCAGTCCAAAACAGAACTTGGACAGCGAGTAAGGTGTGTGCTCCCACTGTGATTACATGTATGGTGCATTGAAGGCGTGGGTTTAATCCCAGCCTTGTACAGAGAATTTACAGACTCTAATGAGAATAAGTGATCAATGTCTCTCTTACATCTGTTGTCTTTTCACTCAATTGACTTCCAAGTCTGTACGTACAAACTAGAAGATTCTGTATGTTTACATCGGGCATTCCAGTTTCACAACTGTTGAGTTGTTGGAGTTTGGTGTTGTCAGCACGCAATCAAAATGTACTTAGGTAAACATGATCAAAACACAAGGGAAAAGTTAAAAGATTACAGTAAATGTCAAAGTGCCTTCAATGCAAGACCACAGTATAGATCCTGTACCCGCTTATTAAACACATTCAACAACTGAGGTAACAAACACACTGGACGAATATAACATCTTGATTTACCACAAATAGACTTACTCTCGTCTGTTACGGCCTGAACTGAATAGCCAAAGAAGATCGATGTAAGAAGCCAGCAAACAGCTTAGCCCCCAAATCCTTTAGTTCAGACTTATCTAGGAAGTCATCTTATCACTACCAGGCCATAAACCCATCTGAATGCCTTATTTTTCCAATGGTGGGTGGCATTGCAGGCAAACCACAATCAATCTCCACCTCATTACTTATTGAAGGTAATTACACAATGTGTGGAGATGGAACTAATATAGAAGCTTACTCTCACATTTACCATCCCATAACTGACATACTGATAATAAAACAATCTCATTCTCCAATGAGACTTGCACAGAAGTCATCAAGACATGAAAGATGATGCAGCTTCATATACCTTAATTCTTCACTCTTTTCACAAACTAAAGATCAACTTTTAGAGTGATTTATGCACCATTTTAATTTGAATACGGAGTTGAAACCACATTGGTTAGGTTGGCCAATCTCAGAGGTTCACAAAAAGTATAATTTTATATAAGCCTACACATGTTAATACCCTCAGAATATACTTGAATAAACATCTTGGAAACATGTGAAAATTTGAACCGTTACAAATACACAGACATATGTACACTGTCATGTCCCAAGAAAACATCCACAGATTTATAAAATTTGACTGAATGTCTAATACCATCCTAATTACTTTGAGAAAAGTTGGAGAAATCCTATAATTATTACACTTTTCTACAATTTGCAGATGTTACCGGTATCTTAACCCATAAGAAGACATTTCACAAAGAAAAAAGCAGGTAACTATCCATAAAAGTTTACGGTCAAAATAGTAAAACATCAAAAGTTGTTTTGAAAAAAAGGTGACCAAATTGAGTTAGGGATAGTTTCAACTCACTGCAACCTGCCTTTGAAGACTTTTATCTGATGAAACGAGTCGAATGTTGTTTACAACTATGATTAATAAGCATTATTTGGTTGACCTGATGCACATGTACGCTTCAAAATGACTACCAGTCCAAAAGACACTGTCTAGTGTAATAGGAGATCAAAGGTTTGATACCGGTACACACACAGCCGATCAGCTGTAATAAATGACAACTTCCAGACTTTGAAGATTGTGGACAAGGGCTGATAGTAACAGGGGAAACACAAGTTCAAAGAAAGCATTCCCTTCAAGTGGTGGTGCTACATGGCACATGAAAAAGGAATTAAGGAGGGAACAAGACAGTATCATGTTGCCTTTTGGAGATGAGGTCATTTCCCCTGCCAATCTGAGCGCAGATGAGCTGCCATGCCAACCATGTGATTAAAGACTGATATCTTTGAACAGGAAGCTAAAATCCACAAAAACCAGTGTCAGTCTGTCTGGATGAAGAAGTAGGTGCAAGCCAGCCATTTCTCATCCTTCTAACAGACCTGCTGCATGTTCTGGACCACTGGACACTGGGCAGTAGCAGGTTTCAAAGCTTCAACCATTCACTGTAAGGCAAAGGTCAGTCAGCCAAGGTCTCTTAGGAAAACACCAGTCATGCTGCCAACTTCAGCACATGTTATTTCTCAAAACACACACCCAGGATTTACTCTAAAAGCATCATCACCCTACTGGAATGAAGACCGGTTTCAGATTATCTGACTAACACTGTGCTAAGCATAAAACACAACCTGAAACAATTTTACTGTGTTTGTGTTATGAATTTGTTAACTTCTGTGTCACTTAGCGCCCTTCACAGGAGAGGCTGAAATCAGATTTACAAACAACAAAATTCGTTATTAAATAATTGTTTGTTTGATTGTTTATTACAGGAGTTTAAGTCCAGCTCATGCTGGCTTCCTCTTCATCTTTAGGCGGGGAGGTCTCTCAACAACCTGCAGATGGTCATGGGTTTCTCCCGGGGTCTGTTCGGTTTCCTCCCACCATAATGCAGGCTGCGTAGTATAAGTGAAATATTCTTGAGTACGGCGTAAAATACAAATCAAATAAATAATATCACAATTAGGTCAAAACTATTATCAGTGGATGGATGTCTAAAATTCAAACTTTTCTTTCACAAAATCATGCATTTACTTTTAGAAAAGAGAAAATTCACCCTGAATAGCCTATTCCTGTACATTTCCAGGCATTTAATTCCGTCTGAAGCAAACATATTTGAACAGCACTGAATGGGGAAACTTTTGCATCATTGAAATAATGTAGATCTTTACTGGCCAACACATGAAACATCCTCCTTGATATGACACAACTAATTGATTCTCATGACTGAAAACAACCCTTAAACTAAGACTGTCTGTGAAAAGTAACATCTAGATGAAACAGTCAAGCATATTTATGTTAAATCAACATGTTAGGCCACATACGGCCTTAATTAAGACTCCCCCTTCCACCCCCAGACATGGCTTTAGTACTGTCATTAAGATGCTATTCCATCACGTTTTTATAATGACTAAATTATAACATACATGCACCTGCAGTTTGTTACTTTCTCACTACCCCCACCTCAATAAAAGGTAAACAAGCAAGCACACCTACACACAAGACGAAGAGAAAAATAAAATGGAAACAGTAAACCACCACACACACATGCACACATAAATACACCTACACTGCGAACATATTCACTTAACATCCTCACGGGCACGTTTTCAACAGAGGTAAACATATCTGTGTCTATGGTAGCACGGCCGGTATGCAGCTCTAAGTGCTGCAGATACCTGTATGATGGGGAGGGGGTTTCAATCTTACTGTGTGAAGATGAGGTAGTTCGGGGGTAAAGAAGCCCCTGACGCGGGGCAACTGCCACACTGGTTGTCAGTTCCTACAGAGGAGATTCTGACGCCTCCTGGGGGCTAGAAATAAACCAGACGGAGAACCAATGTTGCACTTATGAAACATTATCTATTTACAGCCTCTCAGATATTTACTAAGTTGCTGATGCAGCGCCATGTGCTCAAACTAATTTCGCAGAGGAAATCTCCCCCTGCAGTTTGATTCATTCAGAACTATTCCACAATCCCCACAGAAAGTAAATTAGTTTGCACGGTTTTGGGGGGGAGGCTGCGAGGGGTTTTGCTGTAAACAACCCTTCTGGAGAGGTGCTGAGAATGTGTCACTGAAGATAGCTATCCATTTCCAGGTTTTTTCATGAGGAGACATGTAAGCTGATTGATGACACAAAAAAGGAAACTCATCTGTGACAAGCCACTCCATGAACAGAAGTTCTTTACTGTCACAGAAGCCGGCATTCAAGAGTATGAATTGGAAGACAGCTACATATATACATAACTAATTTGCCTTACAAACATCAGAACTTTATGCTGATACCTGTATTCTTACAGTACCATTACAATAATCTTTTTCAGTTTTGAGTGAAATTCAATGGCTTTAATATTTAAAATTTAAATTTACATGTACAAACATAAATTCAAATTTTCATTCACTTCAATGGCCATAAAGGCTTGCTTTTAAGTCCCACTTCCACTTTTATGACATGTCATCTATTTTTAAAATAACTTGAACACACCTGCATGTCACGATAATTTGATCATAACATACCTCTATTATGTTGTGACAGGTCGCAAGTCCTCTATTATAACGCCATGTTTTAATCTGAACAGTTCTATGTCCGTCAGGCTTCACAAATGCAATAACTGAGCCCGGAAATCACGAAATGTCACGAGCTCATGAGATACAGCAGAAAGTGTTGATGCATGCACAAGGATAAAACTGATACTATATGAAATGTCACTGCTGCGTGACTGAGGTATTGTCAAACGTGACTGAGCGATTGTCAAACGCCCACCCAGCAGCAGCCAATTGTCTAACAAAGGCTTCATGTCTGACAGAGATAACGAAGTTCTGAGGTGACACGAGTGAATTGTTGCCTGCAGGATAACTCTGGCCCTCTTCACATTCTGTGTGTGCCACTAGACAGACCCACAGTGAGATAAGACTCTTCAGTCTCATAAACACTGTCAGTAGGGACTCCAGAGGTTCTGCACCTCAGCCATCATTGCTAACACACAACGCTCTTTGCAATGTCAGCTGGTTTTACTCCTTCTCTGATCAACTGCGCACTAATCTCTGCGAGGACACAAGGCATGTGCCAGCACCTAAAAACATGCGGTAACAGACGTGCGCCCAAGGCCATCATTGGCTTGAGACAGAGAAAGATAGTTTTTGTACTGGGTATCATCAACATGACAAAGTGTTTTCCAGTTTTTGTGCAGGTTGTATTTGCTTTTGTTTGACAATGCGAGGAAATCGAACACTTTGGACATGAAACAACAACAACAAAAGAAAAAAAGGAGTAAAAGAAAAAGGATATAACAAAAACTGAATTTTGTTGTACAATCTAATCAACCTCTATAGGTATCTTTTTATTGCTAAGACTAGAGTTATATGTGAGCTCAGAAAACATGTGAGCTCAGAAAGGCTGGCAGAGCAGCTCAACTGAACGGCCAATTTATGCCAAGCCAATACCCACCAGAATTGGTCCACAGCAGAAAATTGCCAAATTACATTCCAGATTACACACAAGAGATTTCTGAAGGCTAGCACCACACTAATTGATTTATCTAATTATTTCAGCGACCACATATACCCCACTGACAGCAAAGGTGTACCTTAGTCATCCACTTAAGCTGTAAGCCATGTAAATCAATCTCGTCCCAAAACTATACGACTAGTCATACACGAACAACGCTGTTTATAAGGTAACTCCTCCCTGCCTCTCAAAAACAAAAAACTTTCTGCATGTAATTCATTTTATCGACATAACCCATGTAGACTTTGTCAGGCTAAAGCCGTGGTATTCCCCTCTACACAACCAGGTGGCAACAGGATTTCTGTGGGAGCCCAACATGTCACCTTAATACGTGTAACACCCAACAGACAATGTGTCTGTTTAACAGATGTAAGCCATTTGAGTGTTTACGGTCAAAACACATGTTTGACCAAAAGTAGTTTAAATTAACTTCATTCCTTCAGATTGCGAATACAACAGACTGGTTTTTGTAATAACAATTTTCAATTTGGAAAACTTTTTCTCAATACTCTTTCAAATTCGACAGCCTTTGTTGGGACAAGCAGTCAAGCTAAAATTTGTAACCACATCAGTATACCACAGCTCACTGTCTTTCCTGGTATGTGTACTTGAATATTTCCTCCGTCTTTGGGGGATATCCAGTAGATCTACATTCATTATTTATGCCAACCATAGGCTAGGTTTTGCCATCTCCTGGGCAGAAAGAAGCCTTGGCTAAAAAGACCCACATGGCTAGCAACCAACATTCTGACCTGAGTGGAATGATATATACACAGTATTTTAATTGTAAAACCATCAGGTCATGGTGTGCTGCTCCTTTAATAAAAGCCATGGATGTGGGCCCATTAGCTGGCTATCTGCCTACCAGATGGCCTTTATCCATAAACAGAGGGTTGCAGACAGCAACCCCAGTTAACGCCACTGACAGGGACAAAAAGAACCTGCTGCATCACTTCTGGCAAACGTCTGAGCTGAGATAAAGCAATCCTGCAAAAGTACTAGGATTTAGATCTGCTTTGGACCAAGGAAATTTATTCCATAAAGTAAACTTAACCCAGTTTAAGAAGTACTATTAAAATGGGAACGTAACACAATCTGTTTATTCCAGCATAATTTTGAGGTAATGCTTAATTCTGTATTCTCCTAGATGTACATGTACACTGTACAGTAAATCAGCAAGAGTTACTTCCACTTTCTTTATGGGGTTTTCCAAAACGAAATGAGATCAATCAGAATCTGCATGCAAAGGATTTCAATCCAAGCGTTAAAATACATATCTTTTTTGTATTTTATAAGACGTTAACAGGAATACAATACAGCAACAAGCCATCCTCACTGGTACACATGTACACAAAATCATACTCAAGTGCATAACATTTTAAGGACCATCCAAAATATGGAAACATGCATGTAAACTGAATTTAAAATTCCGATGCAATACTGTACATCACCAAGTAAACACCCTGTAGATTCATGTACCATCATAGTTAAACTACAAAAATGACGATAAAAGAACAGAGATTTGTCCAAATATTCTTCAATATTTCCATCATAATCATCTAAAGAAATGCCTGCTCTTTGAACGTTGGTAAATACATCCAAAAAGCAAAGTTCTCCAACCAAAACTGGGAAGCTAAATGTAAGGCTTGTCAGTCTTGCACTGAAGTGATCCATCAACAAGGCCTAGAGTAGGGTTATTTTAATAAAGTTGTATAAGGGTGGGGAATACTTGACACCCAGTCAGTGTAGAGGTTAGAACTTTGGTGTGGAGAAGTAGGCATCAAGTGGCCATGATAGATGGTGTTCTGAATCTACAGGGAAGAGAGATGGTTTTAGGCCCCCCAAACTCCAAACCCTTCAATCTTTTTACAGGCTGGTCGATAACGCTGAATTACACGGACACGCCGATGACAATAACGAGAGCATTGATATCAATGAATAGAAGGGTAAATTGCCACAGAGAACCGTGGAACCGGCTGACCTCTTAGTACCACTGGAAGTAATGCCGCCGACTAAATGGCAAGGATCAAGAGAAGACTTACAAATAATACATATTGACTAGGCTCAGTCTAAGTGGCAGGCTTATTTCAAGGTAGCTTTTCTTCTTCCTTCAACTCTTAGCTACCATGATCGCCGGCAATTCCAACCATCCATCGTCCACTGGAGCAAGATCAGGCGAGATGATAGACAACTTTCCAATTTCTTTTCTCATTTCTTTTCTGTGTCTTACTCCACACTACAGCTTATCTTCCATCATTTCTCCACCAGCTCCACCACAATTACAATTCACATGTGTACCCAAACTTGTTTGCATCTGATCAATCGTGATAGCTATTAATGTGCCTACAGTGTGCACTTGTATTGGGCCCAATTCTCACAGGCCATGCAACAGTGTGCACTTGTATTGGGCCCAATTCTCACAGGCCATGCAGTTGCACATCAAGACAACGCAAGTTCTCAATATTCCTTAAAACATTTTTCTAGAAATAAATATGGAATGTAATTCGAAAACCCTATTTTTATCCTATAACTCCAACAATGAAAGCAGCATCCAACACTTACTCTTGCCCTGTAAAGTTGAATAGTGGCCTTTAAACAAAAAAGGAACTACCGGTATTACTCAAGCATTCAGTGTGACCGACCGGCCATTCATACATCTAGATGGCAGTATCTACTTACAACATAAATTTAATATTTTATTCCTGAATTTCAAACCTTTTTGCATACTAACCCAATCTTGCCTGCTAAAGCTGGTTTCAAAGCATGTCCAATCTTCTGTTTGCATTGCTCTGATCTGTGTAAAGAGCTAATATTGTAATGAGTGCCAAGCCAAGCGAGGCAGCAACATGTACCATTTTTAAAGTCTTTGGTGAACAAGAAGGATATCTTCCTAACTAATCTAAATGTACATGTTTATCTATCTTTGATCTTTAAAATAAAGCATGGTTCACTTTATCTCCCTATCCAAAGTACTCTGACATGGTTTCTTGAATGAAAAAGTTTCTTAGAACCTTGCACTTGCCAGTGTAGATTATGCATTTCATTTCTTTAATAAAACACATTCTCTGCTCACAACTGTTTCCTCAGAAAGCCCTGGTTCACCTCTGGTCACTGCATGTTTTTGTGGGCCTATAAAGAGACTTACCTGTACCTGTAAAACCGCATTTCCCACCAGGTCAATATGTTTCCGTTGTCTACTTTTTTTTGTTGCTGTGGTTTGTGGTTTGCCCCAGGGGGCATGGGAGAGGTGCCCTAATGTTCTAAGGCTTTATGTGGGGAGGGTGAGCTGGGAGGGATAATCCATCCCTGCTCATATTAATCACCAGGCTTGTGTCCATAAACCGCCTTCACACGCAGCCCACCACAATTCACACCACAATCGCCCATTTTCATAATGAATTTGGGGAAATCGATCAAGTGAACCTCTCTCAGCGATTGTTTCCCCATCGAGTACTTGTTCAGACAGCTACAATTACCAAAATCAGGCACAGAGGTGGCTGTATGGTCCATGTATGTCAGAAGGTCTGGCCAACATACACAGTGTAAGCTACAGCAAAGCTGCCAGGAAATTAAGTCTTCCACTAGTCTAGATAATCACTTCCTATCACAGCCAATGACATACCACTCAGTGGGCTACAATTTAAAGTCTCTTACTACAATCTCACCAATGTGTTTGATGGAGTCTTGTCAAGTCTCTGAAGTAGATGGCTGCCAACCATGTCTGAATCAATATTTGAAACTTTTTTGTGGTATTAGATACAGGGAGGGTAAAAAAAGCTCCTGATTTTGAGGTGGATCGTGGGATGGCAGAACCTGTCATAGACTGTGCAGACACAAAAGCACAACAAAACTCCTTGGATGTTTTTCTCAAGCCCTTTTACCCTTGTGAAGAAAAGCAGATTTCCTCTCAACCCATCTCAGAATATTGTCTGCAAACATGTGACCTTGCGGATCTATGGGTTAAAAACAAGACAGTCCAAATTGTTGGCACTCCAATTACAGCCTAGCCCATATTTGACTGTGGTAATTTGGACCATTTCTTCACCTGTGTTCTGCACAGGATGCACCAAACTCTTGACCCTTGAGTTGAATACCATTCATTTTTACAGACGAATGAAAACCTGGCCTGGGGGCCAGTAGCCCTGATTACTCCTTCATTAGCAGGTGCTGAAGCAGAGGGCCCGAGCCTTTCAACATCAAAGTTAACTAGCCATGACTCTTTCACTCTTTTTTGATTTACAGGAACATACTTTTTCCCTCCTAGCCTGTGTTAATAATAGGTACTTTAGTTCTAAGAGCCTGCATTGACCCTAATACAAAAAACATTGTTGCTCGTACATAGAATAATGACACCTTCGGATAAACAAAGTGTTAAGGTGGGGAGATTTGAATCTTTTGTTGACTAACAACAGACAGGAACTACTGGTAATTCCCACCTGCGACACTTAACCACTCTTACCACTCTTATGTACTGTTATTTCAGGAATTGTGGTATAAAAAACAAACAAAATTTCAGCGCAACAACACAGGTGCGAAGAAGCACTTAACAGCCAACGTTGAAACCTTCCAATATGTTTCAAGACAGCAAAGTAAACACAAGGGAAATGCCCGAACTTTCTACTTAATCTATGTTTACCATGAAAACTAATAATGGAATGCTGACATACCAAAACAGACGTGCCGTAAGTTTGACACTTTGCCTGTATACCTGTTTTTTTTTTTCTTTTTTTACTTTTCACTCCTGATTCACAACAATTGCTGACAGCAGTTGCTGACCACAATTTACCATGGGTTTAACCTTAAGGAACCTTGAACCTTTGGATAAATGATCAATATCCCAACTACACTAAAGAAACAACCGCTTTTTTACATCTAGGCAATCATTAACCAATTATTAAGGCTAATGCTATCTGATTTAGGGAGAAACAGATAACTGCATGTATCTGAAGGCAATTAAATTAAACTCAAGAAATGGCATCCTTGGTTGGTTGGGGGAGGGGGGGGGAGTGACACTCAACCTATAATTGTGTCAACAGAAGACATTATAGCACAAAAAGGAGGTCAACTCTTACTAAACAGTAGATGCCTTGCATCCTACCAGTTTTGTTATATGTACATTGAGTATTCCTCTGTTCTGTCTAATAAAACATGTACATGTATGTACATGTGAAGGTCAAATCAGTGTGTCACACAAGGAACATGAACATGTGGCTGTGCTGTTTTCATGCAAAGTAAAAAAGTTTGTCTATTAAGCTGTTCATACCGAACGTTATCATAATTTATGTTTAAATGGTTACACCACTCCAAATGGCGCTGTCGCATGTGTTTATCTTGCAACGGGGTGCAATGTTTAATTTTGTTTTAATAAGTAATTTTGTAATACTGTTCTTAACTGGGAGTGAAACTATCCCTAGAGGTCATGTCACGAATGCTAACAGATATATCAGTAACACTTTCATAACAGTTCCATTTGCTTCTGAGGATGACATTTGGATGCCAGCTGCAGCATTTTTTTCACCATTTCCTATCCAAACAGTGAGCACATAGATCAGGTGACAAACTGAACAACACTGGCTTGGTGCACTCCTGGGTCACTCTTCCATTACCTTCATTAATGTTACATGTACATATGTGTACTGCAGTATGCATACTGTACAGCTTTCAGAATAACATCCATCTTGTGGCGTAATGCAAAGAGCAGTCATGTTTCCCCACTTTATTTCCTGTCCAAGACAGTTTGTGTGCTCTGGATGCCCCAACTGACCTCCATTCAAACTTCAGACTACAGCTGGAAAAGCTAGTTCTGTTATAGTAACTAGATCATTCATCATCACTTTGCTCCGGATACTTTACTGTCTCAGGGTGTAACATCTGGTCTCTGAAGTGGCGTCAGTTCAACCATCATTAATAGCATTCATCATACACACACATACCCGTTTGTATATATGTTAGCTGGCCAATGAGAATTACAGTAAATTGTTCATGACAATTGTACACATTAATAAGATCAACACTTTTCCCATCTGGCCTTAAGTGGATATCCACATGTTTTTTAACAATCATTCAATTACTACTTATCTGACAGCTGAATCATATTTCCTGCACATTATGAAGCATAGGTGACATAAGGTTTTGCCACAGTGCAGTGGTGCTAACTGAGAAATTGAATGACAATGAGAATGCTGGTAGGAAATTACACATTAGCCAAGAGGAAATGAAATGCACACAAAATTATAGATGACATTTTTTGAAGTAAGGTCATGTACAAAGGATGTCAGAGGTCATTCGTTGAGGTCAGGAATTCATTGGAGTGATGATGATTTTAACATGGTAAATGGCTTAAAATTTTTGCCCCAAAAGTTCATTTTTAGAAGCAAACATATATGTCACAAAATATTACAAACGAACCTTGAAAACCTTTCTTAAGAAGAACAGAGATATCAGAATCAGGCAAAATGAGCAATGCAGTCATCTAAGAAATTTTAGCTCTTTTACTCCTTAGCATTAATCTTCTTAAACGAGAACCCTAACACCTTTATTTTCATGCTAAATGTTCCAAAGGCACAATATTTATGCTATCTTAGTATGTGAACTGCATTAAAAAAAAATACTAAAAAAAACTAGTCCGACTTAAAAAAAACCATTACTGTTGGATCATCTGCCTATCTTATTTGGCCATGGAGCCCTTGTCCTGTGATGTCTGCCTGGGTTATGCACTGAAAATCCTTGCAAAGTATTGACAAATTCATGCATTACATCTACCCACTGTGTGCTTTTTCTGAAGTTACCGTATGAATAAGTCTATAATTACCCCTGTGAGTACACCTTTTAATTAGTACATAAAATTTTATTTATTTATTTTATTTGATTGGTGTTTTATGCCGTACTCAAGAATATTTCACTTATACGACGGCGGCCAGCATTATGGTGGGTGGAAACTGGGCAGAGCTCGGGGGAAACCCACGACCATCCGCAGGTTGCTTGCAGACCTTCCCATGTACCTAACATTAAATAAAATGATATAAGTAATAGTTTGACAACAGCTATTTTGAAAGATACTGGAGCTTTATAAGGTCCTGTACAGCATAGCGACTGAGCAATACGTCGACCGATTTTCGCTCACATACCAGCCACCATAAAGTTCATCAAAAACATACCTACTCCCCGTGGAGAATTTGGCGCTGTTTCGCAGTCCACAGGTTATAACTTTTCTCTGTGACACAAGGATCCATACAGTCGGGCCAGCTGATTGTGAGTTGGTGAGATGAAAACAGTGTGTAACTCAACACCATTGAAATTTACAATCGCGCTGATCTTTTATGTTTTAAAACAGTATCACAGGCAAAACTAAATAAAGCCTGAATTATTTTGAATAGAAACAGCAATAGGTAACAAACAGAAATGTCAATTTAAATTTCCTGTTATGGGCTTTAAAGTACAGCATGCTGTGGGTTATCACGCGTGCAAAGCAGCCTGTAGGCGAGGTGTGAAAATGTAGGGCGAAGGCTAGCAGCTCCATATACAGTTCGTGTCACAGCCTGCTGTTTCAAACAAGCAAGTAACTAAACTTCTGCATTCCGGTAGTGAAAATCCTTGTCCATCAGCCTTTTATTTTAATAGGCATCGCTGATTTAGCAAGTCTCATACCACTACGATTGAGTCCTCCGTTTTCGACGTTTTAAACGATCGTAATCGATTTAAGGAACTTAAAAGCATCTATATTAGTGCTGGGGCTCTACTTTAACTACTTCAATAGAACACTAATCAAACTATATCAAACCACAGGAATCTTAGTAAATTGCAAACTTTGCAAGAAGTTACATGTAACTACCCAACCTGCAACCTGAGGGTTGTGGGTTTACCTAAGTTCTGCTCGGTTTCCTCCCAACATAATGCCAGGTGCTGTTGCATTTAAGTGAAATATTCTTGCTTACGACATAAAACACGAATCAAATAAATTAAAACAAAAGTTGGCTACCAGAAGGACTTTCAACATTGGCACACTTTTTCCCCTCCAGAAAAATCGAATCAAGTTTAATAGTCATTTCAAAGAGATTAACTCCTTGTTTTCACCATGCTGAAGGACAATGATGAAATAACCTGTGGGGTTGACTTTGGCTTTTGTCCACATGTACATCTACAATACATGCACCTACAAAAACATCAACAGCTTCCTAGCCTTAACTCAGAGGCTTTTACTTCATGTGTGCAAGGTGAAGTGGGCTGGTTGTTTGCAGTAGATCACAAAGACCGCAGAGTAACACTAGATGTCTGACGAGCCATCTGCTGGTGGGATAACAACATAACACCTACATGTGTAACTCATTTCTGACCTGAATCTAATGAATGTATAGTAAGCCTAGCTCATGTACTGCCAGTTAAAACATTACCCGTTCTAGCCTTGGTTTTTATTTTATTTTTTCCCTTCAGTCTGCAAGTCACCAGGAAACGAAAATGTGCAAGGTACAGATGTTGAAGCCATTAAGATAAGAGTAAAAGGCGGCCAGTCAGCTGTGTTTGGTGGAGGTATGGTAGAGTACTACTGGGCTAGTTCCAAAGTGGAGCTCAGGAGACAACTGCCATACATCACAAAGAGTTTACAGGGTTATATGGCTGCCAATTTCCTGGATCCCCACACTGTGGCCTCTGGCCAGACTCAATTCTAATCAGACAATTAGAGAGGTGAATCCCTCAGATCTGTCACCAGGAGGCTTTAGCTGCCTTTGAGGTCCAAATCTTCAGTTCACACAATTCACATTTACCACTAATTATGACCAGCTTTAATGAATTGCAAACCATCTGGGCCTAATTCATACACCTGTAACAGATACCCAAAGGCGAACTCATGCAACAAGTTTACATAGATGTTGTCCATCAAGTGCATGTGTGTCCACAGGGATGTCAAGGTTGAAACTGTTGAGCTCTATATAACTACACCAAGGGTTTTAGGACTTGGAATGTAGAACCAAATTTTCACCTATAATGTGTTTCTTCCTCTATGTCTAAGTCTTCTACAGGTACATATGCTGACATACTTTTATTGAGAACTGCATGAACCTTTACTGAGCACTGCATCTACATGTGCATATCCCACTATGTCGTCGCCTTCTTCAAATTGAGTATACATGTAAAAGAGACAGGTAAAAACTAT
This sequence comes from Liolophura sinensis, assembly GCF_032854445.1. NCBI lineage: Eukaryota > Metazoa > Mollusca > Polyplacophora > Chitonida > Chitonidae > Liolophura > Liolophura sinensis. Next base: position 14,437,415 of record NC_088301.1, read on the forward strand.
GCATAGAACTAAAACATGTGACCACTTTTGGCAGACACAAACTTAGAATCACACCTGTTCAAACACTTCCAGGAAACAAACTGTGTCTTGGTTCATAAGGTTTCTCTGTCAAGCGGCAGTCCTCTCAGTAGTAAGTGGCTACAAAAAGCTCTTGTCATTATGGCCAGCCACTTTAGATACCACATTCATTTATCCTGTAACGTTCTGGTATAATTATGCTACTGTAATTCTTCAACCTTTTTTTGAAGGTATTCAAGCATATTCTGAAGGTATTATTCAGTGCCGACTGACAAAATTACACCTTCTGTGAAGCCTGTAAATAGCCAATAAAACCAATGTAGTTTTGTTTCCAAAATCAACTCAAAAATATGCTAAAATTGCACTGAAAATTGCTCTTTAATATGCAAAAAGGTTGAGGACTTATTTTTTAATGAATATATTGAATGTACATATAATATATTCATATACATAACTCATTATCCCTTTTGTACACGTAAATGTACACTAAAATGTAGACCAAATAGATGATTCTGTTACTGTTGCGGTCACAAAAAAGAGGTGTCTGATGAGCAAAAGGGGATGGATTATTGCAGACTGGTACAAACCTAGATTAAGTAAATCCACTCAGACAACGGGAATCCTAACGACATGACTTGTGTACCTAAGCAGGTTTGGTGGGGGGGGGGGGGGGGGCAGAGGGGAGAGACGGCATTGTTTAGGGAGAGAAGTCTTGGACACTCACTGTTGAACTGGAAAAGGGTAGGGGTTAATAAGGTGACAAATATCCAGGATATCCAACCGGAGAATCTGTATGGTGTATCCATATCAAATACAATGTACATTTAACAACAGTTTTAACAAGAAATACTATTAACAACAGTAAGATTTACATACAACATGACATGTTACATGTAGTTCATCAATGGTAGCATCTAATTAAATATTAAGAAAATTTAACCTCATTGAAAGCTCAAGACCTCAAGACAACATTCTGAATCAATATTTACTAGCATGCACATGTTAAGTCTAATTTCACCAGAACATTTAGCAACTAAGTCTCATTTGTTTAGGCAGGGGTCAACATGGGAAAAGTGACCAAGCTAGTTTAAGTTTTAGACAGAACTGGCTGTTCCATCAAACAGACTTGCTCCTATGGCAAGGGTAATTAAAATGAACCCCATAGGTGGGAAACTTGGAAATTTTTGAATGAAAAAAAATTTACTGAGATTGTCTAAATTTATCACTTTGAAAAAATTGAACAGGCCTAACCACATTACAGAGTTAGAGGAACTTATGCTTTCAAATCAGAATTTTCAACGGAGAAAATTTAGAAAAGCTGATATTTTTTTCCATCAATGCTGTATTACTCACGTCATACTTGTATTCTATAGATGGAAAGGAAAGAGAATTGTGGCCTTATTTTCCAACAAACATGATTAGTAGGTACTGAAAGGTGGGACTTACGTGGTGGTCTGTGGTTATCTGTTGTGGCTCCTGCTAGCTCCTGTAGTGTCCTGACACCAAGTCACAGCCTGAGGTAACTCCAATACTACAGACATGTAATCCTTTTATATGAAAAACACTCTGACACAAAAACAGAATAATCACAACATGAAATTGGTAACAGAAACTCCACTATGAAGATGAAGATGAAGACGAAGAAAAAGAAGAACGAGGCCTCAGGTAAATTCTGTGGCAGCTTCTCTCTGCAGGTCAGCGTTGGTATCCTGTTGGAAATGTTCCAGGGTAATTATATACAGAACCTCTCCTCAAGTCCTCACCGCCTGGCTGGCATTTACACTGAAACAGAGAGAGGAGACCGGGTCTTAGTCAACTATGCCGGACAATGACAGTAATGCTGACCATGAACGAGGCATGTAAACAGTATAGAGATCACAGAATACACACACAGAAACTAAGGACTGCTACAAGTGAACATGGTACCGTTAGGGCTAGCTACACGCATTGGATTAAACTAGCTGTGAGTGGCTAGCTGGCACTGTGACTTGAAAACATGGCTCTGGAGTTGTCTGATCTCAGGATAACTATAACTGTACATGTACACATTGGCCCTATGCAAGCATAACTATAACCAAACCCATACATCAGATACAGGTATGCCTAAAGGTTAGTTTCTAGGCTCCACATTCATTTATGTACATTCACCTTCTTTGTGTACATTGGCTTTCACAACTGTCACTAGTAGGGTTTAGTTTTTATCCCTAATCAACTGGCACACAGCCTTTCTCACCAGTCAGAGATGAGGGAATAGGATGATTCTTTGGGCTGGCTGGCTGGCCGGCCCAGCTAGTCAGTCAGTCAGCAGCAGTTCCTCTGCCTACACATAGGCTCACTTCAGTACTCTACAGGCTAGAGACAGCCCAGTTCCGCTCCATTGCTAGGCATTTGTAAGTCCATCTGTCACTGGGCTGGAGAAGCCCTACATGAGAGAGGCTATCCAAGTAGCTGTGCTAATAAAGTATCTCAGTCCACACCAGGCTTCAGGCATGGTAAGTGGAGTTCAGCACCACCATTGTGAATGGGAGACTAAAGAGCTAAAAACCTGGTCTTACTCCAGAACTGGTGTGGGTAAGAGCTTGAAGATACACCTACCTATAAACAGCTCCAAATTTCATCATAAGATGAAATTACATTCACACTCTATGAATACCAGTTGGCCAAATGCAGGTCCACTTTTCACTCTTCCACTAAGGTAAACACGCTATGTACACTTGATTTTGTGTTTACAGTCTCCAGTAGGTATACCCACCTATGCGGCAGTGAGGCAAACACAACATGATAACATTTTGCCCACACATCATTGTGTTGTATCAGTGCTCTGGACACACAGCAAACAGTGAAGAATGAAAACAATCTCAATTATAACATAACTTCATGTAGCTGTTGTAATTTGTCCTTCTTGGATTTGTGGATTTTCTGTGCAGATGCACTTATGTTTGTCGTCAAAAAGATATATGGAAGAAATGCACCCTTCCAAGCCTGGGACAGGCAAACGAAAAGAAACAACAAAATGAACTGAACACGGCCTGAAGGTAACACTGCTAGATGTACAAGATATTCTGTGCAGCTACTAGATTATTATCACATATATATATTATGGAGAGTAGACACAGGATGAGAAACGACCAGCTTCCTAACTGCTGTAATTCTACTGCTCAATTTGCTGCGCTCTCGTCATATTGCCCATCTTCTCTCAATATCATTACCCCGCAGGGACTTAATACTTCCAGGCACTTAGGTCTATATAATAACAGTATACATGCACGTCTACATCCTCTGGATTCGCAGCCTATTCCTCGCTGAATAAATACTGTAAATATACCAGGTAATGAGAAAAGTGGAACGTCGGCAAAACAAGACTGCATGTTCATAAGACAATAACCGGTGTGCCAATTATAGTTTTTTATTCCGCAGAAAGGACAGTACAAGTACATGTATGTGTACTCGCCGATCACATCTATTGATTAGACACTGTACATGTAAGATAGGATTTTTAGCATTCATATCTCAAGCATAATCTAGTAACAAGCAATCCTAGTACAGACTTAATATGAATACATGATACTAAAAATGCACAATATATGTACATGTACCAAGAACAGTAATTTGTACAAGAAACACTAATAATATGTCCAAAACTTGCACAGGATGTATGTATTTGTTTTACTCGTGTCAAGAATATTTCGCTTATACGAAGGCGTCCAGTCCAGCATTATGGTGGGAGGAAATCAGGCTGAGCTCAGGGGACCACGACCATCCACGAGTTGCTGCAAGACCTTCCCATGTACATATATGCAGGAGAGCAAGACAGCATGAGCTGGACCTGATTGAAAAGGAAGTACTGACACTGTGTGAACTGGATATAATGTATGAAAATAATTAACATTATCTTGATCTCTCTCATTAAAACCTTTGTTTTTTTCTTGTTGTTGTTGTTGTAAATCCACAGATAGCCCTTTCATATATGAGACAACAATCCTTATGAAAAGGACATTTTGGTGCAATAAAATATGCAAACAGACCTAAAACTTTATCCATGACTATCCTGTTCATTTTTGGCAGAATCCTGAAAGTTCTACTGGTTTTAGAATTGTGTTTTGAAAATTCATAATATTGACACATAGAAGACAGGACAATAATCCTACTGAGAAAATGATAAGTTTCAGCACCAAAAGTAATAATTTATGATATTACGTTGCCCCCAAAATGTACTACTTTTTGGGTCAAAATTTTAGGTTATTTAGGGTAGATTTTAAACTGTCACCTTACATTTTTATACGTAGTTTTTAGGCATGCAACTGTACACCTAATCATTTATGATTTAAATCTGAATATAATAGAACTGATAATAATTATTTTCATGCTAAAACTTACATGTAGGTAACTCTATGTGCTCACGAAAATGATCTGAAAAAGAGTGCTGAGATTTGCAAAGAAACTGAATGTTGGCGCCAACACAGAACTTACTGGAGCTCAGTAACTTATGAGGACAGGAGTAGCATGAATGCATGTACATATTCTGAACTAATGTACAAATACAACGCAAGATAAGACATACATATACTTTTTTCTATTACACATGTTTCGGCAGAAAGCTGCATGCCCAAGAGACCATGCATAATAGCCTTTCCTGAAATGGTATGAATGCCCAATGACCCTTCTATGGTGTGTCTTGGGAAATATAGAACTGCTTAGTATACCGGTAGCCAATAACTGGTGAATGTGGCCAATTCCCTTGAATCCCACCTTAATAATAAGAGGCAATTAATGAAAGGGCGCAGAAGAAGAAATAAAAGTCAACTGGTGAAAAATTTCCATTAATTTAGGAGTATGCTTTACACGGACCGGAGAATATTAAGGCTTGGCCATGTGCACCTCAATTAATAGAAACAGATCATATCGAAATATATTGATCAGGCAAGAGAGACAGGAGGCAGCGAGTGGAATAAACCACAGCGAGAGAAGTGTCAATGAATAAGAAGAAGAGCATGGGCTTATTTGGGTGTCCAATTATAAATGTTACTGGTGGCAGCAAGTTCACCACATACAGATGTGGAGGAATATGGACAATTGATGACCAAACCTGACCCCTGAAAATCAAAGGGCATTTGTCGAATAGCTAGGGGAAGACTCTTCCCAGCAAACTCTGGCTTCACTGCCTGAGTTTCCTTTTGGGCTGCACACTACCCCAATCAGACAGACACCAGGCTTAACAACTCTCATATTGATGTAGCCTTACCCTTCTTCTCTCACACTGGATGTAAGACTTTTTCATGGGCAGTCTCTGCCACCCTATAATTTCCCCTCTCTCTAGACCAGACAAAACCTCTCTGTTAGCTTTTCCATTAGCTTTCATCTCAGCAAACACATAACTCCAATGGCAAGGCCAGCAATTTGTCAGAATTTGAGAGAAAAAAAATCCATTTTCTTATCAGAAGAGATGATAAAAATCCATACTGCCATGAAAGATGAATGCCAGATTCCATAATGGAAATTACTAATAAACATGTTCCCCTGTATCTACTCATTTGGCTCTCTTTTTATTGACCCCTGTCAGCAGAGACATTCGCAGACAATTGAGAAAAATCTATCTATCTACCCAAAATCAGGGAACAGAATTATGGGGGTGATTTGTGTTTGCCGAGGCGAGAGGGAAACATTAGGCAAATACAAAATGACAAATGAGTCTGGCTGTAGCAAGATGGTTTACAAGATTCTCAGTCAGCAAGAAATTCCAGAGGCTTTGGACAGAGCAATATATATGATGAAATCAGAGGATTAAAGGAGAGCTTCTTCACCGTGGGATGGGAACAAATCACAAACTGCTTATAACTTCAATGGCAGAGTGTGAAAAGGTCAGAATCATGTCTTGATTGGCATTATAAACACTGGATCATATGTTCATAGGTCATGTGTTCATGTAACTTGCAATAACTTAGGGTTATACGTGTACAATTTGACAGGAAATTTGAACTAAAATGTACATGTACATACATGTACACTGGACATGTATTGGCATTACAGAAATTAAACAGAAAAGACAACAAATAACATAACCTGAATTATCAATGAAAAGAGGTGAAAACAGACCTGAACAGTTACACCTATCTTTTTGGACATGCTAGGTAACTCTATAAATCAACATCTAAAAAAGTGGTCAGGGGGTGCGACAAGTTAGAGCAGTGGGAAAGACAGTGTCATGTCACTTGTACCCACGCACATACATGTTCTGGTATGGTTAAAAGACAAAACAGAACATATGTTGACTGTATTGTGGTGCATGGGCATTGAGTATTAGCTATACAGTACCAACATTTTGAAGAAATGATCCTATGATTAAATTCCATTGGAGTTGCTGCTAACAAAACTATAGGTTCCATTCCATGAAAAGAGAATTTTATTGGATCTCAAAGAAAATGCAAAATTCCAAGCACGCAACTGTTTTTTTCTTACTTTTTTTTCCCCCCAAATGTTGATCTATCTTTCCATTCTCCATGCCCTTTCTATTCATTGCAAGCCTTGGGTAAAATTTCTCCTTTTTTGATGATTAGATGGGGACAACGATAAAAACGCACAATTCCCAAGTCACACTTGAACAGGCCTTAATCCAGCAGTCCAGCCTACCACTGCAATCTGGATCCTGACAATTCTGTGTCGATATACACAGTTTTATAGTTTGCCGGCTAAGTCTAATGTGATTGGCAAAAGTGCCCAGGAAGAAAATAGAATCAATGGTGAAATTTATTGCCTTTTGCTGAAGAAATCTGTCCGCCGACAACACTTCCATGACGGCTCAAGATGATTGGTTTCAAATTGATCATGGTTCCCTCGGAACAGGCCTACAACATGGTTAGGGCCGTACCCATAGTCCGCCTGTTAGTTCAGTTTTCTTGCTTTATGTTTTCTGAAAGGCCTCATTTTTAGGTCCGAATTAATTTGTTTCCTTTTCTAAGCTCTTGGCTTTCTGGCTCACAAGGGTCACACAAGACTGAGTGCAAGCTCAGACAAGAGGGATCAATGTGTAAGGTCCCCATTAAGTTAATTGTCCGCAAATACTCTGGACATGATCAAAATTGTATCACATGTGTACGCACACTAGATGCCAACAAACATGGGGCCAAGCGCTGGTAGACATCATATTATATGGACATAAATAACGCCTCTCCCACAGATTAGATCCAAGGCGCCGTTTGGACAAAAAAAAAAAAAAAAAACCCACGTTGGAGAATGGGTTTTATTGCAGAGTCCATAAGCGGAGCTGATGCTATCAAATGGTTACACAGTCACTGGCTTCACTCGCCTGCCGCCAATATCATTTTGCCGTTCTTACTTAATTCCCGCTAGAGAATTAAACAAACTGGTCATCCATCTTCTGTCAATGTCCTTCATTTGAACCATTTTCACTCCACATCTATATCCGTGCCAAATCAGTATCAACTGTTTCTCACAATAAGTCACCAAGGAAAAAAACAAGAGACAGAATCAATAGGTTGGAAAATGGGCATACTGGAAACTGCATGGAGGCGTTTCATGTTGTTCCAATCAAGGTGAAATCAGAACTTGTCTGTTTTCTGCTAAACTGATAGCCATTCATCAACCTGCATAAAATGACTTGAATACAAGCACAATCTATCAGGTATCAACATTTTTGGAGAAAGTGTTTCCAATTACCTCAAACAAAAACACTTCCATGTTCAAACTATAAAGGGTTACTTTAGGTAATTTGTTTGTTTTGTTAAACAAATTGATGATGTAATTTAAAAATCCACTATTTTGTGGAACAGCAGAACAAAGAAAATCAAACAATTTCATGAAGTGCAGGAAGCCTGGCAGACAAATGCACAAATCTCTAAATTAAAGAGAATTAGAGAAAAATAAGGACAGGGAAACTGAACATACAAAAGGAAACCCTTGAATAAGTAGACATTTGTGAATTTCTGTCAAACTTTGTAACATTTGGGTATCATATAATCTGAAACTGTCATAAAGTGTTCAATGTTAAAAACCTGTACATACACTTGCCTTTCACGCAGTTTTCAAATGCCTTCATGTTTGGGCAGTAAAACACTTCTGGAACTTAAGGCAGAACTTCTCATTTGTACACCAAATCACAATACAATTGGCTAGTTTTTGTCACTAATAGCACTGGTAAGTGACACTTGCATTAAGACATCCGAGCAAATATAAAAAAAAAAAAAAAAAAAAAAAAAAAGTGCGCAAGGCATGCAATTGAGTCAGCTAAGGTTTTTGGCTTTGTACAGTGTTGAATCTCCACTTGTATCTGACATTAAGCCTACTCTGTTGTTCATTACCCTTCACCCCTTCGACATTTCCATCCACTAACTCAAGTGGTTGGTTAAAAAAACTGTTAAGCCAGAGTGTAAAATTTACAGCAATTCCCGCTGGATACTCACCACGGGAAGAACAGACGAGCCCTGCATTCCACACAGGGTGAGTGATGAAGGTTACCTCATTACAACAACGACAGGACAACCCCGACCATTTAAACTGCCTTTGCCTGTATAGGCAGAGAAGATTGGGCAGTACGTGAAGTCTGATGGATTCGCAACAATGGCAAAAATCTGTCTGAGGGTTCTGTAATTACCTGAGACTAACGGCCAACTTGGTACAGAACTCTTCTGTCAGATGTTTGAAGATCTACGTCAGACAAATGATACATTGCTAGCTTACAGTATCTAGTTCTTTGGTTTGCAGCAAAGAATTAAGTATGTACCCTAATTTTGCAACTTTTTCACATATAAAAGAGCAACTTTCAGTGCAACCCATGCAAGTTATTAATTTGATTGGTTGGATTGACCAATTTCAGGGCTTCACAAAAAGTATACCTGTAATTTTATCAGTCTACACAGAATAATGCCCTTAGAATTTGCTTGATTATACATCTTGCAAACATGTGAAAAGGCTGAAGAATTACAGCATATGTACATAAATGCTGTTCTATGTAAAATGTTTCACTTATTATCAATTTAATGCCACTGTATCAGCCATTAGGTTAGGCAGGTGGAGCAAACTGGACAGCACAGAGTAAACCACCACTCTCAGATGGCAGGTGGAACAAACTGGACAGCACAGAGTAAACCACCACTCTTAGATGGCAGGTGGAGCAAACTGGACTGCACAGAGTAAACCACCACTCTCAGATGGCAGGTGGAGCAAACTGGACAGCACAGAGTAAACCACCACTCTTAGATGGCAGGTGGAGCAAACTGGACTGCACAGAGTAAACCACCACTCTTAGATGGCAGGTGGAGCAAACTGGACAGCACAGAGTAAACCACCACTCTTAGATGGCAGGTGGAGCAAACTGGACAGCACAGAGTAAACCACCACTCTTAGATGGCAGGTGGAGCAAACTGGACAGCACAGAGTAAACCACCACTCTTCGATAGGTACATGAACCTGACCAACCTCCTGATTTAAAGCCGTAGGTGAAGAAGCGAGAGCTGGATTGAAGCACAAGTGCATTGATCAAGGGCTGAACTTCAGCAGGGTCAGAGCTTTAACCATCTGAACTAGATGGGGACCTAAAATGTATGTTGAAAGTGTCGCTTTGTTTTTGTTCTTTTTTGATGGACTTGACTGTTCAGGATTGGTGACCGGCACTACACAAAATCCTGGAAGTGGGACAATAAGCTGCCACAGACAGAGTGGACAGCATTAGCTCCTGACAGTTATCAAAACCAGACGTACAACTGGACAACAGCTCAAACAACTTTGTGTCAAAAACAGATGTCAATCCATATGTATGTATATGCACCAATGCAAAGCTGAAGTAATACAAAGTGACGCATACAATGTCCGCATACATGTCACTCCTGAGGGAACAGCTGAAAGCCTCCTGCAGCCTATTTTAATTCAACAACATCCAAAACAATAAGATGGATTTTTTTATTCATTAATGTGTAAAGTGTTTTTGTTTACCACGCATAGTGAAAAATTTCTAGAAAACTGTTTTTTCCCCTAATTTTTCAAACAAACAGATGACTTTACTATACTGCAGAATCATGCATCAGTTTCATGTCAAACCTAGTGAAGTTTTTGTTCCCACACATTCTGCTGTTCCAAAATCTATGAATCTGTTAATTTTCATGAAAAAATAATTCAATAACATTGAATATCTGTACAAATTATATACATGTATCCTGCCCACAAAAACATGAAAAATGCTTGTTCTGAAAAAGTACATAAAATATATCTGCAGATTTAAAAAAAAAAAATTGGATGTGAAAATTTCAAAAGTGCAAAACTGAATTTTAAATACAATCGTAGAACAAAAGAAGAGTAAGAAGACATTCTACAAAGTACATGGGTATACATGTACACGTGTATTCACATATCTTTCCGAAACATTCACAATAATCTGTATCTTCCAAAAATATGTGATTGTCTGCTGTATATCTTGCGCATGTTCAGGCCTGTTTAGCCTCTTAGAAGTTCAAGGCTGGAGAAGCTGCATTTATGCACTGCCACTGATAGGTGTGACATTTCATCACGTCAGACCTGCCGCTGAGATTCAGAGGTATTTTCCAGCGACAAGGCGCATATTGATTCATCCAAGCTGGCTGTCATTCAGCCAGTAGTAATGTATGTAGGGATATTTATATAAGATTATCGACCTACCATTTACCTGCAGGCTGGAGACTGCAACAGAGAAACACTACCTGTCAACTTAATCAAGCAGATGAAAACACATCCAGGCATTGCTTTGGCTGGAAATTTCCATTATTTTGGGTAGTTTTATTGTAGCCAAAATGTGAAAAGGCAAAATGAGTAAAAAAGACAATGTTACCATGACTGCTTATATTTGCTACTCCAGTAACACAAGTTTTAAGATCCTTTACATGTATCCAAGCCTTTGGATACATGTACAAAAGTGAAAAATTTGTGAAGTGATCATGAATTCCAAATTTGCACCTGTATGCCATGTGTCCACTTTTTTGGCACCTCACTTGTCATCTCATTTCCTAGGGTACTGAGCAATATACGCTGCGAGTATGAAGTTGATTGGATGACCCACTTGTGCAGAAAATCAAATGACAGATATGCACGTACATAAGTACCGGTAGATAGATAGTAGTATTAAACATAACCAGAAGACTGATCCGCTGAAACACTACTATTGACCCCTAATATGTGTATGTAGGTTTTACATAATTTAGTACAACAGCCCAGCTCTTTAAAAACGGAATCTTGTAGTTCAGTCAACCTGGAGTATGAGTACATGAAAAAGTAAGCAGACACATCTGAAAGTGATGGAAAGCAGGGCTGGTGTACTAAGACTCATGGGTTGCCTCAGCATATGGCTCCCCTCCCACCCATCAACCAGATCCAGTTATTCTAATCTATAAGATGCAGCACAACTAACAAAGGATACATGCATGTAGTTTTTGTCATCGTTGAAGAAGCAAGAGAATGCAAACTTACAAAATCCAACAGCGATTTGCAGGCACTGAAGTGAAAAGTGCTTGTCCACCCACAGACACTCTAAGTAAAGCTTCACTTGACAACGGCAAACACTGACTCAGTACATGTAACATCCCAAATTGAAGCGGCCCCTGCACAAACTCCCAGGATTGCAGACTAAAATCCTACACACCACTTCATTACGGCACTTAATCCATCAAGCAGAGCAATGTGTTGGTTCCAGCAAGTTTCTGTCTCTAAGGCACAGACTAGGTATAGACGGTATTCACACCTGAGCTTGTCAGGGGGACAGGTGACACTGAGATCAGCTTCCCTCTCTCACCTGGATACCTGACAGGTAAGGGCTACAGAGGAAGCAGCCTGCGGCAGGCAGAGAGAGCTGATGCCAGCCATGAGGGTGGGGAACGACAAGATCCAGCAGCCACGTACTCCGATACTCTGTAATCTGTGGGCCGCCTATAGGCCGACTGGTTCCTCAGCAATCAAAGCAGATCAATAATCAATGTTCATATGGCAACAGGCAAACCCCAAGTAGCTCCGACTCACCAGTGCAAACAGATCCAATCTCTGGGCAAGCAAATGACTAACTCCAGCAATTCCTCTCTCCAAACACAGATAAGACAGGAGGGATACTTCAACACCCGTTTTCTCACATCCTAATCCGTACCCTTGGAAGTGAACACAAAACTACTGGTCCTAGAACGGGATATAGCTACAATGTAACTTATTCCAACATCCTCGGCTTCTGCACGGTGTGAGAAAAACACCTGGTCTAGACAGGTTTACCTGTACAGGTGGTAATGCAAACACACCACCATTACCTTGCTTCATACATGTACCTGTACATTAATGTCAGTGACAAATACATGTAGTTTAGCTACATGTACATACTCACACTTACATATATAAGTACATACTCACAATTACTTTTTTAACGAAAGAAATTTGACATTTTCGTGGAACAGTTGTAAAAATGTGCCCAAACCAGATTTTATCTGCCTTCCAACAGCGTGTATGCTACAGTTACTTTTTTCTCCCTATTAAAAATTAGCTAACACAGATAAGTGTACCATATTTAGATTTTTTTTTTTTTTTTTTTGATTGGTGTTTTACGCCGTACTCAAGAATATTTCACTTATACGACGGCGGCCAGCATTATGGTGGGTGGAAACCGGGCAGAGCCCGGCGGAAACCCACGACCATCCGCAGGTTGCTGGCAGACCTTCCCACGTACGGCCGGAGAGGAAGCCAGCATGAGCTGGTCTTGAACTCACAGCGACCGCATTGGTGAGAGGCTTCTGGGTCACTACGCTGCGCTAGCGCGCTAACCGACTGAGCCACGGAGGCCCCTACCATATTTAGAATCAACTTCCTTTGTATTTTTGACATTTAATTACTGCAACACACACACATATATATATATACGTATACACACATATATATACACACGTACATGGCTGTTGCTACAACGCACAAAATGAACAATCCACAAAGCTGACCCTTTCCACATTATAATACAGTGCATTAATTATGCAAACGACCAAATGCATAATTAAATAATTCACTGACTTTGTCATACAACCTTATTCACTTTCTCTGAATACAAAATGGAATTACAAAATCACATTAATGACCATCTCCATTACAGGAAGCATTACCCATTTAATGTAGTGTGATAATCTACTACAGGACAGCAAAAGCATTACAGCCTGACCTTGTAATGCATCAGTGGCATTAAGCACTCATTTTAATTTTAATTTTAATAATTTTAACATCATTTTCATTATAATTGCATGGAAGAATTTCATTGAAAAAAAAAAAAGAAAGCTGTTTCATAAATATGCAAAATGTTGACAGTAGCTTGGACGGCCAGCATGGGGGTGGGGGGAAGGGTGGCGGCTGTCCTTGCTGTGGTCGCCCGGTGGGTGGGCCATGGCAAGACCGCCCACTGGATAAGCTTTTAGCCAGAAATTTTCATCATGGTGAAGTGTGATGTGTTCTCCATGCCGGCAGACAAATAGCTGTTAAACATGTTCACAGATGGATTCTGCATGTGTCAAAAGGCTTTTACTCTGTGTGAAAGAACAAACTGCTCTCTTGTCCTAATCTACCACATTTACATTTACATACATTCCACCACTAATGAACTAACATCAGTCTTCCCTGATATGTTTTTTTAATAATTTGATGGTAAGGAACACAGTTTTCCTTTTTGTTTGCACAAGCCCATCATGATACACATGTGTAGGTACATGTAGATATACCAGAACTTTGTACATATATCACAGGTATATCTCTGGAGGGCTTGCTTTCTATACACACCTAAAAAGTTTAGAGGAAAACAGTACATATTCTACATCTACATACTGTAAAAGTAGGGAAATATGTTTTTACAGTTTTTATTAAGCAATCGTCTAATTTCAGTTATAAAATTGTGCTACAGAAAACAGCAATGAGATTATACATTCAAGAAACTTATGAATCTATATCAAGTTTTAGCACACTGTTAGAGAAATGTGCCCTACAGTATTTGTTTTTATTCATTTCAATGGTGTTGTACACTCTACTCAAGGGCTAGGGTATGTTTTAATCATAATACAATAAATCCACAGTGTCCACAGTAAACCATGGGCTTCTGGCAAGTAAACTGACAAAATTTCTCATGTGTGATGCAGATTTTCAGCCAGAGAGCAACTTCAAGGGCTATCAGCACCCTACACTGTATTTATTTATTTATTTGATTGGTGTTTCAATACTATTTAATTTATATGACGACAACCAGCATTATGATGGAAGAAAACTGAGAGAAACCCCGTGGTAAAACCACTACCATCTGCAGGTTTCAGTATGCCATATTGGTGGAAGGCGAGTGAGACAGATTCCACACAGCCATTTCTGACTAAATTCAAAATTGGAAATATGATCTAGAAGCTTATTTTTCAACTTTAGAAGTTAAAATTGTGTCCAACTCATCAATGTTACCTTAAGACATACATGTATGTGGAATTTCTGAAACCAAAAACTAAGCTTTGTGAAGAAGTTTTAAATTGTGAATTAAGTAAGAAATGGCTTTGTGAAATTGGCTCTTGATCCATAACAAAACTTCATGTCAAGTCACCTAATTCACGAAGTGCCTTTCACTGATTATTTCCATCTCAAGAAGAAAACACATAACTTACAGTAAAAATGACATATCATACACAAGCCAAATACTTGGACAATCCACCTCAGAATCCAAGTGGTTAACTGACACCCAAAAAAAGTGACAAAAAAAAGTTCTGGAAATCGCTGGCATTTATCGAGGGACAGATTTTCTCTGATTCCGAATGACTCATTGATCCATTTTATGTGGCCACTTTACAGAATTTTGTGAAGTTTGAGTAATTTCTTATCAGAAAAGTGTTGGCATTAAAAGTATCATTTTAAGGAAGTTTATGCGACATTACCACATAGTACGAGCCAGCTGATGGAAGTAGTCATTCATAAGCAAAGTGCTGGTAATACATGTACAAGTATGTATGCTGTACTCGTACATGCATGTAACTAAATGACATGGTATACATTTACATGTGTTTAAATAACCATGCTCTGTGCACATGTACATGCACCATGAAGCACTGGGGCTACCAGTCCCTACCAACATTAATAAATATTACAGACAGATTGATGATGATGTGTCCCAAAAGGCCATTGCTAACTGTGTATTATGTAGCTGAATGTTCAAGTGTGCGTCAGTCCATTAGCTGAACATGTAACCTGTGAGCCGAGATGTTACCTATATATATACATATTAATTATTGTGAAATGAATTTTTCGTTCTTTATTTTTTGCAAAAACAAAATTGTGACAGACATGTATTAAGGTAAATTCTAATTTATCAACTAAAAGTTTTTTCGGGATGCACAGTAATTTGGCAACCTTAATATCTATCATGTTAATTCTAAGCTGTTTTGCTTCATTTAATTGGTGATAGCACATCTGTATGAAGATACAGACTGCTCTACTGTGCAAACTGTAGTACAGAAAGGTGCTTTAGTTTGCCATAAATGAAGTGAAGTTACATGTATGTATGAATTACTGTTTACCATGTGAACATTTCACATGATTTTTTCACCAATATAAAGCAGCATGACAATTAGTTGGTGAAATTAAAAAATTCCATGAAATTATAGATGGTTTGCCTGTACTGTACTCATTTTCACCTGTACACATTAAGCACACATGTTATCTCAAAATAACAGTACAGATATTTTTGTGCTTGTTGACGCTCAATGTCAGGCCAAACAACAATGGCGACCACAGAGACCATGTTAACCAAAAGTGTGTTATTCTTGATCCATGTGGCTGTGGCTGATGTTGTCTGGGAGTGAGTCTGCACCCCCCAGGGCGAGTTCATTGTCTTTACCAGAGGTCCCGTCATTACCCCAGCTGGAGGCATGATGTCAGGCCACTCTGCCTTCCTGTCAACTCTGCTGTAACCGGAACAGTTTTACATATAGAAATGTCAGCTTTTAGCCATCATTTGCCGGATTTGTAAGCTTGTGGTCAAGAACAAAAAGCTGTTGAGCACATTGTCAATCCATCTCTATATGAAAATCACACTCACAAAAAAAAAGAAAAGAAAATTAAAATAAAAGGAAAAACAACATTAATAAATGTATGTATAACATATATATCTCTTCAACTCAAGCCTTTAAGTATTCTTATCAATTATCTTTGAATTATCGTGATTATTCTACTGCAGCACAAAAATATAGCTTTCTTCAAAAACCGTACCAGCTATACTTTATCTCCAACCTGCCCATTTCTAGAATTGAATTCAAAGCACTACAGTTTGTAGATTCACAGACATCCTCTTTTATTTGTACATGTACATGCATGTTTACAAGTAAGAAAAAGCTTCAAAGGCATCATAAATATCTAAAGAGGACAACTGATTCTTTTCCAGTGAGCAGCAACTTAATAATCTGACCTATGCATATTGTATGTACACAAGGACATCTCAATTTGCAACAGGAGCTGTGGACAGCATTCTCCACAATGAAAGCAGATTCTGGGGCTCTCACCAAAGGGTTTGACTCAAACTAGCTTTTGCCTTTCATCACCAGCAAACTCCACTGACTGCTAGACATCAGCGCATGTACTGGTCTGCGAAGAGGCTAAACCCTGTGTAACTCGATCAGAAATCAATTGCTGTACCTGCTGCCGTGGTGGGTATGGTCGGGGGGGTAGGGTGGAGGTGAGCAGGTCACCAATCAATACTCATATAAGTAGTCAGAGGTTCCTGACCAAACTCAAGACGCTCGCCCATCCCCAGCCAAGGGAGCACCCCTGGGATGCTACCAATACCCATTTATAATTCAACAATAGCCAGAATTTAATTTGTCCCTGTCGATACTGACCCGACCTCATAACAGACAGTCTCCCCTGGACGAAGCCAGCAGTTAGTTCACCAAACTGAAATATAGACACAATTACTGACAAACAACACTGATAATTTACTCACTGTTTGTCTGTCACAGTTTCCCCGGATTTTGTAACAAATATAAACCCCACAAGTTATCCTATAGGTGTCTAATTAAGCTGGCTTAGACTGCTGTGGGCGGCCATGGAAATCAATATTAAGATCGCAACAGAAAAGCAGTACAGATATGCATATAGATTTATTGCTGGAGCTTTCCAGCTAGGAATCTACAACATGGAAACAAACGGAAGCCTGATAACGGACAGCGTACTTGAAAACCTGGATGCATATCAAATACGCAGTTCAACATGCATTGCCACTTAACACTCGCAAGTTAAGCGAGTTTGAAAACATGTAAAGCCCTGAGCAAACAAAATAATCCAGGCTCCTCCAGGAGATTGACAAGTAAAGCTAGTGGAGGCCTATAATATAACTATCAGTCCATCCGACGCCTAACTCACTTTACAATGCTGTGCTGAGCCTATCAAAACACTTGTTACTTGGAACTATTAAAGCCTGGATTCATTTTATACAGTAAGAGAACAAGGTACATTTTAATAATAAGATTTTCAACTTGTGAATCCAAACCCTCATGCTTTAAGCTACAAAGAAAATATTTGGAAGATACACATGTAGTCACTAATCTAAAAAAAAAAAATCTAAAACTTTTATTCCTTAATTTTATTCCAATTTTTAAGTGGTCTTTAGGACAATTGCTCTTTCACCTGTCTAAACGTACCAATCTATCCCTAGGTGTATGAAAATGCATACTTTTTTTACAGGCGGTATACGTTTTTACACATTCTAAACAGCCTACAATCACATACTACAGACAGACTGGTGAGAAATGGTCTGTAAACAGTAAAAGACCTTCAGTTTGACAGAAGATATGAACAACTTGAACTGTAGAGTGGATAGAGTTGCTTAAAACTCTATATCCTGCTCTGATGTGGCAGGATTACCTTGTGATTTATGTTAGGTATGGAGTAGTAGAATCTGAAGGCAAAGGGCCAGTGTTCATGTATAATAGATGTGTGTGTGAGAGGCAAGCGCACTGGACCCATAAATATGCACCGCCAATGCTGACAAGACACCACAATCGATACATGTTTACTTTATCGTAAGTAGCAATCCCTAGTAAAATTCAACTGTCAGATTCCATTAAGGCGCCGTCAAAAACCCTGGAACGGAAGGTCTGACATGTCAGTCTCCAGCACAAATGTGATGGGATTTCCTCGCAGAGCATCATTACTCCTATCTTAATAACACAGATGCGGCCAAACTAATGCAATTTCTACCGTCTTAAAATTTCATGAATGCCAATAAAGCCGAAAGTACAATAATTCTTTTTCTACGGTGGAGCTCATGACGACTTGTGCCTGGACAGCTAACAAATACATCAAGCAGACTGGTTAATTGCCCCGAACAAATACCCCAAGGGTAAGAGGAGGCTATATGAGTTTGGCCTTACCAGTCAACCACTACTACACATCACTTTCACCAAGCCATCCTGTAATTCAGCTATCGTGACATGATCTGATTTCTCAATCAGTCATACATGTCCATCTGCCTTATTCGAGTCACTCTACCATTCCAGTGTCACTCCCACTTAACTATTCCGCAAATCAAATTTGTTTCCTTGCCATGGGGGATAAGGTAGGCCTTTGTTGCTTGGCAACAATATACAATATCGGCAAGAACCCACCAAGTGTTTGGTTCATGGATAATTTTTGTAAATTTGAGTCGACCGCTGGTGGCTTACTGCCTAGTGATGAATCTTTTCACACCTTTAGAATAGCCTTGTTTTGGCCAAGGTATGGTATTTTGGTACATTTGAGTAATGTTCATGTCTGCTGTGGGTAGTCTGGGTCATGTCCATCCATTAGACACAGGACTAGGTACACAAGGGACATCGTACACGCTGGACAGACTGGGTACACAAGGCACACAATCCCATCATGCACTTCACCAGGCCTTAGCTTCCATCTGCTGATCACCGCTTTCTCTCATTCTATCATCAGTTATGTTTCCACCTGTGTCTGCTCCGCCTCCAGCCTCTATACATATTGCATGTACATGTACAAGTTGTACCTGTGCACTAATGTAGAAGGCTTCCTTGAAGGCCTGTGGCCGGTACTGCTATAGAGAGATTTGTAGGGCCTCTGGGATGTTAACTACTATGCTAAGACATGGCCAGACAACCTTGAGGATGGACAAAGGAATTACCACAGCTTTTCGAATGCGTACACACATTATACATGTAAATATTTAATTCACATGTCAGACTGTTTAATGTCAATTAAGGCCATAATATTAAGCTCTTCTACTCCTATATAAGCACATGTTCGATCTGTGGACTAGTTTCTTTCACTCTAGGTGTATTTACATCTATATGAAAATTCTACACGAGCGACGTATACACATAAAACTTTATTTGTCACAGAGATACAGTGTATTTGCAACACACACATCAGAACTCATGTTTACATGTAGCTTTCAATATATAATGTAAATGACTGTAGTCAGTCATATCAACTCCTTTCGAACTGACGTGTACCCTTTTTGGCATATGAAAGAGCAACTTTCAGTGAGATTTATGCACCTTCTTAATTTGCTTTCAGAGAAAAAACCACATTGGTCAGGTTAACCAATTTCAAGACTTCACAGAAAGTATAATTTTATCAGTCTATGCAGAATACGATTCTGCATAGTTAGTATGTGAAAAGGTTGAAGAAATACAGTACAAACACCTATTCACGAGTTCAACCTTCATCGACTTCTTGAGTTTTTTGTGCCTGCTATGTAATGGAACTACACTGTATTATAATAGGTGATGTGTCATGATCATCTAACAGTAATGTTCTGGAATCCATTCTTAGACATTCACTTGTAAACACTCACTATTACAAGTATGTTTGTTCCAGTAGTCAGGCCTACATGTATTCCCTTTAGATCTCACAAAACAATGGGGATTTATAAATTGAATACAAGGATTAGGGGCTTGTCAGTGACATGAATTCACCTGTATATGTACATGTATGTGCCAACGATGTCAGCCGTTTTCTTGAGCTTGACTGGAAATGTGATGGTTCAATGGAATATACGGATCTCACAAGGCTACCAATGCAGCTGAATCAAGACAATACCATAGTCCATGGTCAGACAATTATATGTCTGTGAACCTGGCAGAGGTCTCAGTGAGAGCCAGCATCCCAAGCATCTGGTCCATTCTCAAGCTCGCTTAGGCAGGACAAATGACAACACTCTCCCTCTACACGCCCCATCAAGGGTCTGGGGGCTTCCTCAATGCATCAGCTCTTTTCAGCTAACCATAGGTCTCTACTTGTCTCTCTATGTGCTAATCAGGCGACGTGTGCAACTGACAGCTGAATGTCTGTATTAATTTCAGATTACTAGAAAAAATATGAAACCGATGGAATACATATGTATAAAAAATACAAGACAACCGATGAAAGATTTTCCCTTCTGAGAATCTATGCATACAATAGTTGGGACAGAACATACACAATGTACATGTACATAGATTCAAAATTACAGTGAAGGTGATCTCTTCAGAAACTGATATACAATCTATTGTGAATATGTTTTTTTTTTACTTCTTGTTTGTTTGCATAATCCTTTTTACCAAAAAAAAAAAAAAAACATTCTTTTTTGCACAAAGAGCTATGCATGCCTATAATACAAGAACAACAAAAGCCACATCTTTGATCCATTCATTACGAATTTCAAACTGTTGAAATCGCTCACTTCTTCACAAATGTGAATATTTACATTTAGTCATACCGTTAATTACATGATTGCTGTCTAATGCCATACTCATAGTACTTTTCACTTACGTGACAGCACACAGTTTCATGAGTGACAGGCTCTAATGTACATTTAGGTGTTGGACGGGAGGTATCCTTGTTGACAATGCAGACAGATGAATGGGCTACTTCTGATAGATCTTGCCTGAAAAGGGCAATTTTGTTCAAAACTTAAAGGAGCAGTGTCAAAGTATCAGGTTCTGAATTAACCCAGATTAGGCCCTTTTGTACTGGAATGACTACCTTAAGTGACACAAAACTTTGACCAACAAAATGCCTCCTAGGAGTTAAATAAAAGCCATAAGATATTACTTTTAGAGCTGAAACTTATATTTTCCTAGTAGGATATCATCTCGTCTTCAAAACAAACCTAAGAACACATTTCTAAAATCAATAAATAAGAATCTGGAAACATGAGCAGCTTATTCATGGACAAAATTATACGTCATTTAGTGTAATCTTTGGCAAGTGAGCCAACTTTCCCACATTATCACCTGAAGACAGCCACAGATACACTGTACCTGCACTGATAACATTCATGAGTTTTGAAGATAATAGTGCCATTACATCCATCACAACTCAACAATCTCCCCCACCCCCCTCGCCTCCCTTGCCCTGTCTACATTCAAAACAATTAGAGAGATTCTGTCTACCGAGAACCATTAATAAGGGGAGATTTGGAGTTGAGGTCAAGGTAAACACAGTGAATGTGGTTCTGCAATCCTAATGTGCCACCAGACTCACTCATTAATTACCACAGCACAGCCATCCAGTCATCAAGATGCTTCTCCTACAAGCACCTCAGCAAATTAATGTGCTGCCTCAAATATGCAAACACTTCAGAGGTGAAGGTAAACACAGTCAGCATACATCTCTGCTGTGTCCCAGCCTTGGCAAACGCTTTTGGAAGGACTAGTCGGCGTGTTTTAAAGCCACCATGCCAATAGCAGATGTGAGATAAAATGTGCTGGAGGGTGTGGAAATAATGAAGCATGCTATCTGGTTAGAGGGGATGATATTCCGTCAATCCTGCGAGGTGTTCCACACAGTCTACATCCTCACTATCTGTAGACTGAGCAATGGGAGGGCTAACCATATTATTTCTTTGTAATTTCCTCAACTGCAATGTAATTTATCTCGACTACAGGGAGATGAAACTTATCAGGGTCAGAGGCCTGCTCTAACTACATGTGTACCTGGGAGTAATCGCTCAATTTCGCAGTCTCACGATCTGTTAAAGGTCAGCAGTTAGCGCTTACCTGTTCTTGGGACTTGTGATGAGGAATAAAGTGCTTCAAGCGCTTCCCACCAGCAGCGTGGCAATATGGTTTCTGTCACCGCTTATCACTGTTCCCTGCTACTGCAGCAGTATCGATAACCACTGGGACAAGCCCAGGTCTGCATGTCCCACCACTTACCCACAAAAGTTAGAGCCTGGACAAACCAGCTGTGTAAGGAAGAGATGCAGTCTACTGTACTGGCTGCCTATGGACACCCGATAGCTGGGGCAGGCCAAAACCAATGCAGCTAAAAAGCACAAGACCCTTTTTTTTTAAAGGATTTGGCTGTGTGTGGTAAATGGTCATCACTTCCAACAGTCTTGGTCTTGCCACCATCAGTAATGACAAAGACATCAGGCATAAACAATCCAGCTGAACACCCAACAGATGGGTCAGACAGGCAGACAAGCCAATGGGATCATTCCAGTAACATGCGCCAGCAAAATCAAAGTAAACAAAAGAAGGATAAGTCAGTTTTGGGGGTAAATTTATGAAACAATGTACATCATCCAAAATTTTCCCATTGCCAAAGATGCATGAGGTTATGTTCTGTTCATAAACATGTAAATTTTTAACACTTACAGTAAATAATTTACATGTACAGCATTAAGGCAACACTATTATAATTTTGCATTTAACAGGCAAGCTGACACTAATGAATAAAATGGAATAAAAGATAAACTGAAATCCATATTTTTTATTTTGTCTGATCTTGAGGTTTTCCATAAATATGTCTTCTTCAATAGGGGAAATTGTGGAAATAGTCTTCAACAGACTTTCAAACTTTGTTTTTATACTCTCTTCGGACAATGAAAAAAAATTTATTATGCCCGTTGAACAACAATTCAAATTGGTGTGGCCTAACCTAATCCCACATTCACATCATATATTCAATGCCACATACAAGGTTGAAAACTATCCAGCCACATCATGACATGAACATCTACAACATACGATCTGATACTAGAACTCAGCAAAGTGCACTGGCTTCCTCTTGTTTTTAATAACCATTTTCCTCCAATAACCTATTTACACATTTGATAACAGCTGTGCACGTGCACACACTTGTACAACACACACAAAGAAATATATTCTGAAATATTCTTGCACATTAAGGCAAAACATACATATATACATGCATGCATGCATAATAAAGAAACCAAATTCTGTAATTCTTCAAACTTTTCCCATGTTTGCAAGGTGTTTATTCAAGCATAGGCTTTCACCAAGGTTTTAATAACGTGGAATACATCATGAACTTCCCATTACATGTATCTTGTGTTTGGAGGAGTTCAAACTCTGTCAATATACACTATATATGCAAAGTTTACATAAAGAAACCCTCCCCACTAACATGTGCAGATTTCATGGTTGAGTGAGGTCTTTGGGCAATCTGACAGATTATCTGATTGCAGAATTTGTTAGTCAAATTATGACCCAAAGAGTAAACAGCAGCTTTAAAAAAATGGACAGTGACATGTGCAGCAGGAGAAACTACTCCCAGTTTAGAGATAGCTTTTATCTTTATCGTCATTTCCTCTGACAAGATACTAGGCTTTCACTTCCTGTATGAGAGCTTTCTTAGGTCCATCTTCACAAAACCATGTAGAAAGTGGAGAACTCAACCCTGTGAACCATCTTGATACCTGTCAAAATATACATCCTGTGACTTGGACAACATGGCAGCATTCTGACTAGCCTTAGATTTTTTATCAGGTTTTATGCTGGTTATTGCCTCTATGAGATGGATCCAATGGCATATGCCAAACCTGAGCCTGGTAGCATATATACAGACCAGTCCTGTATACAGGGAAGTTTAGACCAGTGGTTTCTGGTCAGAACAGTTGGCCATATAAACACAGCTTCTCTCAGGGCTGATATCTTGAGTCAGCTGCCAAACTGACCATGGCCTAAGGATAGGGCTGGGCCCAAGTGCAGTACAATTGGTAGTGCTTTACTATATCTTTGTTTACAACCATGTGGCCAGTAACACAAGAAGGCTTTTCAGGCCAATCTTGCATGAACATAGAACCCTAGTCATGTTTATGTCTGCACATTTTGATATCTAACAGTCACCTGAATCCTCCACATGTACCTTAAAAGAAGAAGTCTGGAAGTCTCCATCTTTGAATTTCTTTTCTACAAATGTACCCCAATTCCTCAATCTTTTCACATATGACAGAGGAAGCTTTAGTGCAATTTATGCACATTTTTAATCTGATTTTGGAGACAGAACTACACTGGTTGGATTACTCAGTTTCAGGGCTTCAAAAAAAGTATAATTTTATCAGTCAACACAAAGTAATGCCTTCAGAATTATGTGCTAGAATAAACACCTTACAAACATGCAATATGCTTGAAGAATTACAGTAAGTGGTATTTTCAATTTATAATTTTATCAGTCAAAACAAAATAATGTCTTCAGAATATACATGAATATCACTTTACACGCAAGCAAAGAGATTAAAGAATTACAGCATGTAGGCATACAGTGTACATGTTCCGAATCCAGTCTATGTGTCGAGTTAATAATGCTATTCCAACATATACTATTATAAGGAATGAGGATCTCAACATGTACCTCAACTAACTATGCAGCTTATTGGAGGAGATTTGGGTGCCTTTTCTGAGCCTACCAGAAGTGAAAATATTGAGGATGTCTTGACAAGTAATACTAGGCTAAACAATGTACATGTAACTTACTAATCAACAAAATGGTAACAACAACATCGTTTTAAAATTCCACTCTTGTCACAATTTATTCACTTTTTTGGCCTTTGGTTGAATTTGGGTACACATCAATATTTAGGTAAAAAAAAGGAGTGTTAAAAATTGCTACAAGGATACTTGCAAATCTGTTGACAGTTCAAACAAGTACAGGTATGTAGTTTATACAATTTGGGGGAGGGGGAGGTCATACAGTGATGAGCGAAGACCTACCATGCCGAAGGCCTGATATCCAGCACATACAAGTGAAATCTGTTTCTCTTAAGCAGATAGTACTAAGGGGCATTCATGTACAGTATCTGACAGAAGCCTCTATAGCATCTTTCCATTTCAGCCTAACAGAAGTTCCAGTAAAAACATTACATTATTGAGGGAAAAAATGGTGTATCATGAAAGACTGAAAATCTTGAAACCATTTCGATAGAATAAATCAAAATGGTTTACCACTCTTCATATTGAAAAATCAAGTAAAACGATTTAAACCATCAACACATCACGGCATCTGTACATTTTTTCCCCATAACTAAAGATGTCCTGGAGTACTGTGCACCAGCCAACACTTCACAACAACAGATAGAAACCGTAGGACATCATGGATAGGAGGGCATGTGGCACATATGGTTGTGTTGAGGACAAAATTGCTGTTTCTCTACCCACTGGCCTTTTCAAAAGAGATGAAAATTACCCCAGACAGGAGGATCAGGTCCACTAAAAATGTCAAGGTGAGGGAATCGTCCAGCGCCTAGTGTCCATTATTGAGTTAACCCATGACCTGGTCAGCCTGTGGAGGCCAGTATTAGTGCCAGTCTGTCCACTCCAGCCAAAGGTTAGAGCAGGCAGTAAGCCTCTCATGGACCACTACAGTTACCATATGCTTCTGGCACTTCAGATCAACAAGCCCATCAGCACTCCAGGCTAATGTCAAAACTAACTTCAAGAATAAGTCTTGGAATCTGCTTATCTTTTTTCTCCTGTCCTGTCAGAGGCAGGGCAGTATAGGTCTTCAAGACAAAGTGTAAGTGAGATAAACACACTTAACATCTGAAAAGTTCACATAGAAAACACCAGTCTCCATGCTATAAAAACAACCACATACATGCCAACCAAGACCAGAAGTTCTTCACACATCTTAATACATGCAATAATCTTTACACATATATCTATCCAAATGAGTAAAAATTTGTTAATAGGGTGCATGAGATGATTGGCAAATCCTCTGGCAACCCACTTTACTAAAAGAGTGACAGCTTTGTCCTGTATCAAACAGTTGGTCCATGACCTACAGCTTATTTTCAAGCTTGCTACCTAATCCATGCAACACCACATTGTTTATTTATGTTATCAAATATTTAAATATTGCATAATACAGGCAAAGAAATTTCTATAATGTTTTGTTTTACAAAATAAGCCAATTAGTCACAGAATTGTTGCTACTGCAATTTGACAGTTAATTATACACAGGAATTTGTCCACATCACTGGCCCACTCCATATACTCCATATACACATAACCCACCAACAATCTGACCCAACTCTTCATCCAGTTCTGAGGCAACTCCAGGAACAATAACACAAGCAACCTACAGCACATGTTAAATGAACAGCCAATTTTAAGACAGATAGCTTTGTAATGTACCCAACGTCCCTTTCAAGGGACACATAGTATGAAAGGGAACTCGGCTACTGACAAACATGTACGCCCTGTCACAGAAAAAGGGAACTCGGCTACTGACATACATGTACGCCCTGTCACAGAAAAAGGGAACTCGGCTACTGACAAACATGTACGCCCTGTCACAGAAAAAGGGAACTCGGCTACTGACATACATGTACGCCCTGTCACAGAAAAAGGGAACTCAGCTACTGACATACATGTACGCCCTGTCACAGAAAAAGGGAACTCGGCTACTGACATACATGTACGCCCTGTCACAGCCTCATCCGAATCAGATGTAGGCAACTGGAAACCATACCATTTAATTGTGGATGGCAATGGTCATCCATTTTCTAATGACATTTTTTTTTCCTATCCTGCTTTCAACAATTGTCTTTCTTGGACACACTTCTGCAGTGGGGCACTTTTAACTGTTTTGGCCTAGACTCCATATTGCATAATTTCAAAAGCACCAGTGACCTGTTGTCAAATGTTTCCTGTTGAGTATCACTATCAGATTTGATCTTATTACCGCTGATTAATACAACGGTGTAAGAGTCTGAAGGCTAGCCATTCTGGCAGCAACGTGCACAAATCTGCCTTCCAAAGCATCTCCACTAAGCTACATGTAAGTTCAACCTGACTGAGGATGATACATGTACCATGGCACATACTCTCTGGCTGATTAAATCTATGTGTCATCCACATGTACAAGAAATCAAATGTCATCTTCATTGTGAACTAATGTAGGTTGATTTCATATGCTGACCTGGGTCCAACCACTTTGGCTGATCTGATAACAGTAACCAGTAAACAACATTGGTAAGATGCAAAATTAAAGGGCATTTCATGGGGACATGGCCAGACCTTAGGGTTGGGACTCAACTGCTGAGACTTGTTGGCCAGGATAGAATTTCGTCTAAATAGCTCTATCAATATGTATCCACATGACTCGGGCCAGCAAATAATTCCCTTTGACCGGGGTTAGGCTGCCAATAACTGCCAGTGACCAGGAGATAGACTGGTTCATTATTGGCCTCAGTCTTCAGCCTGGTGGATATTAGCAAGTAGCACTGGGAGCCAAAACCATGCTGATGGGGAGTGGGGGAGGGAAATGGGTAGGGTAGGGGGAGAACTAAACAAACCACTATTACAATTTCCAACCAGACCTCTTCTCATCACAAAAACTGATTATTCCATGTCCTAGACAAGAAATGCATGCTTCTGCAACTTCTCATCTTTAGAGATAATTATCTCTTTTGTTTCTTCATGTTTTCAGAATTCATGCCTTTGTGTGAAAAGAAATGTCCCGCACAAAAAACTTGGCAGTTCCTGGAAAAATCTATTTACAGATGACAATGCTTGAGCAACATAACATTACCTCTTTATCAAAAGAAAATAAAAATCAAAGATGACAGGCTTCACAAAATAGACTCTTAAAATTATGATGTGCTTTTCCCACTGAAGACACATGTTTTCATATGTTTAAGATGTAAGATGGACATTTTTGACCAGATTATTATCCATACGTACACATCAGAGAATTCTTGAATTGATTTCTGAATGCAAGTCACAAAGAGATAATGTTTTTGATACTCAGTCAAAACTAAATCTGATACCTTTTTTTCGCCACTTTGACAGAAAGTAAAGCCTATCCCAAACACTGCTACTGCAGTGGTAAAAGGTACATGCACATGCTGAAAAGTGTACTTTTCAATTAACTAACCAGGTGCTTCAAAAGTGGAAGTTTAGGAGAAACAAGACCACTGCGATTGTTCATTATGTGGACTGGCATGGTGGCTTTATAGAGGGCACAGTAGGTTTTAGTAAGACAAGAAGTAAATGTTGGAGCCAGGTTGCAGCCAAGTGGAAGGAGTGTTTAGTTGTGTATTTAATTAGACTTGTGGGCTCAGCGATCCCCCCCCCCCCACTAATCTGACAGGGCTAGGGATGAGATGGTCAAGGGAGACAGTCTTAACAACACAGGCCTGACCCTCGTTAAGCTTCACATTCACACTTCATTACACAGTTGTGCCACTGTATTAATTAGTATAGATCACCTCTGCTAGGCGGCAGGCTCATTTATCTAAATGACACAAACGCAGACTCGGAGCCAGTGTCACTCTCACACTATAGGCAACGGGGGGGCTGTCATAATGGAAAATAAGGGATGGAGATCCAGCGAGACAAGGCAAATTAAGCAGAATGGCAGAAATGATGAAACTGTCTACATAATGCCAGTTCTTGGTAACTGATTTCAGCAGAGAATTGTGCTGACTTAAAGAACAATATGTTTATTAATACAGTTTTATAAATAATAATAACAAGTATCAGTATTGCTACTGTCTTCCATAACAAACTAGACTTTAGTTTTGCATGCTCCTTTAGAAAATCAGTAGGAATCAATTATAAAATGATTTAATTTGAAACCAGTCCAATTAATATATATACATTTAGAATGTCAACAGTCTGTTATTTGCTCCAATATACAAATGGAGATGTCGTAGGATTCTTTTACACACTCAGATGTGCACAAATACTTTATTTTACCAGTCCGCCAACTGAGTAATCATTTATATATTAAATATATGAATTCTTAACACCATATTATATGATTTAATGACACAGTGCACAATCACAGTATAGCGTGATTATCTACTAATATGTTAATTACACATTTAACAACATCCATGCCCTTTAAAGGACAATTATCTCTTATTTAAAAGCACAATTACCGCAGAACTAAATAATTCCCCACTCAGACAGCAAACTGTCAGGTTTTTTTTCTCTTTTCCATGCTCAGAATCTACTAATGCGAAATTAGAAAATGATTAACATTGATGGAAGATTCAATGTGAAGGCACTTCAAACATGGAAGGCACTTACAAAATTATGACGTATTTTGAAATCTTTAATGTGTGTGTCTGCAGACCAATCTACATTCTTCACACTCTGTGATCAGCCATTTGGGATTAGGATCTTTACCACTAAACTACCGACTTCTCCCTTGTGACAAGTACAAGTAGCCTTCGACACATACATGTATCAATATACATGAAAATATCTATAAGCATAAATGTACAGCCTAAATTTATATCTGAATAGATATACAATGAAGAGAAATAAGAGTTGAAAAACCAAACATTTTGGACTGGTGCCACTAGAATGTAATTTACAGGGATACTCCACATTAAAGTACACTGGGCTTGAATAAAGCATACCTTAACTCATATTTATTTACTCATTTCAGGGCCATATTTTAAAAAGTTTTGCTACTGAGTCCTAATTATGAAGATTATAACCTGTTTAAACAGTATATTAACGAGAGGGCTTCTGAAAAACATAATAATGACTTTAAATCCACCAAAAACAATAGACTTATTCCCTAACAGATCTCTGGTACAACACACTGGGATTTCCCATCATAATTTCTTAACTTACTTTTTTCGGAAAATATGGCCCCAGAAAGTTAGGAGTTCAGAACCAGCTCAAAAATTTTGAATTTCTTTCGGCCATTTTAAAAAATGGCCATTTAAAGTTTACCAAAACGCTTACAACTGCTGAAAATGAGAACTATATGACTGATAAACAAAAGAACAGTAGTTATGTATTTAGTGTACGCCGTGTTTGGGTCAAAGTGATCTGTCAGGTATAAAAAAGAAACACCCCTGGTGGGAGAGTGAATAATGTTTTTAGCCTTTCACCACACAGGTGAATTAAATCAGCCCCTGTAGGCCCTGTATTGAGAACCGTCTAAACACGGCATAAACACTCCACACAATGCCCCTGAAGTCTACATCATCACTTATTTCTAAACTTTTCCCCAAAGCAAACAAGTATGTTGGACAGGCTAGCAAAACAGATCGGCCATGTTTTACTAACGACTCACAATCGCAAGTTACAACGACAACTGGCACTCTTGTTTAGCAGACAACTCTCTCAGAAGAGCTGTGAAGAGTTCGATCTTACCTCATAGTGTGAGTCTGTAGTTCCCGGTGAGAAGAAGTTTAAAGGAAAACAGGGTTAATCACCTTTTTCATTGTCTCAGCACTTTTGTTGACATTAGCTAGATTCCCGTGCAGAAAGAAAGACCCGAGATCTCGTTCGAAATGCTCGTAACGGGCACCACTTCTGAGTCTCGGCTGCATGTATTACTACGCGCTCGTGAGATTCAGTGATGTATGTGTCCTAACAAAACCAGTGATATTTTAAGACTCACTGCACTTGTGCAGATTGTTTCCTAAATTCCTCTTAACTCCTGCTACATGTGTTTGGGTTAATCAAACTCCAAGACTTAAAGTGCCGTTCATATATGCTACTATATTTTCTGAGCGCAGGGGCACATATTGATCATAGTGATCCGCCACACATGTTCCTCGGCTTTGCTGGCACAGTTTATTCACTGAGAGATGCACTGCAGATCGCAACGGTAGATGTTATAAAAGTGGGTGTGATCTTTTTTTTTATCTCAGAAAGCGAACTTAATGTTAACGTAATTCAATAAGCTGATTGCAGCTTAAATGAACAGACGGTAGGAAAAGAAGATATATACATTGTGCATAGGCGTCCCATTGCACCTTTGGCTGTGTTAACTTACGTACAGCTGCACGCTGTCCAGTGGCTTGCGCCGTCAACCATGCGCCGAACGTAAGATATAGCACAGAAATCGAACGTACCTAGGCTGTTATAATGAGCCCCGCAGTCAATAAATAAACAACTGTGCTGATGTGGAACTACGTTTCCACCGTCGTGAAAAAAGAAAATAACCCGTGCGTATATGGCGTTAAGCAACAATTAAATAAATAAATCCTCCTGGTCGATGATTTGTGGACCTCTCGGGCTTCCTTTCAGTACTGCCATAGTATAGCTTTTTTCGTATGCATTTTATCTGCATGTGTTTTTATCAGATATTGCCATTAAGGACAAAAAGTGGTAGGGAAATGCACTTTCAAATCAAAGTTTGTGACGTGTGGTCTAACTTTAGATATATACATGGTCACAGCAATTCGAACGCGCGGAACTTTTTAGGATTAGAGCCGGGATAAAAACATCCACCATCCCCCCCCCCCCCCACACTCCACCCCCACCCCCACTCCCAACCCCACCCACCGGTCAGCGATAACTGTAGTACGCTATTCCTTTGTCGACAAAATTGAAAGCAGAGTGCATTTTACTGACAAATCAAATTAAGCTGACTAACATATACTCATGTATATACGCATTTGTTCTTTGCTGGAAAAAAATCACATCATTTGGTTCTGTTTAAAGGGAAAATTTGCCGGAAAAGCCTGTCACATAGGCCAAATTTTGGCGGAAATTCGGCATGTCTGGCATATGGGGCTTTGTACACGGCTTGGAGATCTGTGAGGAGAACTGAGCAGACTTTGTGGTACCGATTCAAAGAAAGTGCAGAGTCAGCCCTGTACAAATATCCACCAAACTCCTTCAAAAGATTGGCTAAAAATGTCCCATTTACTGGGAAAGTCTGATCACTGGTAATCTAGTTGTGGCGAGCTCTCGTAGGATTCCATTTTCGTCCATTCTCTCGGTGAAATGACAGTTTTTGCCGTCGCGGATAAAAAGCAGGCTTTTCAATTTACCCGAGTCACTCTAAGAGCGATGATCATTGTGTCCAGTTTGATCTATTGCTCGCTGACGCCTTGTCAAATATCTACTCCTCTCTCTAATGCTGTCTTTTGATGAATGCGAACATGGATGTGGTGAAAAAATGGCGGCGCGGGTGCATGTGAGGGACAACTTGCAAGCAATCGTGAGTCAGCGAGCTGATGTACCGACTCGCCAAATAGCTACACCGCGAGTGTTTTGTTGTGCAAGCATTTTTTTCAGAGCGCCATGGAATCTGTCCTCTCTTCAAGCCTGTTGATGTGGTCGCCATCAACAAATTGCCGGATAAAATTGAGCAAATAGTGGGCGAGGGTTTCTCCGAATCACAATATCCCTTTTCACATTACAGTTTGCCATCGAAGCAAAATGGCGTTTACGCTTTTTTGAGCGGTTGCAAAAGAAATATTTCAACGCACTGTCATGTTGTGAGTGAAATTGCAGAACTACTATCCTTTAGTTGGAAAAATAGCCATGTCTCATTGGGGAAAAACTTAATATACGTCAGCGCTCTTTGATTTATGATGCTACAATTGCATCCCAGGTATATGGCCTTAGGACGCCAGTATGCGTGCTTGTACAAGACAGATTGGCACCAGTTGAGATGGCCATGAATAAACCATTTACTGAGCAACAGAAATAAAGATCTTTGCAGCATAAACGGTTGAAACTATACATGGACAATTGAACTGAAGTATAACATACACTTTTGCCGTGGCCATTATATTCGACTTAGTGCAGCGATGCACTGGAATTTGGGAACTATACGTTCCATGTAGGACCATTTGACTCATACATACGGGCTTTAATAATCTTTTAACATCAAGTGAAAAATGATGATCAGGCAGATGTGAAAATGATGAAAGCAACAAGCAATCGTCATACTGTTGTCCAACTGGCTTTACTTTTAATTTCCCATTGGCCTCGGCTTATGGTGGAGAATTGCAGATTGAATCCGATAACCCGTACTTAACATGTAGGCTGTAAAACCAGTTTTAATGATTGGGATTTTTATTCAACAGAACCTGTGCGTTTATCTGTGTAATCAGTGAAAACAACTAGTGAAGTACATGTAGCCTATGTTGCTTAATAAGTATTTATCTTTGTATATTTACACAACGAAGAAAAGTCTAAGTTATACACGCCACAATATTCGGCCGTCGATTCTGTTCTGTTCTTCAATTCTGTGATTTTCACAGGTTACATGTGATCACTTACCAACTGTCACACTGTCGTCGCAGCTCTAGTTTTACTCCCTAGGTTGTAATCTCTTGTATATGCCCCAATAAACCAGGATTCTGCATGATATCTGCATGTGTATTGTTTTTCATATTGGCGTTCTTTATGATGACAGAACTGATATCCCCACGTCATTTGTTTTACCCAATGTTTAAGCCATGGTACGAGGGGCGTCGAAGTTACTGCTCCATTAATCTGCGGAGATCCCAACACTGCGATGAAATTAAGAAGATTAGCGACATTAAGTCGAGAATCAATGCAATGTGGACAGAATAAAACCCTATCACCCAGGTAAAATGAAAGTAGGCCGACTCTCACAGTTTATGTATGACCATTTGTAAAGGATCTCATCGTCGTCGCTGTTGTATTGCACACGATTAATAAAGCAGAACTCTGCATATCTGTGTCTTGTTCTTATGTTAATGATTATTAATGGTGATGACAACACAGTATTTTGAGTAATTCTGGACCAGTAACGTCAGATAAATTGCATTCAACATCACAACCTTTTTTTTTTACCTAATTCTGCTTAAGCAATGGTGCTAGTGAGCCACTAAGTTGTTACTTATTAAACTTTTACATGGACAAAATAAAACGTCAGATAAACTGCAGTTAACATCGCCGCGATTACCTTTTACCTAACTCTGCTTAAGCCGTGTTACATGGGCGCCTTTAAGTTATTACTTATTAAGCTCTTACATGCACAGTTAGAACAAAACACCATAAATGAAGCCGAATTTGTTATGTTACGTGTGACCATTTGCCAAGAATCACGCTGTCGTCGCTGCTCCGGTTTTACTCTCCATGCGGTTGTCCTTTGTGTTTTAGAAGGAGGGTCCAACATGAAGAGGTAACCAGAGATGGATGAAGGATATTACTGAGAATGGTTCATGATACGATCAGATTCACGTTAACAAGTTGCTGACACTCGTTGTAATAACACATCGTAAGCAGACACACGGGATAACGTCCCCGTGTCTTTCTTCCAAATCGACTAGGCGGAAATTAGTCAATCTCGAGATATACCGTGAGTAAAATGGCTCTTAGGAGAACCTTATCAGAGGAATCTGCACGGGGCGCAATTGAAGGTCAAGGTCATATCGTTCACCCGGAAACAGTTTCAACCAGACTGAAAAAGATGTTTCCCGACAAATGGCTTGAAGGAAAATGGCACTCGGAGGAGAAGCAATCAGTATTAATGGCTCTTCACACGCCCGACAGTTGACTGCTATCGTCCCCGATATACATGTAACTCCCAGTCTGTTGAAGAAAAGAATCAGATCGAATTTGCCAATCTGTTTTCAAGTAACACTAAGACGCCTGGATGCGTATGTTTCCGTTTCACTCCGATTGTAAACAATGTCGGACCTTTTGTGTTGCATGGATGTCGTGGAAACCCGAATATGAGGGCCTGTTTTTTATCGCATTGTTTAAGGATATAGGGTGATGTAGATTTTGTTTTCATTTATTTTTAAAAATAAGTTTTTCATTTTTTTCAATCTTTCATCTTAATTTTACACACGGGAATAGGTATAAAATAATTAAAGTATTAACCTATAATGAGATAAAACGAACAAAGCTGTTCGTCATGGGTGTTATATAGCAATAAAGCTTCACAGCAGAGAAAAAGGCCTTCTTGCATGCCTTGTTTTCAGTCACTTTATAATACAAAAAAAAATAAAAAATAAGGTACATTAAATTTTTGACTGTCATTTATACGTGCTACATTTACTTAATTTTGTAACATCTATTTGCAGCTTTATATATTATACGGACTTTTCGTCTGATATCTTATAGGGACGTAGCGCATGGCCAGTTAACACTTTTTCCCCCAACAGCGACGACTGTCCTTTAGTTATGTGAATTTAATGCAATCTGTTTATTTAGCAGCAAAATATGTTATTTTCTATATCTTCACTTTCAGAATGGTAACCTCGTGTATTCAAGTGATTTCCTTTCTTCTGCCGTTGCTGTAATACCATGGCAACGACATTGTCTTCGCTTTGGAAAGAAACATCCGTGCCTTGTCGCTGTAGAAGACTACGTGTATGTAGAGTGTGCGCCACCATGGTAACCGTGTAGGATAACGAAACCCGTGATGATGAACTACATTGCATGGAAAGAGGTGATAAATATGCAAGTGTTTCACGAGTTCTACAGTAGACGATTTTAAGTGTCCAGTTTGAAATTCACAAGTCCCTCCGGTATTACCTGAGCAAGTCCTATGTGGAGGAAACGTTATCAACGTGCTCAGATTGAACGTGGGCAAAATGAATGTCTGAAGTGCGTGCCGATCTTCATTGACAGTCCAGCAACCTGAATGATAAGTAAGATGTCCTTATTAAGAATAGGCTTCGATACGGTTGTGCTCGAAAACAATTAACCTCTTGAATTGTGGCAGTGTTTGTCAGTGTCTCTGCATGTATCACCAGCCTGGTGAATTGATTTTCTGTCAGACATGCCAGCTATTACATATCCAAGACAAAAGTGGCTGAATTTTTATACTTTAAAGTCCAAAACTTTTGGTGTAAAATGGATACATTATAACCGTTAAATGCATGTCACATATACTTCAAATGAGATGAAACTTTCAAACATGAGACATGAAGAGAGCACCCATTTTGTCGCTGGAACATGCACTTGTAAATTATGATCAGGTAATTATGTTCTGCTCAAAGGGTCATGAGAAGAAACATCCAATTTAAATGCTTAATCACAATACCTAACTTCATTGGAATGTAAAGTGCAACTTCTGAAAGTAAGTGTGGCAATGTTACATCTCGCAAAAACACCGTGTGTCGTCTTAAAACAATAGCCAAGGGGATTTTTTTATCTAAGTTACATACTAAATCTGAGAATGTGTGATAATTATGCTTTTATAAGATTAAAATAACTGAGTACCGAACATGATGATCATGATGATATTTTATGATGATCTGTTTCTATTTAAATTTAAAGAATAAAATTCAATTTCTAATTCCACCTGTTTGAAATTGCTAATGAAAAGCTATAGTTGCAGATACGGAAAGAATTATTGGGAAAGACAAATCACATGCATATGTATATGTGCCAAGCTATGTGAGAGGACGTCTTGCGAACCCCTGGATAAAACAATATTTTTCATACATTTTAGTGGCATGCATATAGTGAGCCAGATTAAACTGTGATGCATGCTGTATTCCACTCCGGCCATACGTGGGAAGGTCTGGCAGCAATCTGCGGAAGGCCGTGGGTTTCCCCCGGGGTCTGCCCGGTTTCCTCCCACCATGATGTTGGCCGCCGTGGTATAAGTGCAATATTCTTGAATACGACGTAAAACACCAATCAACTAGATAAATAAATAAACTGTGATGAAAAATCAGAAATAAAACGTTTAGAAGTCATTTAGACAATTTGAATATGCTGCTATACGCCCTCCATGGGGAATAAAATTTTAACGATGGGCAATCTTGTGCTTCTGACTGTTGTAGAATGAACGTCAACATCTTACTCTCTGCTGTACACTTTTAATTATGTCACACGTCGTTTGGGAATTGGCCTTGACATCATTGATCTGGAACGCCCTTTTTAATTTGACGGCTGGTATACGAATGTCTGTTTCGATGCATTGATTATATTGGTTTCGATATGTTTCTAGCGTCTGCTGTTACATGTGTACTCACAGTGCATGTGGATGTATATGTATAATGCTATTCTGAATGACCACGAAACCAAACAATGCCTTTGTCACTCTTTCTGCATCAGAGAGAGCTGGGTTCTATAGAAATCATTAACGGAGATACTTGACCAGCACTGTGAGATTTAGTCGAGACATTCCGACGAGATTCCAACGAGACTCCAACCATATTCAGCGGTGATTATGGTGTAAATCTCGCGCCTACGTCTGAATCTCGCTTGGTCGACTAAATCTCGCACCCCCTGTCGAATCTCGCTACCTCGTTTATCTCTCAACTAAATCTCGTTTGCATCGCTACTAAATCTCGCACACTGCATTTCTTCTCAACTTAAAGTTGCCAATCGTCTTAGCCTTATCGCAGTATTTGAATCTAGAATAAATTGATCTGTTAGTCCAAGCTTAAATAGCAACTCTACTCGGGAAGGGCGACATTCGGCGACAATTACGGATTTGGACGAAATTTTGAAAACATCAATGCGGCATTTAATTCTGACGGGAGAATTCAAGCAATATTCTGACAAGATTAAGTCGAGAATCAATACATTCTGTGAGATTTGGGCAAGATTTGGACGACCTATGGTCGAGCAATAAACGAGTGCGCCAGATTCGAACAAGTGTGTGGGACACTGTAGACAACGCGACACTCAGACGAAGACGCGAGATTTACACGAGTTTGAGTTGGTTGAAGTCTTGTTGAAATCTCTTCAGATTGGCGTATTATCGTCTCCTAACCTCGACTAAATCTTACAGTGCAGTTCACATATATCGCACTTCCTAGGTTTGGTGCAAGTGTGTGGGAGAGAACATGGTCACATCAGGCTTCCATGAACTTCCCTCATGTTTGTTTTCCCGGATCTGTTCACCTCTTCAGGTGTGTTTCTATGGAGTTAGTCCGAGCATCTGGGAAGGTACAGCCATTGTAGCGTTCAGCCAGCTCAAAACAGCGCAGAATAGAACCTTGGAAATCCGATATACTCAGAGCCAACGCCGTGGACACTTACCATTATTGTGATACTCTGGCATTGTCATAGTAACGGTGGCAATATTGAAGCGTTTACACTGACGATATTAACTAAAGATAAATATGTCATATGTACCCGGACCATGTCTCATCGTCGTCCATATGGGACTAATGACAGTATGAGTATATAGCTACAGATTGACGTCTGTGATTGTCAAATCCACCGCGTCCAAGACCTTCAAGGAATCCACCCTTGTGTGTTGGAAACCGACTAATGGTTCGAAGGCTCTTAGAATGAGACGACTTTAGTATAGTAAAGGTCAGCCTTTTTTAGCGCTCTTAATCTGAGGAAAGTCGCACATATAGACAATCTGAATACTAATATCCTTAATTATTGATCATACCAAGTAGACAGTAATCATCCTTCTCGGTATGATTTATAACCTGTAAGATTCTGAGCTCGGAAAGACCTAAGATTCCTTCATTCACAATTTATAGAAGTCACGCTAATAGTCTGGCTTTATAAATTTATATAGCAATAAATGTAATCACCATTTCGAGGTGTAAAAGATCAAGGTGTAACAAAAAAATAAAAAATAAATGTAAAAACGCGAGGGGCTCTCTTCCGAAAGGTAACCATTACTCTGGCTGAGTTTCTCTTAGACCGGACTGTTTTGAATGTGGAAACATGTTCCAAATTTGACTTGGAGCTATCAAACGTGCCGCAGTGTTGAGATGAGCAACCCTGAACTCGTGGTATACCCGTAACATGGCCTTGGTGACGGAATGCGGTAGACGTCGTTTGTTGGTTCATATTCGCTGTCTTACTCTTGTTGAATACCACTGTTGGTTTCCTTCCAATGTCACAAGCGGACCTGTGCGTCATATGTGGGAAAGTTCACTAGTTACCGACCAAAGCTCATTGGTTTATCCCAGACACTCTGGTTTTCTCCACCAATGAACGTTGCCGCCGTCAGTTTAACGAAAAAATCTTAGGCATGGCGGTAAATAACTATGGAGTAAATTACGTGTAAATGTAGTTTGCTAGCATTGGACCTTAGTAAGTCAATAGCCGTCTTTGTATTTTTGTTAATAATTCTTCTCGGAGGTTCTTATGACGATAATGTGGGACGATGGCAAACTTCTTTGCGTGAGTCGGACGTAAGTACTTGTGTGTGTCTATGGAGGTATATATTGAGATATTGGGTGGATTTCAGCCTCCCCCCCCCCCCCCAAAAAAAAAACAAAAAAACAATTATAGTAATTACCCGATCGACAACTGATGGGGAATTTACAAAGCCTTTCTACGGTACGCTACAGAATAGACATTTCAGATTTCTCACAGGTAAATTAAGTCGGTGGTATCTGACTACAGATCAGTGCGACAAGTCTAGCAGCGAGATGGCATGTCAAAATGCTGGCGCGTCCCAGTTGTCAGCTAAAAACGCTGATGACGCTGTAAGCTCTGTAGCTGCTACGGGATCAATTCCAAACGTCGGAAGCAATCATAGGTAGCCAGGGATTGGCATGTCCTTCAGCAGTGGACTGGCATTCACAGCGAGAGCTACAACGCTTGGGTAGATACGCAAAAACAATAGCGTTCAGCACGCAAGGCGCTCCGTGTATGCTAACCACTGCAGCAGTTTGGGGCATGTTGATTTTGATACAGAAAAGGTAATTGTTGATGCCATGCTGGAATATCAATTGAACCGCTTTTACATGCAGTACTTCGGAAAGGAGTTCTGGCACACCGTATTCCTTGTTGGCCTACATGTATTACCTTATGTAAAAGCCCCATTTTTTACTTCTTTTGCACAGCGTTCCAATTTTGAAATCGTAATCGTTTAAGTGCTATTACCTTGACACGACCCCAAGAGACTCACCCTCACCCTCACTCCCCATCCCGCACAACGGTTTTCCCTCTCGCCGATCACATGGCGTCAGGGGTGACTGAACGAGTGATCATATAGAGCCAGGAAATCGACACCTCATCCAGAAGCTGTAAATCTATGAATATTGGCTCACTGCCAAAAAATGATTCTAAACTTTATTCTAGGGTTCCTCTTCCAACGTCGTGTGTAACTCCCTTGTCCAGCCCAAGCACGCATCTGCCCATCAAGGGGCCAATGAGTTCCGGATTCCTTTGGAGTGCAATTCAGTAGAATGAATAGACCACGCTCCATTCGCTGTATTGGCCAATGCCATCGTAATATTGCCAAAGCATCGTAATTTCTGAACCGAATAACTCGATTTGGGGAAAATTCTATGTTTATGAGTTTTAAGCACTGGTAAAGGGCCAGCCAGCAGAGTAAAGAGGAACGTGCTGTAAGCTGTATAATGCATGTTCTCAGGGAACGATATGGGATTCTATCCAGGTATTGTTGTCGTTATTCAGAAGGTTGCGGTTACAAGGTTTTAGGTTAAGTTAGCCAATTTGCACGACTGATCCTCTCATTGTACGGCTAGGAGACGCCGTTAAAAAACCCCATCAGAGTCCAGGTCTGAGCAAGAGGAAGTGGTGGGTAAAGAGATGCGTGCCAGTCGTCATTCAACGTTCCTGGCTCGATCAGAGCATTGCCTTTTACATTCTATCTCAACGATTAGTTGAGGCAACATGCACTTATACTGTCAGCTCGACTTTCCGGCACGATTGACTTCGCTGTTTTTCGCGACATCTCGCAACGCTGCATTAGAGTTCTACAGTCCAAGCCGTGAAGGGAGTTCGATCCGAAACTGGCCGAGTTAATCAATTTGCTCTCGAGTTTCCAAAAACTCTTTTATTTTGAAGGAGGGTAAGACCGTTAGCGAGTACAAATAGATCTGAAAGAACAGTACTTGTCCTTCTACAGACGGAAATGACTAAAGTTTGAATGCACTTGCAGGCGAGGTATTGACTACCGCAGAGATTGGAATGCGTTTTTGCACGCTAAGTTTGCAAACAGCGCAGACTTCAATATTCAAAATCCTTCCAGCTTTCTTTGATCTTTACTTGCCTATGATAACATATAGGACGATCAGAGTTAATTTGCTAGGTAATTATTTTCAAAGGGCATTACAAATGTAGGAAAGGGTTTCAGACCTGTACGTGTGGGATGCCTGGTGTGATGTGTGATGTGTAAATTGTCAAACAAAGTGTATTGCACATACATTGAACTTTGCGCGTAACATCGCGCCGGGGGCCCTCGCTGGTTCTAATCCAGTTCTGGTTTGCTCAGGTCGAACTTTTAGCCACGCAGGGCTGTCAGGCACCTTTCCTCGATCTCGGCACTTCAGTTTCCTCTACCTGTGCATGATCACGTTTCGTCGATCTCGGCACTTCGATTTCCTCTACTCGTGCATGATCAGGTTTCGCCGATCTCGACACTCCGATTTCCTCTACCGGTGCATGATCAGGTTTCGCCGATCTCGACACTCCGATTTCCTCTACTCGTGCATGATCAGGTTTCGCCGATCTCGACACTCCGATTTCCTCTACTCGTGCATGATCAGGTTTCGCCGATCTCGGCACTCCGATTTCCTCTACTCGTGCATGATCAGGTTTCGCCGATCTCGACACTCCGATTTCCTCTACTCGTGCATGATCAGGTTTCGTCGATCTCGGCACTCCGATTTCCTCTACTCGTGCATGATCAGGTTTCGCCGATCTCGACACTCCGATTTCCTCTACTCGTGCATGATCAGGTTTCGCCGATCTCGACACTCCGATTTCCTCTACTCGTGCATGATCAGGTTTCGCCGATCTCGGCACTCCGATTTCCTCTACTCGTGCATGATCAGGTTTTGCCGATCTCGGCACTCCGATTTCCTCTACTCGTGCATGATCAGGTTTCGTCGATCTCGACACTCCGATTTCCTCTACTCGTGCATGATCAGGTTTCGCCGATCTCGACACTCCGATTTCCTCTACTCGTGCATGATCAGGTTTCGCCGATCTCGACACTCCGATTTCCTCTACTCGTGCATGATCAGGTTTCGCCGATCTCGACACTCCGATTTCCTCTACCGATGCATGAACAGTTTTCCTCGATCTAAGCGCTCCAGTTTCCTCTACACATAAACATCGTCGCCATCGTTTAAGTGAAAAACAAATTCTTGGGTTCAGCGTGAAACTCACATAAAAAATAAATGAACAAATGAAGTTTACACCCTATCCTCCTGATGACATATCGCCGTATCTGTTTCATGACACCGCATTATATCTACATCCATCGTTTGCTTGCGAGTGCCTCGGTGACAATAAGCGATGACAAGAATGCTTGATCGTGTGGCTGTTTGCGCACTTCTGGTGTATTATGTGATAATAATATTCCAGACCAGTGCCATCTAATAAATTTCAGAATCTGTTAATACCACTGCATTTTCTTTTACCTAATACTTCATAAGCCAAGGTGAAAGCGGGAATCAGAGTTGCTATTATTTACTCATTTACATGAACTGTTACAATACAAGCCCAACGGTAAATTGACTTCAGGTCTGATTTCACCTATATACATGTGGCCATTTGGAGACTTTCACACTTTAGTTGTTGTTCTGGTTTTTACACTATGTACTGTAGTCTTTTATTTCTGATAGATGTTCACTGTTGGTAACTGAAGTTTGTGTGTGAATTGAATGGTAACTGAGTATAAAATTTCTCAAATAAGCATTGATTATTTCACATTCTGCACTACTTTGGCTTTTATTATACTAGGCTGGGTTGTACCGGAAAGAGTTACATGTAACTGATGGACGTTGTCTTAAAATGGCCTGGAAAAATTAATTATTAAACTTAAAAGGCAAAGAAGTAGCTGTCATGGTTTTCAAAGGAAAGACCAAACGTTCGAGATTTTTACTATGATCGAGCAATGCTGTGACTGATTTCTTAACATCTAGATATTTATATCAAAACATGCAATTGAAAATTCTATACAGCTTCACCGCGGGCCAGCTTTTCAACATTTCATGTGACCCCTTGAGCAATATTTAGATAATTGTATTATTCTGAGAATTGGTGGCCAACGTGGCCGAGGTGGTTAGCGTGTCAGCGCAATGACCCATGGGGTCTTAGCAATGCTGTCGCTTCGAGTTCAAGTCCAGCTCATGCTAGTTTTCCCTCCGGTCTTACGTTGGAAGGCTTTCTAGCAACTTGCGGATAGTCGTGGGTTTGCCCCGGATTCTGCCCGAATAGATCTAATTAATTCGTTCCACAAGATTGCTGGCCGAAGTATAAGTGAAATATTCTTTTAATACGGCGTAAAACACCAACAAATAAATAAATAAATCAATATTTCGAGAATTAACTCAAATCCTGACTCCTGGCGTGGGAAGGCGTGGAATTATTTATATCTATTAATAATTTGGCATACCGAGGTATTTTAAACTAACTCAAATGGCCGGCTCCAATGTTTTCAGCAGTTATTCCATACAGGTTCCTGACACTTCTTATCTTCCAGAAGTTATATAGCCTACAGGAGACTGTCATCCACACTGGAAACCACTGAAGTTAAATAGCGTGTATTAATATTCATGAAAACCAGCACATACGGCACGGAAATATCTATCCTGGGGAATTTTATATTAGAATACGGTTTTTCCTAGGCAATCCTCCAAGTTGCCTTTTGTTTTTATTTGGGTAGGTGGATGGAGATGGAGGGTCAAATAATGAATTTTTTTGTAGGTAAACGGAATTTTTTTCCACGAACAGGAACAGATACAAAGTTTGACGTGGAGAGATAACATTGTCTTAGAAACACGCAAGCGGAAACACCTGCATGTATATATAAGAAGGCAACAAAATCTCATCTAAATGCAAAAAAAAAAAAAAAAAAAAAAAAAACATATCGCCCCATACGGACCAGGCATTTAAGAAGAGTAATATGTAATGGCGTTTGCTGTTATCACAGGTTGTCTTCTATAAGCATATCTGCAGCTTCCCTAGGGTAGATTAAAAAGAAGGAAGTTCTCCACGCCAGTCTCGAGACAGTAGTAAATGTGTGGCCAGCCAGACACAATTATTTTTCTTTGCCATACAGATATTTGCGCTCTGCAATACAGCCGAGCATTTCGTGAGGTACTGTAATTGGGAATATGTGTTACAAGACTCAAAGAAAACTAAATATTTTGTCATTGTTTTATTTTTTATTTAACAAATGATAAATTTTTATCTAGTCTATTCATTTTAATACAGTAAATTTTTAGTTTAACTTTTAGATCTAGGCGCCGCAGATATCCTCGTCCAAAACTCTTACTTTTTGTTACTGTTATGATATTGCTTCGATTCCACAAACAATCTAACACTATATGTCTGAAAGAGGAGAAACGATAATTAAACGTTACCAAATGCTGCCTGTTCAATTTTATGACAGGGGCTTCGGTGGACTAGGTGGTTAGCGTGCCAGCACGGTGCAATCACCCAGGAGCCTCTTACCAGTGCGGTCCGTATGAGTTCGAGTCCAGCTCATACTGGCTTCCTCTCCGACCGTATGTGGCAAGGTCTACTAGCAACCTGCCGATGATCGTTGGTTTCCTTAGGTGTAGTTTGGCAACTCTTGGTGCCCG
Organism: Liolophura sinensis; assembly: GCF_032854445.1. NCBI lineage: Eukaryota > Metazoa > Mollusca > Polyplacophora > Chitonida > Chitonidae > Liolophura > Liolophura sinensis. Next base: position 14,481,867 of record NC_088301.1, read on the forward strand.
TCTTTTAAATTGTCGCAACGTACTCCTGACGTAACATCCATGGCAACATATATAGCGAAGGGATATAAGTCACTATGGCAAGTGCGCTTCAAGTATCATTGTGACTGCTTTGTAAGATGGTCTCGTGTATTGAAATAAATTACATAAAATTGCAGCCTCCGTTGGAATAAATTATTTCAACCAGATACTTTTATTGTCCACACGGAAAGTCCAAAGACGTCCAAATGGCACCTATACTCAGAGGTTAGAGCAAGGATACAAGGCTATTTGGCCCGGTGCCAGTATAATGTGACTGGGTGGGGTGTCATGTCTGGTGTCTTCGGCATGATACTTCGGCTGGACTCGCCCTGCCACAAGAAGGCATAGTATATGTACACACACCTAATGACTTCTCGCCGTCATATGACAGAACCATTGTTAAGTACGACGATAAACGCCAAGCATACATACATAATTAGACACTATACCTTGCAGAAGTAACACCAATATTGAAGTAATTTGATGTGTTAACCACCATGCGTTACATGTAGTATTATATCCTCATTGTAAGGTGAGAAGAAAATGAGTGTATCTCCGAATTCTGAAGTCATGTTTTGTGTTACTCTCTATTTTGGTGCATTATTTTGTAGGTGGTGAAAGTAATGCTAGGATTTATTTATTTGATGCTTTTGGTTAGCTTTTGTAAGATGACTTACTCCTGATCTTTATTTATAAGGTTTCAACAAAGTAAGGGGTCGTCGATGGCTCAACATTATTTTCCTGTGAATTTTAGACCCTTAACCAGTGAGGTCGCGTGTTCAAAATCCAGCTCTTACGGCAAAGGCTGCGGCGTTAAGTCTGGAGATTTGTTGGGTACCTGGCGTATTGGCGGTGGTTTACTCCGGACACTTCAGTTTCCTTCAGCTATAAACTTTTCCATCGTCGTATAGCTAAAAGATTCTTGAGTGTGGCGATGATACTTTGCACTGCACAAGCGGTAGCTCGTTCGCAGACAGATGTGAGATACAATGCAAGTGAGGTGAACAGAAATTTTTATACAGTTAAGACATATCATGCAAATAAACAACGTGGAAAGGAGACAAATGCAAATGTTACATTCGGAACATAGTTGAGGAACATACATTATAGTTACACCTATCTTGCTAATGATTGGTTCAACTGCCATTACAACCATTAGTGAAACAAAATCTGTATTTAGTAGTCGTCTTTGTTGATCACAGAAACCGACCTCGTCAAACCGCAGTGCGGTCTTTCGCATACGAACCTATACATGCTTACTATATATATATAACGACTCTGAAGAGTTTTGCACATCAGAAATACATGCACATTGCATATGTGTCAGTTGCCCATATTTTTTTATGGGTGCATGCATGGGACAACTGACCACACCCCGAAGTAAACTACTGCCCCTCTCTAGGTACCCGTAAAACCCTTTTGTCAGAAAGGGACGGCCAAACCGGCGGGAGATGGATTCGAACCAACGGCCTCATTTGCCAAAGAATAATTTAATTCAGGTAGGAGCCACTCTGCCAACGTGGACAGCATACATAATGTAAGAAAGGCTGCAAGGCTAAATATGCATATGCAAGGTAATAATCTTTGTTGTGTCACTATCCACATATAGATTATTTACACTTTTTCGTTTTCCAGAAAAGACAAATTTAGGAGAGAGAATCTCGTCGTTTAAGATCATTCACTGACCGCGTGTTTATTTCAGACAATGGTATAGATGTATTTATACTATCATATAAAAGGCTATGCACGGTATGTAATCCCTTAAAGAGTTGATACTTACACCTACCAGGATATCGGAGACAAAAACCAATAACCTATTACCATTCATTACCTTATATGACTAATACAATGCCTGGATTTCATGTTTAGCAGACATTGGCGATCATTGTACCAGGGGCCTGGGGGTGGGGGTGGGGTGGGGTGGAGGGTGAGTGGATGCAGTCGAAACGCCAATTACCTGTACCTCCTCCATGCAAATCCACCTTTGAATCATTAAGTTCATAATACAGCTCAGTTTTCTAGCTTTGCTAATGAAGACTGTTTGTCATTCCAGACTGCCTTAGTAACGGTCATGATTAAGTGTGGACACCTGATATTAACCTCACCGTACAAGGCTAATTCCACTCTCCACTCAGAAATCCACTATCCTCGCTTTCACAGGTACCGTTATTCGTTTGAAAGACAGACAAAACTTTGTAAATGAGAAAAACGAGAAGTGACTCAAAAGAACAGCGTGGGTCATGTGAAAGTCGATGGAAAAACAGGCTCCAAGCATATAGGTACTGGAGTAATGATTCATCATTGAAACGTCATTGATAACGTTTGTCCAGGATCAAACCAGTGCATGCTTGTAAACCCGGCGATTGTTCTTCAGGGGGAGCTTTTTGTCCTTTTGGAGTCCACAGATTGAAATAAGGACAAACATGGAATGAATGGTTATTGCAGCTATATCGTGGCAAAACCAACATGGAAGAAGATTATATGTTAAGCTGAATTCTGAAATACCATTAAAGCAACTAAAAAATAAAAACAAAAAGCGGAAATTACAAAAGAGAAAAGGGTCTATTTCAGGAGTAGGACAACCATGGTAGCTGGGTAATGCCACATTCACACGGTGCCATTGTAAGTCGGTTGAAAATTGGACAAGCACTATTTCATGTAATAGTAGCATTCGACAAATCGATAGTCAACTGACTGAGTTGTGATATAAGAAAACTCCAAATTGATTGATACTCGGAAGTGCATGGCGGTTGCTTACCGTTACAGATACCGTTGTGTTGTTTAGCTAAATAGATTCATAACCGGTGAATGCCAGTGCAGTCTTTGGATGCACTCATGAACGTGGCATATTTTTAACGTTATGCCCTTGTTAAGATTCAGAATATTTTGTAATCTAGCTGTCGAAACACACTATAGCCGTCAACGGTAATGGACGTCCCAGGTTGATAATCGCAGGACAAACCACCCAAAAGACTAAAAATGTCTTTAAAGATATATAGGCCTGTAAAGCAAGAAATTAGGACGGATTCATACAAAATGAAGGCGTCAACAGATTTTAATGATGGCGGAAGAACAAGACCATTTTGCGATCCCCTTGTTCTTGTGAAATACCTTTCATCGCCAATACATGCATACTGCATGTATCATCGCACATTGTTCTATGACGAGGTTTATTCTACGTTTTGTGATTTATTTTATTGATGTTTTACGCCCCATGTTTTGTGACGAGTCTGTTGGACGATGCATCCAATACAATAACGTCTGTGTAAGGAAGGTGTCTGTAGTCCTTTCCTGATGGAATAGTTAAATTACGCCACCTTTTTATATTCGTTAAGCTGATCTGTTCCTGAAGGCAAAGGCACTCTGTAGCTACATGCAAAAACTCCTCAGATGGTGTTGATTTATGCAGTGTTTATGGCTTCGTTTTGTAACCATTGCCAACTGATGCTTTGGGTGTCATTTTCACGTTGACTTTTTTTTAAATCGATGCCTGAAGCTGTTTCATAAGCAGCATTGATGGCACTTTCTGCAAAGTGATCACACGCACACATACATATATATAAATATATAATACCTTGGGTGTATAATACACATCTCCAGAGACCGAGTCTTTATCACTACACGTATCATTAGAAATACTGTTTATGTGATTGTTAACACAAGCCGTAGAGAAATCTGCTCACTAGGGATTATCCATATAGACGTGTCATAAATTACCCAAGCTTCCCCGCTATGCGTATCAACGAGGCGCCCTCTACATCCGGGCTCGGCGCTACGCTGATACTCGCCGATCACCCGGACGGGCTTTAACCACTAATTCTCTGTCCATGTAGAAAGCTGACACCTATTGTAGAGGTATAGACTTATATGAATATTGGCCAGATGCCAAATGGAACGTTAACTCCGCTTCGGCGTTTAAATCAGCTGCAGCAATGTACCAGTTTTAATGTACAGCATGTCACGGTCTTCCCATGGACCAATCGTCTCCTCTCGTGATGCCGGTTAAATTGAGTGGAATAAATGAACGACCTTCCAGTCCATTGACCTTAGAAGCCAATTCAATATTCAGCTAAGCGAAAAATGTCCAGGGACTTGTTCAGTTGCGGAAAAGGCAGAAATCTGCAGCAATCTGCAGCAATCTGCATGCAAGTCCACATCAGTATTGACAGTGTGATAGCTCATATAACTATATAGCTGATGGCAGTGAGTTATATATCACAGTAAATGGATGACATAGAAATGTGACTAAAACATGTTCAGAAAGCAAGAAAACAGCCATTGTACGTATAGTACGCACACATACACTATAAGTGTGCTGACAAACGCACATTTATAGATTAGCCTATAATATTAAAGTTCGGTATCTATGCCGTTATAGGGAAAGCCTTTGGCTGGAATATTTCTATACAGCTGCATTAGGTTGTAATATTGTCAGGGCAAATAAAGGGATGCATTACACTGATATCGGTTAGTTAAATAATATATTTATTTATGTGATTGGTGGTCTACGCCCTACTCAAGAATATTTCACTTATGCGACGGCGGCCAGCATTATGATGGGAAGAAACCGGGCAGAGCTCGGGGGAAACCCACGGCCATCCGCAGGTTGATGCCAGATCTTCCCACGTACGGCCGGAGAGGAAGCCAGCATGAGCTGGACTTGAACTCACAGCGACCACATTGGTGAGAGGTTCCTGGGTCATTATGTTGTATTAGCGCGCTAACCAACTGAGCTACAGAGGCCCCGAAAGTAAATAATGGGATGCACTATGATATCGGTAAGTTAAATAACGGGATGCAGTGTGTTGATATCGGTAAGTTAAATAACGGGATGCATTATATTGATATGTCTAAGTTAAATAATTGGATGCATTATGTTGGTATGGGTAAGTTAAATAATGGAATGCATTATGTTGATAAGGGTAAGTTAAATAATGGAATGCATTATGTTGATATGGGTAAGTTAAATAATCGAATGCATAATGTTGATATGGGTAAGTTAAATAATCGAATGCATGATGTTGATATTGCTTGGTTAAATAATGTTATGCATTATGTTGGTATCACTAGGTATAATAATACCTAGTGGGATACGTTACGAAGACATCCTTCGGTTACAATTTGGACTGCATTATGTAGACATCGCGAGGTAAAATATTTTGCGCATTGTGCTATTGATATCGCCATATTAATTGTTGTTTGGATTACGTTGACATTGCTAGACAAAATGTGGGCTGCACCATGTTTACATCGCTAGATAAAATGTGGGCTACGCCACGCTGTCATCGCCAGATAAAATGTGCGCTGCACGATATTTACATCGCTAGGTTAAATTATAGTGGGCTGCTTCTATAGAAATAACGTGGTCAACATCATCATTATGGCAGGCTGGGCACTTCGCTGTGAATAATGTAGGCTAGATTATGTGCCGACATCGCTATCAATAAATTAAGCATGCAGGTTTTATTTGGATGACGTCACTGCACGTGAACAATGTATAGGAATCTTTGGCTCTCTCTAAGGTGGCTTTTTCTTAATTCATGGTGGGCGGTTGGCAGTCTGGTTGATAATTCTGTGTGTTCAGCGAAAATACGTCCATTTCCCTGATTTATATTGTTATTTAAAAAAATAAAAGTACTGAAACGAGTCTGATGGATGACAAATGGCCGAGTAGATGAGCTAGTAAAGTTTGCTTTTTCTATTTCATGGTGTGAATTTTAGCCAGTGTAAGACGAAATTTACTAACGTCTTTGCGCAATTTGACGTTTTAAAGGTTGCGAGCACTGGATGACACCGTTAAAACAGCGTTTCCATATACGACGCCTGAGAAGTTAACGTGGTTAATGTCTATAGAATCCTTTGGAATTCACCAGAACACAACAGGGATGTAGCACGCACTTATGTCAAGTTGGATCCTCGAGGGATTTAGTTCACTGATTTAAAGAGCACCCGCAGTGTTCGATCAGGGCCCAAGAGACGTATAAGACATAAAGTCCCCAGATTAATCAATTTGTCCCCGTTACAATCGCTATATACAACACTTTTTCTTGACGGATAAAAGAGTTCAAAGGTCAAGATGGAAGAATCGGTGTGCTCCAAATCCCAGAATATCTTGTGTACACAGCATTTTTTGCTTTTGTTTTAGAGTGCTTTAACGATCGATATGCCTTGAAAACAAATCATGATTATAAACAAAGACTTCGGTCTTCCAGCGTCATTAAACCCAGCCTAATTATGTTTTTTTGAAAGTCGGGATTAAAACATTCATTCAGAATTTATTGATGAATTTTGAAATTGAAGTCGAAACGTGGAAAGACGTTGTCTGGGCAATGGAATAATATACATCCGTGAAGCTTGTCGACATCACGGAGCATGGCATAATCTTTTCTGAGTGGATCAAATTTGCTATAAAACAAATCAGCGTATCTTTGCTTTTATCATAACTTTGTTATGGAGAAATGCCACACCAAGTTCCATTACAATATAGTTTTCGTAGACACCATGCAGTGCACTATTCCATAATGCTGGAATTTCTCTAAATAGTGACCTCGATGACACAGCTGTTGTATGGGACTCTCATGCAACATGTTCAGCAACCATTGCTACAGGTCTCACGAACACAGCTATTATCTTAGAGCCTCCTGTATTGTCTTCAGCATCTTTGAAACGTACCGTGGTTTTCATGGGCATTTATGAACTTTTATGTAACAACGCCCTGTAACGTTTACGTGTTCAACATCCATTAAGCCAGTTTTCACGAACACAGCTCTTCCATGTATGTGAGAACCCACTGTATCGTTTACGTGTTCAACATCCATTAAGCCAGTTTTCACGAACACAGCTCTTCCATGTATGTGAGAACCCTCTGCAATGTTTACATGTTCAACATCCATTCAGCCAGTTTTCACGAACACAGCTCTTACATATATGTGAGAACCCTCTGTAAGGTTTACGTGTTCTACATCCATTAAGCCAGTTTTCACAAACACAGCTCTTACATATATGTGAGAACCCACTGTATCGTTTACGTGTTCAACATCCATTAAGCCAGTTTTCACAAACACAGCTAATGCATGTATGTGAGAACCACAAGTAACGTTTACGTGTTCAACATCCATTACTTCAGATTTTATTAACGCAGTTTTGTTACCAAAACCTCCTGTAACGTGTTCAACAACTATACACTCTAGTTTTCATGTTCGAACACATCTCACAACGACTGCACTGGTAAGAGGCTACCACCTCGGCCACGGATGGCCCCTGATGTATAATAGGTCACTTTCTGTTTATACGGTGGTTTTAATCTTCATGCTGTTGTCTTTTGTATTGTGTACCAGTATAAACTAGTATACTGTTGATGGACTATTAATCCCCGTGACCCGTTTTTTTTCATGTGAATATGACGCCAACTCAACATTTTGAGAAACTCTAAACCAGTGACATTCAATTAATTGCATTTAACATCACTGCCTCCCCGCCCCCACCCCCACCCCCGCCCTAATTCTGTTTGACCCATGCTGCTAGGCGTGTGAAAATTCTTACTTTTTAAGCATTTGCATGAAGTTGGTATAAAATCCAAGCTGAGGTAAATAGACAAGAAGTCGGATTAGTCTTTTATAATGTGCCTGACACGTAGCAAGGCTTTAAATTTTGAGAGGTAAACATGACAAAGTAATATTCGCATAAAAATCAGCAGTTCGTTGTACGTTCAAGAACCAGTTGTTCAATATACGCCATCGGTCTATTTTTAAAGGTTTAACCTTTTTCCTTCAATTGAAATGCATCTGAACACTTGTCTATAAAAGATGTCTATAAAAATCATATTACTTTTTTCATAGAGTTCATTACTACGTTGTTTTAGCATCACGTCTGGAGTGTAGTCTACCCTGATGCGAAGTACATTGCTATCCAGGCCTGTCTGCTCAATGTAATCAGCAGTGAAGAAACTTTTTGGGTGAACCTTCCTTCATTCTGGTTCCCCAGGGTGAATTCACTACCCGACGTGACAGATGCCAGGGCGGCTAATCTCCGCCATATCCCCTACCTACGTTCATGTCCAAATCTCAGAGAGATAGAGAGGGAGGGAGAGAGGGTGGGTGCCGTTAGCCAACTCTGGGAAATCTTTCTGTCATTACCCGAGGTTTCGCTGGATCAGACATGGGCACAAGGCCGCGGGGTGCAGCAATAAGTCTCGTTTGTAAGGCAACTCGGTCATACACACCGCTAGTTACTCGTACTTATTCCAGACAAACTGAATTATCCTCAAATTTACCGTACTTGTGGAGTACAATAATAGCAGTGTGAATGTCATTTGAGTCCCTTGATTTCTCAGTACAACGGACGAGAGTCGCCTAAACGCCTACAGAATGGTTCACTTTAGTTCACATTACACGAGGCATAGATACGCACTGCTATACGGCTTGTTTTGTAACCAACATTTGAAGTCATCGATTGACTGAATCACTGACTATCACGGATCACTGACTGACTGACTAACCCGGTGGACGTCCAAGTGAGTGAGTGAGTGTTTAACTAGCTGACTAAATAACTAACAAATAATGAATCAATCAATCAATCAACCAAGCAAACAAGCAAGTAAGCAACCAGTTAACCAACCAATCAAATCAAACAACCAATCAAATCAGTCAACCAATCAAGTCAATCGATCAATGATTCAATTAATCATAACATGGTTTGGCGAGGGTTGAGAGCAGTTACTGGCTCTGCATTCCTTGTTGAAGCATAGAATAATCCCCTGTTAATAACTGTGAGCATTCTGTGGTCGATGCACAGATCTGCGAGTTAATCCTGTCGTGATTATAACCAGCTTAAATGCAATGAGATTTGTTAGCCCATAAAATCTAAAAATCCCAAAAAACGATGATAAAGAAATATTTGTCAATACATCATTCATGACCGGATAATAATATTACTTCTCACATTGTGTTAGCTAATCTTATTTGGTGTCCTTATACCGCATAATTGATATACATTGACTAGATGTATACGTTATACAACCGAGAACAAGTCAACCAATAGACTAGCTAAGTCGTCATAGAACACATTCAATCATAATTAGATTAGCATAAACACCATGTGGTAGTATTAATTTTACAATCGACTTAAATTAATCTACTAAACGCATGCTGGGAAGAAGAATTTAAATACTGTTATTTTCACAACGGATCTGTGGACAAATCAGGTTAGACATCCTAGGCGACTTCACATCAATGGTTAACACTCAACAGCAATGAAACTGCAGCACAACTCAGTTCTGCATATCTCATGAAGCTTTACATAACAGTACATGCGTGACAAAGATGTTCAGTAATATGGCCGTTTCAACAGTTAGGCAAACTTACGCTGTTTAATGTGAACATTTATGTATTTATTTAATTAACTGATTTTTAACGTCTTACTGAATGATTTTTCAATTATTCGATGGCGGTCAGTTGTTTGGATGGAGGAAACCGAAGTGCCTGGAATAAACCACCGACGTCTGGGAAGATACTAACGAACTTTCCCACGTTTGGCGCACGCCTTATTTGTGAACGGCAAGTCGTCGTCTTCGAACTTTAAACTGCGAAAACCCTCAAGAGAGTGTCGTCGATCGCTTATTGTCACCAAGGCCCATCGGACAGTGAACATGGGGGCAAACATAATTATAAGTATAGATCTGAAAATGCCAAAAGGCATATGCAAGAACCACACTGACCATTTGTGCAAAACTCTATAGATATCCTATTAATAGGTTCATACAAACACCCGTGACAAAACTGTTTTCAATTACGAATGAATAAATACTTGAAGTTTAATGTTGTACTTAACAATCCGTCATTCACGTCGAAAGACACATGTATAGGTCACGATGGCAGTGTCCTATAACAGGTTCGGAGATACAGCGGTGATAAAATTGTTTACATTTATTGATATGCAATTTCAAAGATAAGCCTAAAAAAGACAGATATATGGCCATTTGCTTGAATTTTCTTTGAAGCATTTCAGACATATATCAAAGGTAAGCATCTTGTGATTTTATTCGATCCTTCAGTTCTTCAACTTTCTTATTGTTGATATGCTTTCATGCTTACTTGCGTGGTTTTGCCACCATCATGGGGCTCGGCCTACAGATTTCTTGGGTGTTGTTTGCTTTTATTTTCTTTTTTGTTTTCAGTAGGCACTCAATTAAAATCCCTCTTTGAAAAGAAAAACTGATTGAATGTTGGTCATATGACGGAAAATATGTATACTTGTGTCGAAGATATTGCACAGATTAATAAGTTTGTCAGATATTAAATCTTTGGCAATGCGATACGTCAACAATATCCCCGATGATATTGTTCTTTTATTGGCTGTAACCAGTTACTGAAGGTGACCATTCTTCCAAGGGTAACTACGAAGTTACATACAATATGTGATAGTGATGCTATCGGCCCATACCGTTTCGGTGACCTATGGGTTGGAGAGTCCGCCTCGAAGTCATACCGAAGACTTTAAAAATGGTACTTGTTGCTGCATCGCTTGAAGCTCAGCACTGAGAGGTTAGAGCAAGGAAACAGGACTGGTTGGTCTGTGTGAGAACAATGTGACTGTGTGGGATTTCATGTATCGTGTCTTCGGCATGGTACTTCAGTGGTGGCAGCACTTTGGCGGCATTGACTCGACCTGCCACTCGACCTGCCACAGTGTACCTAATGACTCGTCGTCGTCAAATGACAGAAAAAGAAGTATGACGTAAAACCCCAAGCACACATGCAGTTCTTTAATTGTTTATCACGGATACGCAGTCAGGGGCCACTTGGGAGTCTATAGTAATATTTTGACTATATGCCCGTACAGATGAATTTCAGTTTGGTTTTAATCAGACGCACCGGTGCTATTACACGAAAACGAACCGCCCGCTTTCTATCATATACTCATACCATGATTAATGGGTGTAAATTGGGCAGCATGCCTGACAACGAGCCGAGATAACGTATGTATCCAAAATGTCAAATGTATCTAATGTCACTATCATTTGAAAATGATCTAAGCGGAGAAGAGCAATCATCAGTGCGGTTTTGAGGGGTGGGGGTTGGGTGGGGGGACTGCCGCAGAACAGTACTTAAAAACCTAACCCCGTACGTGTATTATCCCTTGCAGGCTCTGAATAACAGGTACCATCCACGCGGCTATAAAGAAGACATAACCGCGGCGAAGCCGGTCCCACGTTGAAATTATCTGTAAGTACACTTCCTGTGTACTCACTTATAGCTCTCTTATTCAGCTCATTTAGAGTCTGATACACATCCGTAAATCAACCACTGCTTACTTTCCGTTGAGGCTCGACTTTATACGTACTTTTTTATGTCATTTATTAATATTTTTACTCTTACAGTTATTAATCGCTACTCAAAAAACCTCATTAGAACTGGTTTCAATTAATTTTTTTAAACAAACCAATGGCACTCACAAAATTAAAACTTTTCTCACCACTAGCTATGACACCCTGAATATATCCAGCCCCTATATACATGCTAGAGAAGCATATTAACCACTTTGGTGGGTCAATTGGTTTGTAGTTTAACTATGAAAGTATGAAGGAACCACCTTGCCTCTCGTTTCGTATGATAGCACAACCTTTCTCATACAAGGCGGCCCGAGTGTGAGACTGTGAAAAGAATTGTAGTTAAACTGTATGAATTAAAAAAAAATATATATAATCTTAAAAGTATGAATAAAAGACAGCATATTAGATCAAAGAGAAAAACAACGACTGGTACAATTCAGACAACTCCATATCACTACAGAGTAAACAGGAATTATGAATAAACGATCATTGTGCAGGTGGCTGCGAAAATGTGGAAAAATTAGAGTGGAAAAATTAGAGTGAATCCTTAGAATGCATGTGATGAGCCTCCTTGTTGCAGGACGGATTTCCACCGCTCTTTTATCTAGTGCTCCTTCACTGAGACGCCTTACCGAAGGCAAATAAGCTGCCTCGCCCAAGCCATTATACTGATACGGGTCAACCACTATCCCCTTAATGCTGAACGCCAAGCTAGGAACATACAACTTCCTCTTTTAAGGTCTTAGGTGTGACTCGACTCAGGATTGACCTTGGATCTACCGCTCTGCCAACTGTGCTATCGAGGTTGGTAGAAAAAAATAGAACGATGTATTGCATAAATATCTGTAAAACTTGGCGTGACAGTAAATATATGCGTAAAAGGATAGCGTGGCGGTAAAAGGTAAAATATGATTGTGTAAATGTGCATGAAATATAAGCATTGCATAATGTGATTATTTTCGCACGGTTGTGAACATTTTCGTGGAATGTATGGACGAATTTGAACATGTTCGTGAAATGTAAGCTTGGTTGCGAAAATGGCCGGGAAATGTATTTATTTGTTTGGTGTTTAACGCCGTACTCAAGAATATTTCATTTATACGACGGCGGCTATCATTATGGTGGGAGGAAACCGGGAAGAGCCCGCGGGGAATCCACGACCATCCGCAGGTTACGGCAAGACCGTTCCACGTACGGTTGGGAAATGTAAGCATTCTTGTGAAAATGGCCATGAAGTCTAAGCACGGTTTTGGACATGTTCGTGAAATGAAAGCACAATTGTGAACATATTCGTGAAATGTAAGTAAGGCTGTTAACATGTTTCTAAAATGTAAACGCCCTTGCAAACATGTGTGTGAAGTGTAAACCCGGCTGTGAACATGTCCGTGAAATGTAAATGCGGTTATGATCATGGCTTAGAAATGAACGCACTGTTATGAGGGACAAACAAACGAAAATTGTTTTAGAAGAATTAAGAAAAGAGGGGCAGTAAATAATACAGGTATGCATGGACAGGTTGTATGCACTAAAATAAAGGAGGTTAGCAAGCTTACTATAAGATTTCCCAAACGATTAGCATGACGGTATTTGCTCATATACAATATGCTCGTTTTTAGCGACATAGGTTTCATGTGAGTATGTAAGTGTTATTAAACCCAGCAGAGACCATCTGGTGAGACGAATTGAATTTGGTCATGTAAACCGTTCTGTCAGGCACGTTTATCAAGATGATTATGTGAACTATCTTATATCTACGGAGCCGTACAAGTGACGTGGGGAAAAAAATTACATGGCGAAAAAGAAATTCTGTTTTTTTTTTTAACTCCCGACTTTACAAGTCGGGGCCCCGAGTTTAAAAGTCGGGGCTCCGGCATAATTGACCAATCAAAAGGGTAACGCTATCATCTCATTTATATATTGGGGCTACTGCATTATCGTCAGTGCCCTTATGCTTTTTTTCGCTTGCAAATTATACTTTCTCAGTCCTGAAATGTTTTTTTACACGGCGAGGAACGCCAACACGATTTATAGTATAACTTCCAGCAATCTGGAATTATTATAAATAAAGTAAACATTCAGTCCAATAATACGTTAAGATTAAAACTAATCACATCCGACCTCAGACATGTATGTGACATCAAGCTTAGGCTTTTGATCCTAACTTTTATTATTTTTATTTATTTATTTGATTGCTGTTTTACGCCGTACTTAAGAATATTTCACTTATACGACGTCTTATGGTAGGAGGAAACCGGACAGAGCCCGGGGGAAACCCACGACCATCCGCAGGTTGCTGGCAGACCTTCCCACTTACGGCCGGAGAGGAAGCCAGCATGATCCTAACGTATATATACCTTGTCATAGTTCAACCCTGACTGGATCAAATACATGTATTCGCATAGTCTCTCACATGTAGCTGTTGCTGTTGAAATTGAACGAACTCATCTAGGCTATGCAAAAGCGGAGGTGCAGGCTATGTTTTGTATTTTACTTTTGTTTAGTCCATATATGTCTCGTTGAAATCTGTTTATCAATAAAACGCCTTGTTGATATATAAAAATACATTGCCCTCCTAAAACAAATCGGTTTAAAGCGGTGTACTCTTTTATTCTTTCAGTACGTCACTGTTTCTATATAGACCTTGTCGCACCTGTCAAGAAAGTCGTACATGTATAAGAAGTTAACAAGCACTCCAGCTTGTCAAGCTGAGAATTTTTAAACAGATTGGAATTGACCTGTATATGCGATCATGCCCAATGTAATCCTTGTTCTTGACGTAAAAATACAAGTTATTTGTCTCACGGTAAGACCATAGTCAAAATATGTAGTTATCAGTGAGAGATGCTAGTTTCTGGCAGACATATTGGCTGTTTGATAGCAAACGACCTGTGATTGGCCACTTAAGTCGGGTTCCCAACTTTAAAAGTATGGGTTTAAAAAATATTTTCTCTTCCCCCAAATTTTATCTTCACCATGTCATGTTTACGCCTCCGTATATATCTCTGGGATATGTCAGCGATAACCTGGTGGGTGTTTGTACCCAGCTGTGATAAAAAAACGCAGGCGCTGAGCATTGTTTAATACAGAACATTATCTACATTGATGTCCCCTTGCCATTACAGTAGCACATAAGAACTGTATTTTATACTATTTCTAACCAGCTAATCGAGATCCTTGTGTGAACACGAATGTATTTATATATGTACATAGTATTTCTGTACCGTTCTGTTTCTGTCTATATCTCTGTCCAACGACACAATACAGCAGGATAGAGTCTGACAATATAAGACTACAGCATGGAGAGTAAAACAAGAGCAGCCTCGACAGTGTGATAGTTGACAAATGGTCACACGTAGCCGGTGTAAGACACAGCCAATCTGATTTAAATATTGCTAGCTTATTGCTGAAGTATTAGTGGCTCGAAGCTATGTTCTCTACCATGACTTAACCAACGTAGATTCATTGTTTGGGCAATGCATGGTCTTACAAGTAAGTAGTCTACTCCATCACTGACTTGGTTCAATGGTTTGGTATTAATTAATTTATTAATTACTCAAGTTCCTCATTTGAAATGGTCTGAAACAGCTTAGTAGATCATATCTCAGATAGCCTTCCGTCTGTTTTACCTTGTAATGGATTTTACTGTGACCACCCTGCGGTGGATTGTCATATAAAAATGACGCTAAAATCCTGTTTACCTTGCGGTTTTGAGACTTAGGGAAACCAAGCAGCTTCCATATTTGCGTAGATTTTCATGCTTAATCGACCTGTATTGGAAGTTTTTAACTCTGGGGTAAGATGTCGGTGGTGAGGTAGCCTCGCTCTAACCTGAATCAAATTGAAGGCCCTTCTATATTCCCCGCTGAGAGCAGTCTGTAAATTCATTATGGACGGCGGTAACTCTCGTAATGGAATCTTCCCGCCCTTGGGTAAAAGACACGGTTAAGTGAAGGCTTAAGCTTTCCCTAACGCTGGAGAAGATATAGTATAGAAGAACGCTATCTCAAAAAAGCTGCAAAAAGCTACGATATAATCAAGGACAGTTTTTCCCAATGGACCTTTTAATTAGATATGACTTAGTCTGATATGTACATTTTTCCCCAATGGAGTGAGTGAGTGAGTGCTTGGGGTTTACCGTCGTACTTAACAATTTTTCAGCCATTTGACAACAAAGGAATCCTTAAAATGCATGTAATGTGCCTCCTTGTTGCAGGACGGATTTCCACCGCTCTTTTATCTAGTGCTCCTTCACTGAGACGCCTTACCGAAGGCAAGTAAGCCGCTCTGTACAAGCCATTATACTGATACGGGTCAACCAGTGGTTGCACTATCCCCTTATATGGACGCCAAGCTGCAACTTCCTCCTTTTTTTAGGTGTGACTCGACCAAGGATTGATTTCCCAACGGAAGAACCAGATTACTTATAGTTCGCTTTAATGTTGGGGATAAGTGAAATGTTGGCAGAGGGATGAGTTGAAGTTTTGTGCGAATTGTGAATGGAAGGGGCCTTGTTTCTAAACTGTGGTTTTACTGCTACCAAGTACACAACTACACGCCTGTTAGATTTAATACATACATCAGCAGTTCAACTAGAGACGGTTACTTCCATAAAACTTAAACGGTTAAAAACAAATGTTTAATAAATGAGAGGACAAGGCAGCATTTGAGTAATTCTAGACAGATAACGTCTAATAAATTGTCATCAACTTCACGGCATTTTTTTTCGTAATCCTGCTTTAACCAGTTTGCTAGGGGGGCTTGTAGTTGCTACAGTTTGAACATTTACAACGACATTATTATTATTATTATTTGGCCGTGCGTGGGAAGGTCCGTCAGCAACCTGCGTATGGTCGTGGGTTTCCCCCGGGCTCTGCCCGGTTTCCACTCACCATAATGCTGGCCCTCGTCGTATAAGTGAAACATTCTTGAGTATGGCGTAAAACACCAATTAAAAAAAAAAAGAAAAAAAATTATTATTATTATTATTGAAGATTATACTTTTTTTGTGTAGATCACAAATATAAGTGCAGAAAATCGCCGAAGCAGACCATTTCGTGTTTAGAACCAACTATGTCAGATTCAGAAATCATCGTCCAGTAATATGCAATAACTAAAAGACTGTTACTAAAACCGAGTTATAAATGACATTAAACCTATGTAACGATGTAAACAGACTCAAGGCATGGACCTGTGCTCTAGTTCAGAATACACTCATGCCGTTCCTTCCAAAATGCTACATTCACCCAGGAAGTGTTTATACTTCATTTGCACGCATGGAGATCTGGTGTTTAAACAAAAGGGTCATGCTGTTTTTCATGACGTGATGATATTTAATGATACACTCGAAAAAGTATTCTGTGATATATCACAGAACGATGAACAGAATATTTATTTATATGCTTGTTTAGGGAAAACAGTACATTCTGTTGCGATATTTTTAATAAGGTTTTTTTCCCAGCGGAGTTACCAAAAAAAAACTGTTCACAAAGACATGTCTGTTAACAGATAATAAAGTCTTCCTGCATGTACATCAACATGTTATCTTCTTCTGTTATCTGTTATCTTCATAGATTAGTATGAAGCGTATGCGCCTAACAGAATTCATTCTGATTGCTGCCTTGGTATAAAAATGCCTATATCTATAAACATACAACAGCACTACAAAACTCTCAGCGTAGCTTAACTGAATTCAGTCTGTGTGAACATGACAGTATTGGCAGTGTACGGTCACAAACAGAATGGCCAATTAGCTAATGAAATCAAGTCGTGTTGTTCCACAATTTGGTGATTTCAAACCAATCAGTGGGGTTCAACACGAAGTCAGCCCACATGAGACACTGGGCTATCATTTAGCAGAGGAGTTATGCTGTAAAACAAAGGTCAGGCGGGGCCCGTTTAGCTGGTAGGTGGATAGATGTACATCTTAGGGAGTCCACCAATATTTTTTCTTTAATTCGGGAAGTTCCTAAACGAAAGCCATAAAGTACAGGTAACACAATCCTGATTCCTTTCAAATCTTAGATGAAAACAATGATGAACGGTTGAATTAAAACTGCCCGTGCCTTTGCTATCTGTAACAGTTAATCCTTGTGGATTTGTGAACCCACACTTCCATTATGATCACGGCTGTCCTGTTACTTCAAACAGGCAATGCAATCATGCAATGTTTCTGGGAAGTGATAAGGTGAAGCTATCTTTAGACAGAAATTCGCAGTAAACACGGTTTCTTATTGCCCGATCATCCACTGACAATAGTTCCCAAAAAAATGTTCGTGTCACATTTGTCGATGATCGCTCATCTTGGCATTTAACAGGAATGCATTATTACATGGGTGTGAGCATGCAAAACCTTTAACTCAACTGCAGTAATACGTTCTGCATGAATAAGAATTAACCCAGTAAACAACATATTTAGCCTTTCCCAAATTAAGACCAGGGTTCATCAAAGGATGAGTCATGTTTTCCTCATAATGTCGGCCACCGTTATATAA
Source organism: Liolophura sinensis (assembly GCF_032854445.1). Lineage (NCBI taxonomy): Eukaryota > Metazoa > Mollusca > Polyplacophora > Chitonida > Chitonidae > Liolophura > Liolophura sinensis. The sequence continues at coordinate 14,499,705 of NC_088301.1, forward strand.
ATGAAATATTCTTTATTTATTCAAATAAATACATAAATAAATCATAAATAATATGATATATAAATAAAATAATAACTGTATTTTGATACCAAAAAAGTACAATACTTTCACTGCATAAATCGGACAGTCTTACAACATACTGTTTTGACATTTACTTAAGGATATATTCACCCCTTAAATATTCATACACAATCCATTGTCGGGAAATAGTTCCTGTGAGATTTTGTTTATGCGATTTTTTTTAGTTGAACGGCTATTTTCAGGTGACTGTTGTGAGGAGCTAATGGTTACTAGTCGACGTTTAGATTCAAGTCTTTCTTGTCCATATGTGTACACATGGTCGAACTCTGAATACAGAGTTACATTTCTGAGAGGCGAAGTCATTTCTGACTGAAGACAAAATTTGAAATACGATCTTAAAGCTTATTTAGGGCCTCTTGAAATTCGAATCTTGACCATCTCCTAAATGGTATCTTAGTAAATCAAACAGTCCAAATATGAAATTCTGGCTCCAAAAATTAAGCAGTGTGAAATTAGTTTGACATTTTTTGACTTCAGAAATTGCCCATTTGAAATCGGATCATGGGCAGAGGCGTTAAATGGAAAGTTTCTATATCACTAGCCCAGTAGAAGCAACGACATATATACTTCACAAGTTCACACAACATAAGCCACGTGCAGAGCTTATGAGATGTATCTATATTTAAGGGATCCATCATAATGCATCTTCCGCGACGAAAGGTAAACGCCGTGTGATGCATGGACACACAATCGCCTTACACGAAAAAAGCAAAGCGTCATCATCTGATATATAGACTTACAGGAGCAACGTCCTTCATTTTACATCTGTATACACCATGGAGCACGTGCAAGGATTATGTAAATGTACATTGTTATGAAGCCCGTTGGAATACAACATCTGGAAAGAAGACTAAAAGCTAGGTGGTGCCCAGATTAGGGACTTACACAAACTTGTAAATTGGAGGATGTTTTAATACGAAAAGACGGACAGGAGAGCCAGTGGGTTAGAGCTGCGGGCATCTGTCATCACAATTATGATTGAATCGGAATTGGCTGCGCGATGAAACCACTGGGGCTTGTTCACTGGAGAGCCGGGGAATGAGACGCCAAGTCCTGCATATGCCTGGTAAAGCTTCTCCAGTCTGTATGCAAATTGCCAGGATACTGTTACATCCAGAAGGCCGGATCAAAATAGTATCTATCTGCCGGAATGACGATCATGTCTCTCCTTACCGTGGAACTGCAGCCCTCCAGACAATTTGTGATTTACATGGGCTCTGATTTGACTGATTCGCCCGGATCGACATGTCCCACTCATACACGGCTATTGTCATGGTCAAGACCAATATTCCGACCCCTCTTTAAACTGACGTCCGGCCAGACTGGCTGATTTATTCCCGTCCGGATGTTTAGACCAGGCCCCAGGATCCCGAAGCTGTCTTAGACTTAAATAAGACTTAATCTGAACTTCAAAACTGTTTACTGGGCTAAAATTATGACTCATCTTAAGGCTTTTTATTGTAATACTAGGAGTTGTCTTAGACATTGATGACACAAATGAAATTATCCATAAAGTTCAAATTTAACTTCAGAAATAATAGTAATCTCAAGACCAAGTATGACCTAAGTCTGAAACAGGTTTGAGATCGCGGGACCAGAAGCCCAAGGGTGAAAGAAATTTGCCTTTTTAATGACATTGTATTGACTGACTGATTGTTGTTCAATGACTGACTGATTGAGTAGTTCAATCCCTCACTGATTTAGTGGTTCAGTGATTGACTCATTGGGCGGTTCAACGACTGACTGATTGAGTGGCTTAGTGACTGACTGATTGAGTGGTTCAATCCCTTATTGACTGCGTGGTTCAATGACTGACTGATTGGGCGATTCAATGACTGAGTGATTGAGTGGTTCAGCGATTGACTGATTGAGTGTTTAAGTGATTGACTAAATGAGTAATTCAATGACTGATTGGGTGATTGATTGAGTGTTATGTGTAGTATACACAAATAAAAAAACAATACACGACTGTTGTGTTCTCTAGTGGGAGAAACCAGGTTGCCCGGAGTAAACCACCAGTCTGTGGTAAGAAACTGACCACATTTCACCCACCTGACAAACCGATTTTTCTTTCCCGAAGTGTGCTCAGTATGATAGTGGCGGAAGACAAGTGATCACCAGCAAACTTCATGCAAGAGTAAAGGAACGGTTCTACGAGCGCTGTAGACCGCTTGTTGTCATCAAGGCCCCGCAGGTACAGTGGAAGTGGTGAACGGTTCTAATAGCGCTGTAGACCGCTTATTGTCATCAAGGCCCCGCAGGTACAGTGGAAGTGGTGAACGGTTCTACTAGCGCTGTAGACCGCTTATTGTCATCAAGGCCCCGCAGGTACAGTGGAAGTGGTGAACGGTTCTACGAGCGCTGTAGACCGCTTATTGTCCTCAAGGCCCCGCAGGTACAGTGGAAGTGGTGAACGGTTCTACTAGCGCTGTAGACCGCTTATTGTCATCAAGGCCCCATCACCACTTGCGCCCGAGTATTCCAAGAAAATAGACGAGACCCGACCCCTAATGACATAGGAAGAAACAATTTGTTATCGTAAGAATTGGGCTATGAAATATTCAAAAGTCATTCTGAGTTTGACTCCCGGTTTGTCATGTTCAAACTTCACAGTGCACCATAACCTGCGTTCTCTGCAAATGGATTGCAAAAGGTGCGTTAAAAGAATAAAAATCTACGTATAGTTTACAAACTGGTATAGCATGGACCCAGTCTACGTCAACGACAACTAATGACCGATGGCGCCAGAGGTCACTGGTCGCAGTAAGTTGTAGCAAAACAGATAAACTGGGAACGAAGAGTACGGCTGTCAGCTTATCAGATCGATTATTGGGGACAGAGACTTTATACGGCCATGAAAACGGACACAAATGCCAAACGTGAACAGCCGAGAACATGCGAGAATTTGGCAAGGAGGAACGGTTTATATCCGGAGAGGTCAGCTTAAGTGTGATATATGTTTTGATTCCTGATATGTCAAGAAGAACTTCAAGGCACATTACTGGAGCGGAAGTTTGCAAGGAAAGATCGATGGTGTCTCGATCTGTGGAGGCTTCTCGATTTACCATCGTGGCCATGATCCGATTTTACTCAATCCACCTATCTCGGCGTAATAAGCCAAACACCGTGACATCCGCGACGTAACTTCATTTCTCTGGAGTCAGACTCTACCCGTCTCCTCTTCAATAGCCGGGCTGGTCTGTGATGTATACTACGGGACTGGAGAGCTCAATAAGTTTGGGTTATCCAACAAAGTGATCCGTCAGTGCCACAGTAATCCACCCCCCGTAACTGTACTCATATATCTCCACATCAATAATGGTAAATGCTGGTTGTAAAAACCACCGAGGAAGCTTCGGCTTGTCATTTTCCGACGAGCCTAGACGACATTGTTGATGGTCTGAAGAGATCCATGACTATTCAGAAAATCGTAAATTGCTACTGTTCCGTCATCCCCTCGCCTCTTCCATAGTAAATATGATATCCATATAAAGCTGAAAACTCCAGACAAAAGCTTGAGTGTGATGTCCGAGAAGTTCACAGACTAGGGTCCATCAGCCTTTGACAGATACGGTATATGGATCGGGAATAGATCTAAAAAAGCATAGACATGTACTGGTTACTGGCTATCCTTAAAGGTTAAATCTTTTCAAGTACAAAGATTTCACTCGTACATTGTTATACACAGTGCCAGCTTACGCGCTGATGCTTTGTCAGTACAGTAAACCTGTCTGAACAAGGGACACCAAATGAATAAAGATATGGACTCATATACTCGACAAAGATTTACCGTATCCAGTTAGTACCCCGAATGTCACCGAATAATCTATAAATTACAACATGTCGATCAACATACAATGAGAGAGCGAGAGAGAAAAAACAACAACAACAAAATAAGAACGACATAATACATGATACGTAAAACAAACTTCCTAGGAAATTCATAGAAGAATTCTTGTTGTTGTTGCACAGAACGATTTATCACAGAAAATTATAAAATAATGTTTAGGTTTGTCAAGGGCCCTTCTTCAGAAGTATTTCATTGTTCAAAAAACATTTGAAACATGCTATTTTTCCCGACCAGATGTTATTCTCGTATGTTCACAACTTTCACGGCAAAGTACAGATGTGGACAGACAAACCTATGATTGTATTTTTAGTTGTGTAGCGTCTTTAAAGAGTGAGCCTTGTTTCAACATCTCCTAATGCTATCTTTTTAGGCGAGTTTTGTCGAGGACTTTTTTTTTATGTGTGTCGTGAACTAACTTCATCTCTTACTTCCTTCGGGCGTCACAGTAAAGATTAGTCCGTATGGACTTTATTGCTGTCCACAACGGAGCCAAACTGGGTTACACAAAGAGATTCCTTCCGTATAGGAGCTGCTGAAGGCAAGCGATCATCTAAGCGGAAGAGAAGGAATTACTCTACTTTAGGAGGTTTATTTATTTCGTTACAAGTAATTTCATGCTCATGGCATATTCCTTTCTTGTGTAAGGCCGGTCAAAGCAGCCGATATCTAATAATTTATTCTCCCGTGAGCTTTTTAGATAAACATCGCGTCCTTAGGGATAGCTGTTACATAACACATATGTGTATTCCAGATGTAATATATACGCTTGAAATTAGTGATGGAAATGACAAGGCCAATGAGTTTTCATACGACGCTTGTATTTTTTTACTAACCTGTAACCGCCTGAAGGCAAGCCGTAATCATTCATTCAGTCAGCGATGCAGCCTGTGGTTCGAATCACAAAAACTGACCCGATCGAGAAAAGAAGAAAAATAATCCACTCTGTTGAGTGAAATGGCACTGTCAGCATTTTCAGCACCTTCAACACACACTTATGTGGAGCAAGAACTGACTGGTCACTTTATAGTTTATATATTTATGTGTTTCCCCCGTAGTGTTTGGTGTTTGGAGAGCCGATAATTCATGCGCAGCAAGCCTACGTGTAGTATACCTGTCGAATGACGTGTTTCTATCAGGCTATGATTGCAATGTACCTATATTTCCTCTATATTCTCATAAATTTTGCAAACCGATTTGTCAAATATACAAAGAATAATTTAATTCCGGGTATACCATGACCGAATGCTTTTTTTTGGTTTGAACAGTTTTTTTTACTCCTAATTATGTGGCAACATCGACCTCGCCAGGTACCAAACAGCTCCCTTACAGGTGAGATCACCCTTATCACGTGATCCCAAGGGGCCACCTCATTGTCTTGCATTCGTTAACAAAATGGTGGCTACGCCCATTATTAAGTATTCACAGTAGAAACTAATCCGTAGAAACCAAGCACCTGCTAAGATATTTCTTGAGCTGCTTTTGATCACCCGATGTCGTAGAGACCAACACCACGTGGCGATTTTTACTTAGGATTATTTTTTTTAAACTGCCCCTGAACGAAAGATGTGTTGTCACTACCAAAACCTGGCATAAGCGATATTTCAGACCGAACTAAAGCCTTCGATCTTCATGGAATATAGCACAGTTGGTAGAGCGTCCGCTTCGGGACCGGTAGATCCAGGATCAATCCTTGATCGAGTCACACCTAAGACTTTAAAAGAGGAAGTTGTAACTTCCTCGCTTGGCGTTCAGCTTGAAGGGGATAGTGCAACGACTGGTTGACCCGTATCAGTATAATGGCTCGGGCGGGGCCGCTTACTTGCCTTCGGTAAGTCGTCTCAGTGAAGCAGCACTAAATAAAAGAGCGGTGGAATTCCGTCCTGCAACAAGGAGGCACATTACACATACATGCACCCTAATGATTCCTTCGTCGTCATATGACTGAAAAATTGTTGAGTACGATGTTAAACCCCAAGCACTCACTCACTCACTCATGGAATATAGCATTTGCCTTTGAAAATGTTTCTGTTTTATAAAGCCATTTCTTTCATCTATACACAAGTCTATAAAGGGGCAAAGTGACAGCCAGCTCGTTTCTTGAGAATTGTTCCTTCGTAAAGTTAATTAGGCTTCTTTATAGTATATACCTCTGCCGATCATCAGTTCTCCTTTCACACAAAGACACACATTTCTCTCAGACATTACAGGGAAAAACAGAAAGCGGTACTGTTGTTATAACACCCATTCGTTAATGCAATTTTAGCCCACACTTTTATTGAAGCAAAGAAATTGAGAAAATCTCATAATAAAGGTAAAAAAAGTGTTGAAGGCGTGATCACTGTCATGCAGGTAAACGTATAACTAGTTCCATACCGTGTCACAGTTCATACAAAATGGACATTTAGTTTGGTTAAGGAATGAAATCAATCAAATTACGTAGGTCGTGAAAGCCAGGACTCAAGCAAAACAGAAAGATTGAGACAAAACACACACTCTCTCTCTCTCAACCTTTTCACATCTAATTAAACGCACTCAAACATCGGTCCAAACATAACAACATATAGGAGCAGGCTAACGGTGGAGCCAACAATACATAATCTGATACAACTTGGAACTCGCCATCCAAACCGTTAACGGGGAACTAGGCTTCAAACAGCATGCAGATCGTTGAAACAAAAATGAGGCTTAAAACATACAAAAACACTAGTACTGTATGAACACAAACAAAATTCTCGCGCCCTATTTGAGTAACCCTATCCTGTGTTGAAAGAATTGATCACAAGATGTGTTGGATGTGTTCAGCAAATTACCTCATTTTGGTTCAATACAAGGTTGTGTTTTATTATTATTTTTTTATTATTATTTTGTTACATAAACGCGTGTACTTCACATTTATTTAACACATTTTTGTTGTTTTGCATTTGAACATAAGTGTTTTCTGTGACTAGGCTTGTCAAACCATAGAAGATTTTTTGTTGTTGTCTACGAATCATACAGTAGGGAATATTTTTCTTTCATTTATGGTTTTTTTTTCGTGTGAACGGTATTTAAGAGCACGGATTCTTGGAGCAAGATACCCCTGTTCTTTGGCTTGGCTTTCTTTCCCCTCATACAACTGTTTAATGTCAAGGAAAACAATAAAATCATGTATACTAGTATATCAGATGAAACACCATTAAACACTGTCCTGGAATATAGTTCCATTTCATTTTTTTTTATAGAATTTTTCAGACCTAGTAACATGGTTTTAAAACATTAGATTCTATAGTGGTCCGTAGTGTCCAAGAAGGTACCAATGATGTCAGATCTATATTTTTAGCTTGAATAATTCGTCCCAAGGTACATTTGACCAATGCATTCATAGATATATCTGTGTAGATATACCTGTATATACATTCTGAATGATGAAATCTAGCGGCCTGAGTGCGTGGTGGCAAAAAACTAATGTGACGCCACTGGTCACGATATGGTCAGAAAAAGGCTGCTGTAGAATATAAAATTTCAAATCCATTTTACAATTTTGGAAAAATTGTAAAAAGATAAATCAAGCTATATTTTAAAGATAATTTCTCTTGGGCTTTTATCTGACATATACTTCACATTAGAATCCCCTTTAAATAACGGTGCCAGGAATAAACCTGTGTGGAATTCTCAGAACAATGAAACAAACATTATTTTCAAATGAATGATTTTATTAACTGGCGTATACTATACAGTAACAAGGTACAATAAGGCACGTAAAATATTGTTTTATCAGAATTACGAAGTACATTGTACATCTTTGTTTATGAAATATTAGGTTTTCCGCTACTTTACACTGTCTCCCTTACAGCTGATTTGCGGAGCTCTCTGCCAGTATCCTGTTCCTAACTATAGTCATCTTTGTTTTACCTCATTCAATAAGTTTTCTCTGGCTAATCTTCTATAAACTAACTCTTTGTGTGTTGCTTTATTATAAACCTATTTCTGCGTAATTATCTAAGCTTTACTTGTAACCAGTTCGTAACTAGGTTTGTATGTATTAACTCATTTCAAAGAGGGTTCCTAATTAGTTATTTCGGAACTGACCTATTTCATAAACCCGTTCGTAAAAAATCCTTTCTGTATTTTCCTGATAGAAGGACCATTATTATCTTACCTTTCTCACAATATGCTCACCACGATACGGTTGCAATATTGCCGATGTGGCGTTCAGCCATAATCCTTTATTCGTCCTGCATTTCTTGGCGATACTGTTTTACTCCATGGACCATACACGAATACTCTGCCTGCTATACTCCAAACCTCATCCTGCGTTTCTTGTCCATACGGCTTTACTCCATGGACCATACACAAATACCCTGCCTGCATTACTGCAAACCGCATGCTGCGTTTCTTGGCCATTCGGCTTACTCCATGGACCATACACAAATACCCTGCCTAAATTACTCCAAACCCCATCCTGCGTTTCTTGGCCATTCGGCTTACTGCACGGACCATACACAAATACCCTGCCTGCATTACTGCAAACCCCATCCTGCGTTTCTTGGCCATTCGGCTTACTCCATGGACCATACACAAATACCCTGCCTGCATTACTCCAAACCCCATCCTGCGTTTCTTGGCCATTCGGCTTACTGCACGGACCATACACAAATACCCTGCCTGCATTACTGCAAACCCCATCCTGCGTTTCTTGGCCATTCGGCTTACTCCATGGACCATACACAAATACTCTGCCTACATTACTGCAAACCGCATCCTGTGTTTCTTGGCCATTCGGCTTACTCCATGAACCATACACCAATACTCTGCATTGTATTATTGCTAGAACCTGGTTAGAAATTCTTTGGAGTTCTCTTTGAATCAATCTGAAATTATCACCCTATCCTATGGATGATTTCCTGGCTATTGTGTCAAATATGACTTAACACCTATTCATTTGTCATTTTTCAAAGTAATTATAAAATCCTTCGGCTTCCCAGTACCACAAATCTGCAAAACTATACAAAAATCTCGTTTTAACTACATGTACTGCGTCTTAAGCACCAGTTTCTAAATAATTCTTCACGCTCTGACATATTACATTTCCTAGCTAAAACTGGGGTCTATTGTTTTATTCAGTTAGCCACTTTCTGTTTATTTATTCACTTGCCTTATTCTATGAACAGATTCCCGAATAATTCTCTATACACATACTTTACTTTTGTTTAATAGGCCTACCCTCTTTTTACTTGTTCACTGGGCACCTAGATATAGTTAGTGTCCGTGCACTTTTTTAGACTCTACTGCGTCTAGTCGAGCGCCTATCTAATAATGATTTCAGTTTTGCCATTGGAGATGAGTACTCTCACCAGGTTATTTGGACAATAGGCTTTAAATGGCAGTGTAATAACGTTGGTTTGCCTTATGGTCACGTTCTTCTCGACTAATTGCCCAGTCGTTGATGAATATCACTTCCTGGAGAGATCGTCAGAACATAGAAGAGCTCTGGCTGCGAAGTAGTCGGTCACGTAAACAGTGGCTGCCCTATTTACGTATTACACACAGACTTCATCCAAAGATTGATTGTTTCCCAAGAAGTAATATGTAGGCATTGTCTTTATCCAGGCAGACCAGATGTGTCCTTTGAAGGCTGAGCGAGTTGTATGGCGGGGCATATGGGAAGGGTATGTCCAAATAAACACTGAGGAATCCGGGAAATGCGATCCGCCATCCTCCGGACTTCGCACCTTCAGTAGGTGTTGCACGATGTAACCGTATCGGATTGCTGTCACAATAACCGATGACGTCAGTGAACAGTGTGACGTGGAGGAAATCGACCAGTTCAAGCGTACTAACGTCACCACAGCTGTCTGTAATGTTTATTATAAGGACACAGAACATGCATCCAAAAGCGGTAAAGAAATATTGGCCAACAGGGGTTAAGGTCTAAGACGACCTAAGACCTTTTAGTCTGCAATCTGTTGGTGAGGAAAAGTTCTACAACGCAGGAAATTGGAAGTCCAAACATAGCTGCTATCAACTGAAAGCAATCCTATTTATTTCTCCAAGGATAGTTCAGATGTATTATGTATATGTTGGAAAAATAGCCACAAGAGGGCTTAACTCAACGAGATCCCACAGTGCGTACTAAAACCATAAATTTATAACCAAATGCTTTTATCACTGGAACCACCTGTGACTTAGGCAACCTACCAGGAATTTGTTCTATCCCTATATTTACATGATGCATATTTTTATGCCGTAAGTGGGAAGGTCTCCCAGCAGCCTGCGGATGGTCGTGGGTTTCCCGCGGGCTCTGCCCGGTTTCCTCCCACCATAAAGCTGGCCACCGTTGTATAAGTGAAATATTCTTGAGTACGGCGTAAAAGCCAATCAAATAAATAAATAAATAAATAAATATTTTTATGGTCAGACTTATTTTACCAATAATTTGGGTTTAGTTGTCCGTGTTAAAGATTGAAAGGCAGCATCACTCATGGGAAATACCAGGGTCTTATACCTAATAGCCTACAAACTTCCTAATATCCAAATTTAGCTCTGAAGCTGGGGAATTTATCAATATATACGATAGCAAGGTAGCGGCCAGAACCTCTACTGATTTTGCCACATTCAGCAAAACCTATACTTGTCGTATGTTAATAGTGCGATATTTAAACTCAGCTGCATGAATTCTGATACAACAAACTGGATCTGGGTAATAATAATTATCTATCTATTATTAACGCAGTAGGCTGACCATACATTCATGTTGTTTTTGTTTGTATACTGTAGTCATCGCCGCAAGAAGCTTGGTGTGTACAGATTTTGCCACGTGCTGCAGAAGTATACTTTTACTTCAACATTTAAATGGACCTGGTCTGATATTACCACATTTCGTTAGACGTCTACTAATATATTGCTGCATTAAGTTGTATAAGTACTGATATTACCAGTTTAAGTTGAACAAGTAACGATATTATCCCAGTAAGATGCAGATATTCTGATATTGCCAGATTAAGATGCAGGTATCATGATATTGCTCTGATAATAGCTTAACCTGTGTCACCTATAGCGAATCTGTAGTCCACAATCACTTACCGTCCACTTATTCGTGACGGTTGTTGGGCAAAATGCTGAGGGGAATAGAATAACAGAACCATTCCAGTCACATTTCCTGTAAAAATCCTCTGGAGGTAATCCTGTCCTTGACCTTTACAAGAACTGCATGGCTTATTAGGATTCGATACTGTGACACCAGCCGTCACTCGTGGGACCGGAACTGACAAAGCACCAGTCCATACCCATCAGTGTAGCGTGACAAGATAGATCTGACAGGCGACTGGTACCTTGGGGGATACTTTCAAATATAAGGTTTACACAGCAATCTTCTCGAAGGTATAAACACATTCTCATTAATGCTGGTTGAAAATAAGTGGATTGTAAGTCCAAATGGGGAACTTGCCAAATGGTTCAAGCCATAATGCACGTAATTAAATTAAATTTGTAATTCTTTCACTCATAAAGGCAACGGATAGAATTCCGTTATTTTATATCAAGCAAGAAAACAAAAAGAATATATAAATTTTGTGATTATAAATATATTTATAATAGTTAAGAATTTGTAATAACAGTTTATAATTGGATGTCACTCTTATTGTATTTACGATATTTTATGATTGTGTCTATTTTATTATTCTGACTGTTTAGATACCATAAATGTTACTGACTTTAGATAAGACAGGTTTTGTAGTAATATCATAAAACAAGCTTTTATTACAGATCATTTGGTTCAGCTGTGCAATGTCAAAGAGGCAAATATTTATTAACAAAAGGAAATAGTATTCTTTACTTTAATAATCCCCCATGGACTATTTGACATCATCACCAACAAGAGAAACAGCACTGGGATCGAATCATTTTGGTGTTAAATACCGATGTCAAGGTCAAGTGTGTCAAGAAAAGCTCGTCATCATGGCTGCTTATTTGCCTAATGCGCCATAACACAGAGAAAATGGCCAGCAAATGACCATATAACATCGCCCAATCTGGATCCTGATGCAATTTGCATATATTTATGTGAAATACGACGAAAAGGAGTTAATCTCGTTGGTGTGAACGGTAAACGACCTTGCCACTTAACTGAGATAGTTTGGTTTGTTTGAGAAACCATGAGAAATCATTTGAGAATTCAAAATGCTGATGGAAGACATCAATCACGTTTTCCTAATCAGCAACATTTTCGAAAAGCCAAACTGATCCTGCAAATGTAGTAGTCACAGTTTTGGTTGCTCACAAACCTTATAAAACACCACAGACACTTAATAGTACCCATCGCTAATTTAAGCCTCTACATTTTACATGCTGTATTGGGCCAGTTATGATGGATATGGTATATAGGGCAATGAGGCGTTTGAATCTAGCTGCGACATGGGTTAAACTTTTGATCGTGAAAATAAAATGTAAAGCTCTCAGGTAAGCAACTTTTCGCGGAAAAGTAGTCAGAATATGTCTGGCCTTGAAACAGAATAGTTTCAGTGCTGGTTGTACATCAAACTTTATAAACATGCAAAACTAATCATTTCGCCCTTTTTGCGCCATGTCTGAGCAGAGTTCCTTAGACTGTCTGCGCCCGATCTTCCCTCTTCACCCAGGCTGTCCCAGTTGGTTGCAGGATCTGTATATCGGGCTGTCTCGTCCGTAAAAGCCGGACAATAGACAACATAATCGCGGAAGACATCTTACACACGCTGGACTTACCGCAGTATGTTATAATCAGGCCGTGGATGATAACTATAATTAGCTAATGGCATAAACGCTCCCAGTATCCGGGGGCACCAGCTAGTCCAACCACGCCGGTTGTGTCCAAGAGGATGATTGTTAACTGCGATCCTCGTGGTGTGGGGAAGGTCACATCCAGCGCTCTTATATACAGCTTGTACGGTGTGTTTATAGATTAATTTGTTAATGTATAGATAGATTTGACCTTTAAATTTGTCCCTGTTAGCCGCATTTCTATAATAGCGTGCATGATCAGTACGACATATAAGTCACTCGACATACATGAGTTTGCCATGAGAATAATTCGAGCATATAGGGCGGAAGACTTCAACGTCACTGACCTAAAAATCGACAAACTGAAACAAAGACATAGCTAAACAAATCACAAAATAGGGGCGTTTTGCACGTCTTTTCCGACATTACCCACGTTTTTAAAGGTTTCCATCAATAAGTTTGCTCGATTAAAACCCTGATGGATACCGATTTGCGTGTTAAATAGGCACACTCTATAAGGAAGGTATTTAAGCCCAAACATCAACGACAGTTGTGGCCGTTTTTCCACTTAATCGGTAAAGTTCGTGTTAAATCAATTTTTAGAAAAGTAAAAAATTTTGAAAATTTTCCTAAATATGATGGAAAAAAATTCCGAAAAGTCTAATGGTGGCGGTCTTTGATCTACTGTTAATACCCACAATGCAATAGAATTATATCCATTATATCCAGTTCTGGTCAAATTAATGACGAACTTTCCCACGTGTGAAGGCATAGGGATCTTCATCGAACGTTAGACAATGTCTTCAACCGCTTATTGTCACCAAGACCTCACGAACAGTGAGAGCGGTGGAATGCACAAATTGCCTGTCCAAGGCAGGGATTGAACCGGTATCTGGGGTGTGCGATTGAAAGACTAGCCTTTAATTCCTCTGTCACCCCGACAGACTCAGGCTACTTGCGTGCATGGTTGAAGGAAGCACCAAGTTAATAAGATTAAGGAGAACAAGATGGACGTTTTCAATACAGTAAGCTATTCTCTCATACATCAAACTTGTATTAAATAGCTATTTTGTTGGAGGTTTGTTTGCCTATTTTTTGTTTCGCTGAACACCAGCAGTGCACCCCTATAGCGCCTTGACACTAACGGCTTGTTTTTCCTCGTAAAGAAGAGCATTTGTTTGGAAGATGAGTTCGGTGTTTTGCGGAATAACCCGGTTATATTGTCACATTAACGACTTTGTTCTTGTGTTGTTTCCAACATTACATTACAGGAGTGATGCGGGGAAAATCCAAGGCCAACTCAGCCGCTCTGTCCGCGATACAGAGCAACCGTTGACAGATCGCATGAAAACAGTGCTTGAGTTATCTCTATTTCCCGCCTTTTTTTAACTCATCTAAGCTCCCAACGCTGAGTGTTAGTGTAATTTATGAGACTGTCACTTCATCAATGTTTTACACTCCAGCCGTATTTCACAGGCATCTTGTGAATTATAGAACTCTCAGCTGTGACAAAGCGGCTGCTTGTAGTATAACGCATCACCGGAACCTAGCGTGTTAAGGACATTAGCTGTAACCAAAATTAAAGATGTTACTAGCTTGAACACGTGACCTGATGTGTAACTCTTGATATTGTTAGTTTTGGTGAGATTATATGCAATGTGGATAGTCTATAATGCTTAATCATGAAATATCAAAACTGGTCACAGGCTGAAAAGTGTCTTGATATTGCCTGGTGCGAAGTATTTTAAATTGAACATTGTCATCATCATTAATTCATTCATGTATCTGATTGTTTTACGCCAAGGAATAGTTTTTTACCGACACCATGGCGGCTAATTTCCTGTGTGATTACTCTGGGAAGAACCACAGAACTTTGGCAGTTTACTGACGTACGTTGTCACGTGTGACGCACAGAATTGAATGTCACATTGGTGAAAGATATGAGTTCTTGATATAAGAAGGCACAAACCGTCACACGAACCGTCACAAAGATCACAAGAACAATGTGTGCTGAAAATCTACAAAGCCACTGCCTAAGGCCAGAAATGAAGGCGTAGCTCGTTTTTATCAGCAGCTGTGAGTTGTGCACATCACCAGTGAGCATATTTCCGTTCCCTCCGCTCGGTATTTCATTGAATCACAACTCATGGTGTTTCATAGTTTGTGTCAGCTGTTTGAATGGAATTGGTTGGAGGAAAGACATTAGACTAGAGCTACTGATTGGCCCAGGTATTGTTGAAACTGGTGAATTACAGGTACATTTGAGAACAAATGAAACGTTTAAAAGGACTTTTAAAAATGAAAAGAAATGCATTTAACTGTTTGAATTCTAAGGTGGGTTTTATGGCATATACTGTCGGTGGCCTTCTGATATCACATCTTCTTTCATTCCATCTACAAGTAAAAAACATTACGAGTGTAATTTAATATAAGCTTATATAAGAGCTATTCCAACATGAATGGCTGTATTCAAAATACTTAAACGCTTTTTGAAGCTAGAGTGGCTGAACACCGACTATATGCTTTATAAATCCAAACATTAAAATTCAAACGTGTAAATCCATTTAACCTTATCACCCTATGAGATCACTTGGTCAAATTAATCAGGTTGGAAGGTTAACGCGGTTGTTGCATGAAATAGGTTATTTAAACAGAGTATGAGCCTTACCTAAATCACAATGGCTTCTGTGGCCTTTTAAGAGAAGTACAAAGAACACTGAAGGTGGATCTTATTTAGGTTTTAGGCATTTCTGTAACGCCATCTGGCTGCATACCTATCACATTACTGTAAATCTTGCTATGAGTTTTCTGGCTAATCCATCAAGTATTGACAGACCGTCGTGATGGTTTGCGGGTTCTTGTCACGTGTAACGTGTAGGAAGGACATATCCATAGACAATATAAGTAGCTTATTTACCATAATCAATCAGCTCGCTAGAACACATGTCAAAGTCTAATAATTACCATTGGCAATTCTGAAATATAAATGGAAAATGTCTTAGCCTTAGGTTAACCGCAAAGTGCCTTTTTTCGCTCATTAACCTGTATATCAGCCAGCTTGTGTGTCTGGACTTTCTTGCTTAAATCGACTTTTTTTGCGCTAACGAGCCATTTCACTGTCAAGCAAATTAACTGGGCAAAATTGCAGCACGAATTTGAGATTTAGGGTCAGGTAATTTCACTTTGGGCGTCGATTTCGCAGATAATTGGCTCAGCGGGTCACGTGATACGTGTGGACGTCACCTGATGAATTATACAAACTCCATCAATTCTTGTGGACGGTAATGGCGTGTGTCACACGCGCAAAGGACATCATGTCGGCCGAGGGCCTATGATAGTCTCAAGAGAACGGATTCTGTCATGTGGACAGACAGCTGGAATTTGAGAACATATCCCTGCGGCCACTCAGACAACTGTTTATGTGACCTGTGGGTCACTGTAAGTGCAATGCTCCATTTCCCACAAGGTACTCATCCTTTCTTGTGAATCCCCTGCTGGACTTTCAGAAGGCCTTTCAAATTAAATGAGGATTCACCACAATCAGAGCGTTATGTTATTTGCGTATATAGCTGAAAAGAAGTTTCCCCACAGGCTTAGCGCGTATTATTTTAGTCGTATTGTAGTGTATCCTTATTTCTGCTGTTTTAATATAAAGGATAACTGCATAGAGAGTGAAATTATAGCAGCGACAATAATATGATAGTTGAAAAATGGTCACATGTAACAGGTGAGGTCTGGCCTCCTGTCAATATACCTCAGTTAGGGTTTTGTTCTAACTGTTTATGTAAATTGCTTCAATATTCTGTTGGTTTTTATGATCTATACGTATACTGTATTGTCGTATCGGGAAGAAGCAGTCATGTGCTAGTGGGATAACACTGTACAGTGCAGTACGTACAGTGCGCACACGGATTTGTGAACAAATACACAGTGATCCATCATGACATGGACGGTGTTTATATCTGTTGTGTGCCGTCTGGTTTTGCATGATATATCATAGATAATGTACTCCATACCACGATTTGCGAGCCTTTCATTAACAGACAGAACAAGAGCATTCTGCTTGCTTGCAGGCACACATGTATACATGGCATCGTCAGGAATGGACGTTCAGGCAGGTGGATATCTCTTCAAGGTCAAAGCACCTGCAATCAAACAATATCACTTGGGACCATCTGCCCAACCTCTGTTTTACACAACCATTCAGGAAACATCTTTATACATTAGGACCTGAGGCTCAACGTTTGCTTGATTTAAAATATGATACAGAAACCTAAACTAAAAGTTAGGATATGACCCTCAACGTTTTTCTTGATTTAAAGTGTAACACCCACAAGGCCATTTATATGAGGACTTGGGACTCAACGTTTGCTTGATTCAAAGAGCGACACACAAGATCTATTACACATGGAACTCAGCGTTTGCTTGATTTAAAGAACGACACACAATACCTATTATACTAAGACATAGGACTCAGCATTTGCTTGATTTAAAGAACGACAGAGAAGACGTACAATTATTACAGCATGACATGATACTCAGACTGACTGAGGCGATATAAAGAGCGGCGTATACCGGACCCTTATTACATCAGTACCTGAGAACTGATGTTTGCTTGACTCGAAAACGTTAGAGAAGATCTATTACCTGTTACCTGACATCTGCTTCGTTAAGAAAACGATACATGCAACACATTAAACTGAGCAGGACTCGGATATCAACATGCAAACCATTAACAACGAGGTTTGAACTAAATGTTTCCTTAGTTTTCAAGAATTGTTCACCATAGATCTATTACAGGCGATGAAACTAACCTTGTGCTTGGTTTCCAAGTTATATTACATCGTTTTCAAGAATGCGTCGCGTCGCCATTTGGGATTTTATGCTGCGCTTACACGACACTTTAACCATGAATTGTTTACGCTCTGGGTATTAATGCATATGTTAAATCGAAAAGGAAATTATTCTGAAATATAGAAATGTCAGGAAAGCTTACATCTAATATCACCAGTTGTGTCTGATTATTCCTAGTCTCGGTCAAACACGGGAAATGAAACTATAAATTGAATGGCTTATAAGTGTTAAACGCCGTGCATTAGCATTTTTTTTTACTTATATGAAGACCGTCTGGTTTATGAGTTAAAAAATCTGTTATGTCTACATGTCGTAAACCAACGCTCTTCAACAGGTATCCTTGGGCCACACAAGTGTTAGCTCGGATTTCGTGAGAATCGTATTAATGGTATAGGCTAATTCAAGTCAGTAGAGTCGGTTGCTTTGGAATCCCGAATTGCTTGGACTTGTCTGGCCATAGCCTAATTTCTTTGGTTAAATCAGGACCTTCTGGTCGTCGATGAGTGTCGCCGGTGTTACACTGGGGTTATTTACCTATACAGTAATATGGATGGTGGCCTTATCGACATCCGGGCTGTGTCCATGTACTGACCAGGTCGGGCCAATAGAATAAACACGACTAGGGCCAAACCTCTCTTCTCTGATCCCGGACATGGTATAGGCAGACATTTACTCGGATGTGGGAGAGGCCCCGGACAGACGGGCCGCGGGAATAGATCAATACAGCCTGATCGGTACGTTCTCGCTCACACGCGGACAGACCCTCGCCAGGTCTGGAATCTTCTCGTCTGTACAACAGCTAATGTCCCTGATACGGTCTCAGCAACTCCCATGGGTCCGAGAGCTGCGAGTTCCATTCAGCGTGGTGGTAGATGTGTTCCATGCCATGGATTAGCGTGGTCTGTCACCTGTTTGATGCCAGATTTGGTCGGACTGTCTGGCAATGGGTGACTACGACCAGACGGGAGTAGAGTCGTTCTACGTGGCATCGTCTTTAATATTAAATATACTGGTAATATGCTGTCAGTTCAGTCGAACTGCCAGAATCTTCTCATTTCAACATGTGAAATAATCAGTCAGCCAACAACTCTGAATAAATCAGCGGAATCGATAATCTACTGGGAACCCTGCTTCATGCTTTACGAGTGGTACAAAAATGTCATACTTCGCTAAAGTCCTGAGAAAAAATAGGGTAATCGAATATCGAAGTAATCATTCACTCAAAGTTAAAATGGTGTTTTATGTTTTTTCCTCTAAAATAACTAGGTTGCAGCTTCATATCTGCAGTGTTACTATGCTCAAGAATTCGAGGATTTTAAGTTCATCGACAGACAAAATCGCCTTAACAATAATGATTTTCATCATGTAGGAGATAGTCCAACATTTAGTGAATCCCAAAAGATTTCGTCGACAGGGGAAGAATCTAGCACTTTCAGCCCTTAGAAGTTCTTATGATTGATGCTATGTCTGACCGTCTGATTGATATTCTACTCTTGTGCCCTGGTCATTTTCTGCTGACCAGTGATTAAGCATAGATACAAGCAAAACCTATCAGTGGTCGAGCACGCGAACGTGGAGGTTGAAAGTCATCCTTGTGATGGATCACCAATCCGGTCCACTTATCCCGATATGAATATTAAACATGCTGGTTCAACACAGAAACAATTCTAACTTCTTCAGCTGAAGAGCGGTATGTCAGAAGACCACATTACATACATAAACTATATCACATGTATAATGTATAAATATCTTCATCAATCAATGTTTGCTCACTGAGTCATCGTCCATTTCACAGATATCTTGGATACTCTCGTAAAATGTTGCTATCTGTCAATTACCATGAGTGTTAATTCGCCAAAACCCTTCTTATATAAAATATGTAAATTTTTATCGAGATATCAATCTGTGTGAAAATCATGCAGTTATCATAATTTTTTTAATCAATATTTATTATACGTCGTGTTTTCGTCATATGACGACGAGGAGTCATTAGCTTGAGAAAATGTATATATCAGATGCAATCTATGGTCAGCAACGGCATGTATGCTTATTACAGGCTTTATGTATCGGATATTTAACCCCGCATGCAGTTACCATATCCAAAGACGACAACTATGATCCCCAATTCACTGTTACTTCAGTGTTTTCTTCCCTTATCCGTAAATGTATGCAAATAATGCCTGGCTGGGACGGAGATTTTGTTTTATCAAACAATACTTAAAAATATGTTGTTTCACACCTTTTTGCACGAGTTCACATTATGGTGTATCAACAGTTTGATGCTGCCATATGGATTTAGGCTTAAAATTTCGCTTTTCTTTTGCCTGGGTGTAAGAGAGACATGAAGCAGGCACTGGGAATGCTTTAAGTTCCAATGAATTAAGCTAGGCCAAATTCCGCCCAGCGGACATCTTGGTTTTTTTTCTCGCATGGCCTTTTCTAATCCGAAGGATAAACCCTCAATAAGTGTTCCTTGCACTTGTATCTATCTTGACCCAGGCTAGGTTCGCCAGGAACAGAAGGGTTTCCACTCGCTCACTGACCAGCGGCTAAACCAGTAAATATTGGCGGGATTCCACTTAACACGTTTAGTTGCTCCGTGAAGTGTCTCCGATCAATTTCCAACACAGGGGAGGCGGCCAGAGAGAAGTCCCCGAGGTACTTTAGTGCTCCGCTTTCTTCGGGCCTCCTTCGAATTGCGGGTTCCGGGGAAATGTCAATATTGAGAGACCGTCAACTGCTAGCTCCATATCCCAGGAAATTAAAATTCCGAGGATCATCCTGAATACTCTGCCATTGGATCCTTCCGCTGTGCATTTGATGTCTATCAACGGCTCATGTCTGCGTTTAACATATATAGTGACGTATTTGTCTTCTCCGTTCGACATACACTAAACATGTACATCAGGGGCTAATAAGTGTACTAGAGAATTTTTCAGAACGATAGTACAACCATACAAAGCGTGAAACGGCGTAAAATCGTCATAGCGTTTTCAATTATTAGGGATTGCTTTAGAAAGTTTGCAACCATGTAATGTTTACGTGAGCATAATGTTTGCTGAGTGAATGATGATTGCCATAGACAGTTAAATAGGCAGTTAGGAAGAAACGCATAGACACACTGGACCTAGGGAACGTCTGAGTGAGTGAGTGCTTGTGGTTTAACGTCGTGCTCAACAATTTTTCAGTCATGTGACAACGAAGGAATCCTTAGGGTGCATGTAATGTACCCCTTGTTGCAGAACGGATTTCCACCGCTCTTTTATCTAGTGCTGCTTCACTGAGACGACTTACGGAAGGCAAGCACGCCTGTAGTGTTTATACTTCATTTACGCGCATGCAGTTCTGGTGTTTAAACAAAAAGATGCTGTTTTTACCTTTCTACCTATGAACCTGAACGTGCTCGCACATTTCATTTATACGACGGTGAATAGCGTTATGGTAAGAGGAAACCGGGCGGAGTCCGTCAAAACCCACGGCCATCCGCAGGTTTCTGCAACACCTTCCCACGTACGTCCGGAGAAGGAGCTAACATGGGTTGGACTTGAAATAGTAGCGACCACATTGGTGAAAGGTTCTTGGGTCGTTAAGTTAAGCTTTGATTGCAACTGTTCATAAAAACATCTCGTTCATGTCACAATCATATACAGCCCTCAGTCTCGTGCTCTAAGCGGACTTCGATACAACTAGGGCTGATATTCCCAGAGATCCTGAACGCTCTGTCCATATTTGCCAACAAGAGTGTTGTAGATATCACAAAGTTTTATAGAATTACAGTGAAGGCGTTTGAGTGAGTGAGTGAGTGAGTGAGTGCTAGGAGACGCTTTACCGAAGGCAAGTAAGCTGCCCGAGCATTTATACTGATACGGTCAACCAGTCGTTGCACTATCCCCTTCATGCTGAACGCCAAGCGAGGAAGTTACAACTTCCTCTTTTAAGGTCTTAGCTGTGACTCGATCCAGAGCTGATCCTGGATCTACCGCTCGGACGCTCTACCAACTGTGCTTTCCGGGCCGGTAGGGAACGTTTGACGTAGAACGCAAATCATAATGTTTTTATTTATATAGAATCGTTTTTTCAACAGACACTTTATTCTACATAATTCAGACATTGGCGAAAAGCATCAAATGATGATACGTGGATAAACGCAACTCTCATGTAATAAATACGAAAAAAACAAAAAACAAACAAACGTCAAAGCCAGCTTGGTCAATGCCACCATAACGCTGGTCACCGTCTAGGAATTCTAGACCAGCAACCTTTAATACATGACCTCACTTTTAAAAACTAGTTCTCCTGAAGCTGTTATGCCATGGAGCGTTTGAAGTTGATACCACTTAACTATTAACATTATCAGCTAGAGTAAAACCCTAACTGAGATGCTCGATTTCACCGGTTACGTGTGATCATTTGCCAGATAACACACAGTCGTCACGGCTTTCTGGCAATATCCACTATCTTCACGAGGAACTGGCGATTATCATAGTGAGGGAAAACGTTATAATTTTCAGCGCATTAATCACAATGAAGTAGCCTTAGCATGGGGGATTTGTTTTGCCGAGAACTCCATGGTCACACATGCTTTTTTGCCAAGAACTCAATAGTTAGGAATTTTTTTGTCCAAGAACTCAATATTGTCAGGAAAATTGCTGTAAACGTCATAGTTTCTCCCTTGCGTTCGCAGAGAACTTAACTTAGTACACGAAAGAGATCCCATAGAGAAAATTCACTAGTTTTAGAATAACAACGTTTTCCTTGCATCTGCCTCTGTCTCTGTTCTCATCACAAACCTTATCCGGAGTACTCAACAATAAAGACCCCTAGGCACCTCTTTACACGCCTCTGTCCTGTGATATAATCTGGACTATCGAACAGAAAATCACAACAGATGCCATTCTAAATCTCCCCCGAAATTGGGGCCTCCGTGGCTGAAGTAGTTAGCACGCGCTGCAGCGCGGCGCCATGACCCAGGAGCCTCTCACCATTGTGGTCGATGTGAGTTCAAATCCAGCTCTCCGGCAGTACGTGGGAAGGTCTACCTGCACCCAGCGTATGGTCGTGGTTCCCCTAATACTGGCCGCCGTCGTATAAGAGAAATATTCTTGATTATGGCGTAAAACATTAACCAAATAAATAAATAAATAAATAAATAAATAAATAATCCAAACCTGTGTAGATTTGCTTGGCTGCAGAGGAAACGGTTGTACGATCACGAATTTGTCCACAACGAGATTAAGTTGACCCAAGCAAGATGTAATTTTCTGACTATGCAGCTTGCTGCCAATGGAACATTTAAAAAACAAAACAAAAGCTATGAAATTGATGCCTCTATATAATTCGAAAATGACTTGATGAGATACAGTTATTGATCGAGTTAACTTACATCATGACGATCCAACCGCGCTGGGAATATTTGAGAGCAGATTAAATGAATAAGAAATCATTAATTGGACAAGAAAAGAGAATTCCTTTCCTCTTCTTGTACTTTATTGTCTTTAATACATTAGTTAGACGAGAATATATCGTCTATTTTTTCATAACTAAAGAATATTTATTTCTTCGACAAAATTGAAAAGACCATAATAAGTAGCTGGTCTCACAAATGCATTTCTTGAAAAGACTAAATCTTCTTTCTGAGAGACAAGGAAAACACCTCTGAGGCGACACACGAATACAGCATGTTCTACGAAAGAACCATTTTGGGAGTAATCTGTTTGGCAATATTTTACTATTAGAGTGTAATATTGCCCTGAGGCGGCTTATAGCTCAAGCTGAACTCCACTTCACGAAACACCCAAAGAGAAAGATTTACATTACTTCACTCAGAATGTAGCATACAAATGAATATATTTTGTTTTTCTTAAGAGACCGAACTAGTAATTTGTTCACCGTATATGAAAATCATCAATAAAACATATACAAAATTAATTTATAGAGTCTTTTATTACACAAACAGGTCTTCAGTTATCTGCCACAAAAAAGACAGCTTAGAAATTGGTACAAAATTAAACTGAAATATACTAAAGCAGTGCGAACTCGCCTATCAGATTATCTTTCGAGCATTTTTGTCACAATTGCTTGAGCGATGTTCTATTCTGTCACGTGCACACAGCTAGTTCAGTTTACACGGTATGATTTAAGGACGTTTATCAGTTACCGTCAGCTTGATTTGAAAACCACCTTGGCGTAGCCTTAGTCAGCGATACACTAATGAAAAGCTCCGTATACCTTCTAAAAGCCAGCTAATTCCCGGTCTAGGCTATATCTATACGTTTGTCTGGGCACGTCGTGCTGTAGGGGACTCGTAATTCCAATTGAAGCAAGGGTACCGTGGTTAACCATGGCAAACGTGACTAGCAACGCAATGGCGTCACTTGTGGCAAACTCCGGCCTAATCCGGGATGAAGGAAATTGATTGTATGTGCCGTCAATAATCCATGCTTAGCCCCTTATCTGACTGAGTGACCGGTCGCACTGTATGTTACACCCAGCACTAATAGTGTGTCACTAGCCTCTTGGCTCGACACTAAGTAGTCTTAACACCGAATCTAAAGATCTTTAAATTTGATTGGGGTAAGAGTCAAAGGTCACCCCGGAGAATAGGGACTATTCCACGCAAATACTTTCTGTTTGTTGGTGACAAATACATATACGATTTGAAACTTTCATCTCAATATATCAATGGCAATTTCAGCTTAAAATTACAATTTTTGGATTTGTGTCAGAAACTTTCAACGAAATACAGCTTTATCTTGATTTTGTCGGAAACTTTCAGCTCTGAGAACTTCTCACTTGTATAAAGTCAGTCATGTTTATGGGTTTTCTCTTCGTCAGATAATAAGCAAGCCTTCTTTTTGTAAAGCCGCATCCGAAAAGCTTTTGGCTGGATTTTAAAACTTGGGTTTACTAAACAAGAGCTTTAAAACTTCCTACTGGGCCCCGTGGGGAATTTCTCCCAAAATAAAACCTTAATAGCTGTATGTCAGTATTAAGGAAAATAGCTCCAATCAAGGAGCAAGGAGCAGTTGACCTACAAACAAAAAAATGTATATGAAGATTTCAGTGGATGTTATACACTTTCTAAACTACTAAATTCACTTAATACTTAATTTTTGTGGCTCCAAGCTGGACTGGTGTAATATGTATGTATGGATAATATACGTAATCACGTGATCAAAAGGCCAAGAGTAATAGTGACGATAAAAAACGCCATTGTTCTCACCAATCAGGAGGTGTTACTCATCTGAAAACAAATCACCAATTTTCACGTGTTTTCCAGAACACAATTCAGATTCGGTTTTTCAGTTCATTTTCGATATTGTATCCTACTGTCAATTTGCCGCAGCGTTGCCCTAGCTTATAAAGTCGGTATATACTGAAAAAAAGGCAACAGTGTTTTAGTTATTTCGCTGCTTTGGCAGTTTTTAGGCTGGATCCAATCACTTGACTGCAATTGGTTTCTCTAACTTCTTAGTTTTTATGACATTATAAATGGAATGTATGCAGCTATGGATTAAACAAGTTATATAGAGACATATCGCGTTCGTATACTAGGTCTATCTTTCACTTTGCATGAAGGCACCGATCTGTCTGTAGTTAAGTCAGTTAAGGGACGGCGAACGATGTATATAGGGTTGCGCTGTATAATCCTCTGATTGAACGATTTCTTCATACACAACCCAGCCTGATTCATCAGCGTCACTTACATCCCAGGGCACGGCAAATCCGCTTGTTTTTATTGAAAAGATTCGATTTAAAACCGCATCACAGTAATTTAAGCTGGCAGATGAGGCAAACTAAATATTCCTAGCTTGATCGTGAATGCCAGAGATCAGGGCCGTTCTTTAACCCTAGTCTTGTTCAGAGATAGACGCCATCGCTGTTTTCAAACCACATCGGACAGTTGATGGTCGAGAATTATGGGCTAAGTGATCGTTAGCGACAGTTGAGGCAACCGCGGCGTGCTCAATTTTGGAGGATAGATGGTTATTGTTTGTAATATCACAACGTCTGTGAACCATGTAGCTAGCTTCGATTAGATCCTCCACTAGTTTACTACCCTATAAGCTCCAGTGTTTTCACGGCAATACATGAGCCGCCATTATTTCCAGTCACTCTCCGGTGTCTTGCAGAAATATGACCAAAATGATGAGAGAGGCATAAAGGAAACTTCAGCTCGGCTAAGTGAAACGAAAATGTCTTATTTGATTTCTACTCGCTTACTCCTTACAGCGCATGCGTCGATCTTTACATCACTGCCACCACTAGTAAATTTTGTACAGAAATCTTGAACAACACCAAGTTCACTGCGGTCACGATGATAAGACAGGAAGTGATGTCAGAAAACACAAAAAACTGTTTACTTTATTCACATACATTCTTGTTATCTAATGTATGGACAACATGATTCAAAACTGAAACGATTTTACAGGTGAATGCTGAATAAATAGTTCCGCGCCTTGACACCTGTGGTAAGACTAAGCCTAAAGCGTTAAAGGCTTTAGTCGTCAAGCTTGTCTGCTGGTGGCAGTGATGTAACGCGAGCGTAGAGAGCAGGCAGGTGCGTTGCAAGGAGTATATTCTACCTCACCACAGTATAGAGAAACACGGCCCGTGCTGATTAAGATTTGAATCATAAATTGCAAGTGTTTTGATATCCAAACTCAGAGCAATGCGGGTGCTGTGAGTTCAAGTCCAGCTTATGCTGGCTTCCTCTCCGGCCGTATGTGGGAAGGTCTGCCAGCAACCTGCGGATGGTCGTGGGTTTTCCTTGGGCTGTGCCCGGTTTCCTCCCATAATGCTGGCCGCCGTCGTATAAGTAAAATATTCTTGATTACGGCGTAAAACACCAATCAAATAAATAAATAAATTCAAACTCAGAATAGGAGAGAACTCAAATTGTGTGTGGTACATTGTTCTGCCCTGAATTTTAAACTTTCTAGAGAACAATATTTTAATTGCAGGTGTTTGAATTTTTGATATAAGACTTTGAGAAATGTGTGGGATTCTAAAACAGGTTCAAAAGCAGATGGGAACAGTTGTCACCAGTCGATAGTTACGCAAGTAATGGACTGTTTGCGATAGTTATGAGATGGGTTATAATATTACCTTGATCGAAAAACAAACGGGTATCAGGTGAAAATAGTTTCAGAGATATTAATTGATTATCTCTGTGAAGTACATTACAAATATGCAGTCAGATACGTTATAAACATTCACCTGTTATTAAATCATTAGCATTCTGTAAACCGCAGACTAGCAGATTGTGTGGTTTGCTTAAAACTTTCAGGGTTATTCAGTTCGTAACACAATATCATCGGACAATGTTTTATTCACTGATGCTCCGCTGATTATTGTGCACACATGACAAATATTTAAATAACAGCTTAGGTATTATTAAAAAAATCGAATGTCAGTATTGACTTACATACCAGTTAATGTCGTCTAAAAAAGTTCGTCAAAACTGAGTACAAACATGTTTTAAATGCGTTCATAGTATTTGCGATAGCCAGGTTGTAATATGATGCGAGATGCTAAACAGACGTACCAAAGTAAACGTTTGTTGTCACAATGCCACTACAAACTATGTACACAAATAAACCTCAATATCACAATGCCCCTGAAAACTACATTTCCGTGCTTCGTCTCATTCATTCTAAAAACTACACACTCCGAAAAAACACTACACTACAACAAACTACATACGAAGAAAAATTATATCGTGCGTAATTCAGCGAAAAACTATACGTGTGTCATTTGTTTTGTTATGTATTGTTACTATTTCATTCTAAAATGCATTCAAATCTTTGAATTCCGTTGTGGGTCACTTTAGGTGTCAATGATAGTTAATTGTTCATAAATATAAAAATAAGAGGACAAACAAAAAACTCCCCTTTTCAATTAGACTCTATGACATTCAACATTAGCAGTATGTTGCATAAAGATAAACTATATTTAGGCATTTAACTGTTTGATGTAATGTTCAGTAGTCTCTCTGCTGATATTTACTGAATTAGTAAATAATTTTCTTTCACTTTAATGATAACAGATCTGTGTGGTCTGCCCCGTGGGCCTGGCTGAGACGAGCATAAACGTCAACCGGATCCCTGCATTTATGTTCCTGGCAAAGTGCAAATGTTGGCATTAGTACACAGTTTATAAATGACGACCTCTTGTCGTCCTTATTCAGTCCTCTGAAGTAATAGCGGATGAAACTTTTGCATCATGATCCCTTCGTACAAAGAAAGCCTGTCACTCTGCTACCAGACAGATGCCGGATGACTTCTGGTCCCAATCGATGGCACTCGTACCTTGTTTCCTTTACATGTTTCCGGGCGGCAGGCTTGGGGAGAGTAAGGATGTCAGGACTGGCTATGGCTGACGCAACCGGACGAAGACGTATCCTCCTAGCGGCGGGATTGACTGGGTAACATCGTGGTTCAAATCAATCAGAAGATCAGACAGCCAAGGAAGACGCATGGACGACTTCACATATAATCGACTTGATACAATGTTAATGCTGCAGGTGTTGATATATGCTTTCCCATTTTGTCTTTAGGTGAAAGAGGCAATGGCTGAATGGCGTTGGGTATGTAACGAGAGAAAAGGGGATGTGGATGGAGGGTAGGATGCGAGGGGAGAGGGAGGAAAGAAAGTGAAAAGGGGCGCATTTCGTTCCCGGTGCCGCCATGTTTAAAGCACCGGTTGACTGACTGAAAATTTATGCCTCAGAAATCAGATTAGGCACCTCATCCAGTCACATTATACTGGCATTGGGTCGACCGATGCCTTCCTCCTGAAGAGCTATACAGGTCTGTGAGTGTCATAAGTATATAAATGAATAGCCCAGTTAGTTAGTCTTCCTAATGCGTTTTTGTCTAGATTAACTACCAATACTTTTGGCCAGAACCAAAATTGTTCTGGATGAATGTATCTAAAAAATTATTTTTTGTTTCTGTACTAGACCTTATAATGTTTGCAAGTCTTTAGAAAATGGTATGATTTGTCAAAATAGGGTTAAAGTGTACACAGGAAAAACAGTTTAAATAATTAAACTTCATATTGCTTCTCTGAATTAGTGATATAGTGAAGTCGTTTACGACCTATGAACACCACTGGTTTTAGTGATAAGCCAAAAATGAATCATATATATGCGTCAGCCTAGCTATTACATAATAAGACAATTAAGTGGTGAAGAGGACGGCTTTTCATCCCAATTCATAGAGTAATTAGTTTTTTTCTCCCCAGGTCTTCAGTGGAGGCTTGGATAACTCTAACAACGGACGTTGTTTCCAGGGACAACCTTGGAATAGGAAATAAGCCGGGTTCATACTGCTGGTGCAGATAAATAACGGCTAGATCGAGAAGTAATCCCGCAATCCAATTATACAGGTATCGGCTGGAATTGTGGTAAAACATTCGGCGGTAATTGATATTCCAACCCTGTTCACGGGCTGATTATCTGCGCTCCCCCTAGCTCCTCAAACTATAACCAGGCACGACTCATCTACATGGCAATGCGTATACAAGCCGATGTGGACCGTTAGAATGCATGAGGACAGACTCACTCGTCGTGCTCTTTACAGTATTAGAATACATTGTAGACAACACGGAAAATTCCCCTCCTCCTCCGTGCTCCACCCCTCCCCCCGTTCAAACCACATCGAACTGAAAACCCACCTTACCTGTCGTGAATACCTATAGCCATTGATTTTTGAGCAGCCCTTGCCATAGCAAATGCAAAAAAATGGAAGGTGTGCCTGCATGGTGTAGATATACATACGATATTCCCAGGCTTGGTAAAGACGATTTATAGGCTTTCTTCTATCTACTCATTAATTACTGCATTTTTGCTTAATATACAGCTTGGCCATATGGACCAGATCCTGTTTTTATTCTACACACATTTTATATTTATTCCACAACTTCATTAAAGAGTAACGTGGTGTAGATCTCTAGCAATATATAGAAAGCCAATTTATTCCAGATTTTGATAAATTGCGCGGTTTCGGGGAAACTGCTATTTCCAGAATCAACTTAAGCACGTATTACCGTTTTCTTCACATTTATAATGTACGATCGTTTTATTAAATTCTTAAACAGCCAGTCTAGATTATTATTCCTCACCTACAATTCATAGATTGTCTGATTTAATTGACCTAAACACTATCACGTGATAAGCGCCATTTTTCGAAGCGAAAGACCTCGTTCTCCGCGCTTTTTTTTTGGATATCACCTATCTTGCGCTAAACACCTACTACACGCTTAAAGAAGCACTATCTATATAATAGTCTCACGGTGACTCACGTTGGAAGCAGGTTTCCGTGAATCTCAATAGGCATATCAGGTTTGCTTGCTCTTCTCAGAAAGACACAGTTTGCCATTCGTATGTGGAATCCGGTACTATAGCTTAGTGTCCTGTCACCAGGTTAACGCTGGCAAAACAATAGGCTACACGCCTTATAGGCTCGAGTACTTTGGATGGGAACAGCTCCCTGTTCATTACCATTCAAATGCCTGTCTACAGGACACCTGTCTACTGGAGTTCAAGCTTTAACCTGGCAACTTACAACAGGGAAGATCCATCCTAAGATGTGATTAAACCATTCAATGCAAACAACTTTAAAACCATCAAGTTAAATGGGACGATATTAAGAATATATATTTAATTAAGAATAATCCGTCAGTAACCAACCAACCA
This sequence comes from Liolophura sinensis, assembly GCF_032854445.1. Taxonomy (NCBI): domain Eukaryota; kingdom Metazoa; phylum Mollusca; class Polyplacophora; order Chitonida; family Chitonidae; genus Liolophura; species Liolophura sinensis. The sequence goes on from NC_088301.1 coordinate 14,529,926, forward strand.
ACCAACCAACCAACCAATCAATCAATCAATCAATCAATCAATCAATCAATCAATCAATCAATCAATCAATCAATCAATCAATCGGCCTGATACACACATACAGCGCTTTAGTGGGCTATCAAATCTAACTTTATAGCCCTTTTTACAATGTTTCCAACGGTAATACACTAGACTTCGTAGTATGACTTATAACCTGGTATACAAGCTGTCAGAATGGTGATGTCTGGCAGATAGTGCCGGATGTTATTTGTGAGGTGGGACTCACGGTAGCTATTCCCATTCGGCTTTTCTGGCATGTACATCATTGACTTTAGGGCACGGTTTGGATTGTTTAGATCGGTTCGCTTCTGAGAATTAGTGGGAAACATTATCATTTGCCAACTATCACAATGTCATCGCTGCTTTTGGTATTTCGACAGTTAACTTGTCTAAAGTGTGGAAACTGTTTCAGCAGTGAGTGTATAGTGTATATAGTGTGTTGTCGTCAGCTGATACATCCACTATTATTATTCGCCTATGGAGGCATATTGTTGACATACAAACATCAACGGTCCTAGTTTGGATCCTTGTGGGTCCGCTTCCACAAAGATACTGTAGCTGCAATCGATAGTAAACCCTACGATCGAGTTTACAGTTGATCGTATAAATAATTTTCGCCTCTTGCACAAAAGAATGGTAAGGCGATTGTGATTTGTTGAAGTTACAATCGCGACCGTAGGCCAAACTAAAAAAAGATGGCCTGTGTAAATGGACAATGTACAAGTCAATAACTTTTCTTGCCTTCATCTTCAAAAGAGTTTTAAAAATAATGATTCAGCATCTAGAAACCATCTTGTTGAGACAATTGCAAAAGGAGTCGAAAAATACTAACTAACAGTCTATCTAAGGTAAGTATTTGTATTCGGCGTTCATTTTAGGGCGCTTGTAAACATTTACAACAGGGTCGACCCCATTGTAATTTCTGATTGTAAGGTTATCCTAGCTTACAATGCATTCGTGCAAGAGGCTGTCGATTCTTAGCTATGGCTAAGATCGAGGTCTTAGTGATTTACAATCAACTCAGGCCTACGATCCCATTAAGCTGTAGAAAACATATCGGTCATTCAAAGATAAATATGATCTTAAGAATGTCAAAACAATAACTGTAAAACATACATGCTTAGCTTTCCCAACAAGATGTCATGATTAACAAGTCCGTATTATTTGAAGAGTTGATGAACTGTGATCGTATCTTTGACACCATCTGGCACTATAAAGATTCATGGTATTCAGACAGGTGACCATAACTGTCCTTTTTCTTTCGGGATATTCCTCAAAATACAAAATGTTTATAATTAAAGTGAAAGACAGCACCTGACTAGTGTTTATCTCCACTGAAAGACTACCATTCAAAGTATCTTTAATAGGCATTAAATATCTGTTTAGATTTATTCCACCCAGTAAAATTTAGTGAAACTTCGTCTTGACACAACTTCAGCATGTCTCCATTATCGAGAGCAAGTTGACGTCACGTTTACACTAGATCTCTAACGTCGAAAGTATTTTTCGTATGATACATGTAGCTTAAGCAGCAGGCCTACCCTATGGCAGATAAAAGTTGTGGACTTCGGCAATGAAGGCCCAAGTGACAAATATAGTTTTCTTAGAAATTAGACATACTTGAAAAATATTTCTTCCATTGCTTGAACTGTTGATACAGTACGCTTACTATATCATTTACAAGGAACTGCAGCGACCATGTTTAAATAGCCTACCTACAGATGCTTTGCCAAGTTATTCAGGCCGTGGCCTCCAGGGGGTGGGGGAGCGGTTGTCCTGGTGATTTTGACCCCTATTAAATGTTTTAGACTCACGCTCAAGAATTCTGACACAAATGGAAATAAATCTAAGCACCACTGGGGCTGATCTAGGCATTCGATTGTAGCAGGATTTTATGCTTCAGTTTTGTACCGGTGACTTCTAGGATGTAACCAGTTCTGATCGAGTTACCGCGGACGTCAGAGAAAACGCTTCGACTTGACTACGGCATTTCAATAATTTTACTGTATTTTATAAAAGAAAACAAAAAAAAATATCCCTTGCATGCGAGAAAGAGGAAGCAGGAAAATTTAAATTCTTCAGTTGTATTAAATTCTGAAAAAAGTTCACAAGATTTAATTAATTATAAATATTGTCCGGTGAGGTGCCGCCATGTCATTCCCATAAACCTTCGGCATCCCTAATGAATTATTATTATTGTTATTTAGAAAGTGGTGACTAAACGCTAAAATGAACAACAAAAAATGTATTTGGGGAGATGAATGCGGTTTGGGCCGAGACGGTATGCTACTGTCAGACATAATTTGTGACACCGTCGTTGAATACTATACGGCTACACGGCCTGATTTTACGTCTGCGGTGGTCCGTAAATGACACAGACCTAAACCACAAGACTTTGTGAAATGATCCTTCGGCTATACGTAACTAAATCGTTGTAAACAATCACAAAATGATGTCTGTTGCTGTAGATATGTGTTGTCATGTGTCACTTCATGGAGTAAATGGGTAATGGCTACGTCACAGCTTCGACCGCGCAATCTGATAACAGCGTATTTCATTACATAAAATTATCAAGATGGCTGCCTCGGCTCACACCAGCCATTTGTGCAGTACTGTCATTTTGTTCTACAAATTATTCGGTGAAATATCATTAAAATAATAAAGTATGATACTTTCTAGAACGTTTGACTATCCTGCTTTCGATTGAAATATGTTCTAGTCAGGTCCTGTCTTGTCCTTTAAGGCCTGTTATTTCCCAGAATCATTTCTCAGGTTCTAAAACCCTTAATATTATGTTATTGACATACACAGATGAAAAGAATAGGTAGATCTGCATTTATTTAAAATCATTGTCCTCTTAAATGCAGTGATATCAACTTCTGAAAATCATTGACATCAGAAACATTGCTTACGTACTGAGTCTTAGATGGGCTGACACACAGTTTGTTGACATTTTAATAACTGAGGGATTGGACACGTATTTTCTAAGTCTGGTATAAACCTTATCTAAGAATCTCAGAAACTCATGTTTATCGAAGGTATCTGCGAGACCGTAATTTAACAGATCCATTGACTCCTTCGGTGAATAAAATGGTGCCTTACTAACATCTAGCATTGAAATAGAAATAACTAGAAGTTGTTCTCTTACTTCATCATCCATCCACTACCCACCTTAAAAAAAACACAAAAACCCTACTAATACGAACAAGTGTGTGTGGTGTGGGGGTGTGGTGGGTGAATTGGGGCGACGAACACAAAAACCCTACTAATACGAACAAGTGTGTGTTGTGTGGGGGTGTGGTGGGTGAAATTGAGGCGACGAACACGCTGTTTACATAAAGATGTTAATTAGTCTTCCGCGATACGCAATTGATGCCGAAAATACGCTCCTAATTTCATCCATTTCTGTTTAGATTGTAATAAATTCACTCGTCAATTAATTAGCAAACAAGTAATAAAATAGTTATATGACAGTTCTCTTTTTCCTGTTGATCAATGGGCAGAGCCGAAAGGTAGTGTGAAACAGTTGTCTTCCAGCGAAGTGGAAAGAAGAAGGAGAGATTTAAAGAGGAACGAAGTAATCAACTTTGCACAGGAAGACACATTTGTTCTCTCTGCAAATTGCGATTTCTGTGGACCACATGGCAGCTGAAGGTCAAAGACAGTCGAAGTAGAATAACGAAAGTGCCAGAGCAATTGCGAAAAAGCACGCAGGAAAAAAAACGACATGTCAAAAAAGAAGGAGTGGAAAGGTTAGAACTTGTGCAACAGTTACTAGTGAAAGGCAATTTACATGTGATTGCTGTAATTTGAACAAAAAGTATTCGTTACTTTGCAGGATACAGAAATGTCTTTTCTAGTTTATAAAACAGGTCAGGCAGAGAGGTTCTGAAACGCTTACACTTTGGGCCATGTCACCACTGCGAGGTTTGTACTCAAGATTAAGGCCGCAGAACCTCAATTGTGTAAGTAGTATTGCGATCCTCATTTGACAACGTTTATCTAAGTCTGACGTGACGTGCGTGTAGACTGACATTCTTAATACAAATGCTCAGTTCTAATCACGTTGAACACTGTGCAAGATGTATGCCATTTTGTATAAAAGACAATTTTACAATATTCAGTTTCAATAATTTTTTTCACAATAATTTTACCTGTTTTAACAGTGCTTTTTGGTTTTTTTTGAAATGTTATATCTTACATAAAAGATAACGAATTGCCCGATTTGCACCTCATGACCGCGGAAGATTAAATAACGTGGAGAGTAAAAATGATTTACAGAAACTGTTTTCAGACAATAAAACGAGACAAAGACAGATGCAATAAATTAAGTAGCTTTTTAAAGAATTTGGTGAATGAAAGATGTCCTAATAACTCGCACACTGGGTAAAACCTGTTTTCAACTTGTTTCTTCAGAAGGTTTGAGAAAGTTCTTTTACAACAAGAGTAATGGTACCAAAAAACCTAAAGTTCCCTTTTCAGAAAAAAGAAGAATTTCTGTCGAAATTGTTTGATGGAATGATTCTGTTTGACTACACTTGCCAAACCACCTCCAACCATGTCTCACATTCTCTGATGTTCCACTTGTTCCTTTTTTCCCTCTTTCAACTCGATTTGCCAAAATTCCTAGGCGATATGAAGAGTGAATTGCTAAGGGCAATGCTGAAGGAATGTCTATATATGAATTATTCATTGAGTAATGTTTCCTCGGTTCTGTACATGGACACATTCATCACCGTTGTACACGCATTGTAGCCGTGATTAGGGGCTGTATACATATCCTCCCCCTTCCCCACCACCCCACCCCACTGGTATCGTGCTAACAACCAGCTGGGTCGGTATCATTTACAACTGCATAAAATGACACATCCAGCTTTTCCCTACAGCAAAACTATCGCACACAAAAAAGCCACAAAGTTATTAACTTGAATTTTCCGCTCCTCAGAAAGAATTCAATGTCATTCAATGTCTTTCGGTAGTGAGTGATTTGAAAATATCGAATCGGATTAATATGAACGATTCCATCAGCAGTGGCGTTTCTGTTACACTGTGAATGTGCAGATTATAGCATCACGGTCCAGAGTTCATTTATCCCTATACATGGCAATATAATTTATTTATTTACTGAATTAGTACTCAATGTCGTACTCAAGTAATCGTGACTTATACAAAGGAGGTCAGTTTTAATAGTGGATGGTTAAGAGGCTCTCCTGTTAACTGACAAACTTCTTGCTGTTCCACAAGATTGGCTTCGTTTAAGATCACTCGACCACTAGACCAAACCAATTACTTTGTTGACCACTGATTCTCTTAATCTTACTCGTAGTCATCCGGTTGCATGATCTTTTTTTAAACAACACATAAATTGTCAAATTTGTCAAATTACACATCAGCCAGACCAAACTCTCGCACGCCTTGGACTTAGTAAAGAATTCATTTGATTAATAAACACTGACAATTTGAAGGTCTAAACCATATACATTCACAATTATGTTGTGCGGTACTTCTGCACTAACAGAAATTTTCTGCTTTAATATGACCCGATGTTAATCTCTCTTGTGTAGATCTCTGGCCTTCGGATATTTCTCCCGTATAGAGGAGCCGCTTGACAGTCAGTCATTTAGCTGATACTGTTCTGGGCATTTTCCACTGAGTAGTTTACCGTTCGTTAACCGTGTCTCGCAGTTTCAATGCCCTGGTGACGGAATAGTCTTACAGACATGGATGGAGGCCGGCCACTTCTTCTCTTTCACAGCCTGTCAAATGATGGCTCTTGGTTCCGAGCCAAACAAACAGGTCCTTTGTAGCACAGAGAACTGAGCACTTAGCTCCTCTTCACACCAGTTGGTTCGACGCGTCCGAGGGGATCTGGTCAGGGAAAATGGCGTCAGGCAAACCTTTAAGATGGATAACGTGTTTTCATAAGGCCAACTTTTGACATTTCTGGTTAAGATGGTCTCCTTGAAACATGAGCTAAGTGTTCTCGAGTTAATCAGCCATTTGCGGTCGGTTAGGCTGGCGGAGAACAGTGAGCGGCACAACAGGCCAATATGCTTTTACACTTAACGTATCGTGAGTTCTTCATAGCGACTTCGAAACCATGTACTGCATACATCAGTCTACAGTATTGTCATCCGTGCTTCCAACAAAGTAGACATTCGTATACCAGCCTTCAACCCACATGAATGTTCCACGTCAATTATTGCAGGGCCAATTCCCAAACCAACATTCAACACGAACCATCATAAATTAAGAAAGTATATACATTACGAAATTTAAGACGGCTTCTTGCAGAAAGGAGAGATCAACAGTTCCTCAGTGATGTTTTAAAGACGCTGGTTGTGTTTTATATCGAATCTAGACTATTCTGATTCAACTCGACGAATTTATTTATTTGATTGGTGTTATACGTACTCAAGAATATTCACTTATAAGACGTCGGCCTAGCATTATAGCAGGAGGAAACCGGATAGGGCTCAGAGGAAACCCACGACCATCCGCTAATTGCTGGCAGGGTTTCCCACGTACTGCCGGAGAGGAAGCCAGCAAGAGCTGAACAAGAACTCACAGCGATCGCATTGGTGAGAGGCTCCTGGGTCATTGAGCCGCGCTGGTGCGCTAATCACCTTGACCACAGAGGCCTCCAGCACGACAAACATACAGTCACTAAACTCGTATTAAGTTGAATTATAAATAGAAACGGTTATGAAATAGAGTGCCATGTATTCTGGAGGCCATATTTATGCATCGTCCGATGGGTACTTCGTCATTAATCAATCTATCGAGTCACAGTCATATAATTATTTCTGAAAAAAAAGACTTCTTTGACAATACCACGTCTTTTGACAGTCACGAGTTTGATTATTGCATCAGCCGATTTTTTCCTATTTGTTGAAAAGATTCGGCATTTGATTAAGGCTGAGGGATCTTTGATTAGGTGGATTATAATATAAAGTACTGAAGCAGAAATTAACACTACGTTCAAATTCATCACTTCACCAAAATTTGGATTACTATCCTACTTTGTCTTATCTTTTGTTTATAATTAGTATTGCATTATGATGTCAGAAAAAAACCTTGATTTGAATCGGAAAAAATGATCTTAAGCGTTTATTTACCATATAGATTTTTCATCTTAACTTTGCTGCACTCAGTGGTCCCTACCGTATTTGTTGGTGGTTAGTTGTATTGAGGGGTATATTCAATACGGAGTGAAGGCGTGGAGAAAATACATGATGTTGATTCATATATGTATATCGATTAAAAAATAGCAATAAGTTGAACCCCCAGCGTTCCGGCAAAACACGTTTGTCAACCAGTACATAGGTTACTTTTTATCTCCCACGTCTACAAGAATTGCGTATGTCATGTACCTTCTGCAGACTATCAATTTTTACCCGCACTTACTGACCCGGAAGAAAAGGGGCTCTCTTTTGAAAATGTCAAATCTTGGACAGAAAAAAAGGCTAATAACCGAAACAAGTAAACGTTCGTGTATAAATGCAAAGGTTACAACGCCAATAAACATCTATCGGGTTCTCCAAATGACATGTCTGCCCGTGTAAGCAAACATGGATTTGTTTCCAGGGATCGTTAATGGCTTGTCGTAGTCAAAAACATAACGGCGAGTGTTTGAACATCCGTGTAGGTCGGTTGTTTGCTGAACGACCCCTGGAATAAAGAAGATATATTACTACAAAACTGATACTGCTCGCCACCACTGCTCTCCCACTCGAGTTGAGTATGAGTGTAAACGCGCTTGGCAAGCTCAGGGGCATGTCGGTTGACACGCAGGCTTGAGTATACGTGAGGCATGTAAAATCTACTTACCTAGTAGACTGAATACATCAGTCAGAATGATATTCAATCTTTGAGCACGAATGGAAATGCCAAGCATGCGTCTGTCTAGTGAGTACAACTTCAAACTAACGCCACGGAATGGGCTTACAAATGTGCTGATGGAATGAGGGCAGACGCCTGACAACTTAAAACTTATACCACGAAATAGATTTCAAAATTTGCTTGAACGAATTGTTCAAGGCCAACGTGAGGAAATGTGAATGGTTGATTTGTTTGAATCTACAGTGTCAGTGGGTGTTGTATGGACAATGGTACGATAATTATTACTATACAATATGGAAAGTAAAACCAAAGCAGCATCGACAGTGCTATGGTGGGCGAATGTCCATACGTGTGAGTCGTTAAACTGCATAAATGACTTTGAAATTGAGGTCTTTCCAAAGTTTACAAAATTTCATATTTCGAAACAAAGAAGAAACCAAACCCGTGTGATCAATTACACGATATGCTTGGGACGTTTGTCGATAATGGGAGGCAGTGCTGTTATAAAAAGGAATCAAAATGGACGCCAAAATGCTGATATTGAAAACAGGACATCCTTGGTGCTGGATTCATTTGTGTGCTAGGAACAATAATTCAGCTTGGTCTTAAACAGAATACGTCATATGCATGTAGTAGTCTATCTGCTTTAAATTCTATGTGTCTAAACAGACATTCGTATACCACCCGTCAGCTAAAATGGACATTACAGGTCAATAATCACAAGCCCAAAACAATGTTTAAAATAAACCAACAAAAAAACTAAGGAAGTATATAAAGTAAGAAATTAAGACGGATTCATGTAAAGAGAAGCGGTCAACAGTTTACAATTATGTTCGGAAGGCAAAAGGAATGTTCTAAGGGAATGAAGGGAATTAGTCCACAAATCGTGTAACATGTTTCTTCCATAAACAAACATATATCTCAGTTGCGGCTGGATTGCAATTGTTCGTATTTTTAAAGTGTTCGTATTTAATTCAACACGATGAAATACGGCCGACAGCCCCAGATTTATCGGAATTAGACACAGTTATGAAGCAGAGTGCCAGATATTCTGTACGCTCTGTCCATATTTACTTACAAGTCAATTACACTCATTGTAAAACTTAAGAAACTTAGAGTGAAGACGTTTGATGGGATAAACTTGACACTAGTTTTTGGAGTAACTTGTGACAATGGTTGAAATCGTCACATATCATAACGGATGTATTTATTTTCATATTCGATTGGTATTTTTTTAGTACTCAAGAATATCATAACACACAAGATCTAACAAATACTACTGGACAGGATATGTCAAAATTAAACTATAGCCACTGACATATTGGAATGTTTGGTCAAAAAAGAACTTTTCTTCGCAGCTATAGGGTAGTTCAGGTAGGGTTGTTCCTTTTACGTTGTGTATTGTGGCACTGCGCCTTGCGCATACACAAACTTCTTATTGACACGGTAAGTTTAATATATGTCTTCAAAACAAAGCCAAGGAGTTCACTCTCCAAAGCTTAGCTGGCAGCCAAAGACGCCACTGAACGCAAGTTGGTGGATAAAAACACCTTGCAGGACTATACAATGGTTTTCCTCTCCCTCCGTCCACTTCTCGAAGGAAGCGGTCTGGCAATTACATCCGGTTATTACCTCATTGAATGTGGACGAGGGCTTCAATCGTCAGGCCATAACGGTTCTCATCTGGACCTGGCTGCTCCTTGGATGACAACCCCTCCAGGATTGCTCCCAATAAATCTCCTCACCCACTGAGCATAATGATTACATCTCGTTACACTTTCGAGTGTTTTATTGTCACCAGCTTAATAATTGTGGAAGCAATTTACTACGGTTTACTATCCCTAAAGTCCCCAATTACCAATGGTGTAGCACGTAAAGTTGTACAGACAATAAAAGTCATGTCAAAGACGATAAAGGAGTATTATGACGCAGTCATAATTCTCATCCAATGAAATAAGTTTACTTCTATCACCTGACCACGTTTTTGCGTCAAGTGTTTTGGTCACTACGCTAAGCGTCCCGTGTCAAATCCATGTACGGTAGCTTTACAGATTGTTTTTGTCTTGGCTACGTTGAAGAAATATTCCACACCTTTAAGATGGTAGAAAACTTTCGATTTTGTAAGCCTATAAAATCTATTTAGTTTCACTAGCTAAAGCAAGTATAAATGTATCTAGGTCCTGAACGAAACCATTCTAGGAGCCACCTATCTTGGGCACGCAAGGTGATCATTTCAAATATTAGGGTTTCATTCTCTACAAAAGTGATAGTTTATCTCCACTGTTTTGTATTTACAGAATGCACAAACTGTACGTTTGTTAAATCCTCTGCAGACAACTGCGGCGAAAAAATGTTGTACACTCTCCGTAAATGCTAAGTGTTAAAGAGCAGAAAACACGTACAAAATTAAGCCTAGCACAAGAAAGCAGCTTGGACTGAAGTAGTCAGTAGCGGGAATATCGTATTATTCAAGAAGAGAACGAGACAGCATGAGAGTTAAGTATTAGCAAATTTGGCAATCCTTTTGGCAACAATGCCATCTGGGAATTATATTGCTTGGCCCTATAAGTGTAGCACACAAAAAAACACAAAAGAGTGGTTATATAGCCTCAACATCAAGAGAGATTTTGGCACAGTGATAATAAGCTGGATAATCGCCATAGTTGCTCTTTGGGGCAGGATATCAGACTAACTTCATGCCCCGTCTGGTACACCACTCGCACGTGACCAATCATGAACATGGTTGAATTTATTTCCTCGATCAGGAGAGAATTTCATTTCCATTTTGCCAAATAAAGCCTGGGTTCCCCGAGGATACATTTAGCCGGTTCTCTGGAAGGGACTTCACGTAATAGAACCAACCCAGTTAGCCTGCTAACAGCATCAATAATCAAGCAGTTTTAATTCCGCCGTTATCAGCCTCTGACACGAGGCACAGCGCTCAGCTCTCTGAGCACTGCCATTGCGTTCAGCGGAATATACCACTATTTCAATTTTCGGATACCGACAGTAAAATACAGATTAATTTTCCAAGGTGATACAGAGGCAGTGTGTCCACTGCGAACATATAATACATGTATTGACCTGCACTCAAATTTAACCGGAGTCAGCTAGTTAAACCCTCGGTTTACCCACACCAAAAACGAAACAATCTCGACGAACTCGTATCATACTCCATTTGTCGCTTCACCTTCAGCATTATGAGGACGACAGTTTACTCTTCTGACTGTACAATTTGGTAGTTTTCGTATACTCCCAGACTGTAGCATTGCAAAGTGCTTGCTAATTGATATATTTTCAGATTGTACTATGAATGTATATGAAATAGAAAATATTTATTTATTTATTTGTTTGATTGGTGTTTTACGCCATACCCAAGAAAACTTCACTTATATGACGCCGGCCAGCATTATGGTGGGAAGAAACCGGGTAGAGCACGGGGGAAGAAATAGAAGATAAGAAGAACTCATATATTCTGAGACTGTATTGTGCTTGAAGTATTCACAGTTTAACATATTCTCAAACTGTAATATTCTAACGGATTCAAATTCTAACGGAATCTTCAGTTGCATAAAGTAGGAGACAACGCAGACAAAAAATCTAACCTGACAAGACGTATGCACCACGCGTTGCTACTTTTGTACGTTCAGGGTTTGATCAGAAGACATCTGCTTGTTTCTGTGACAGATTGCTCGTCGACCAGTAGAACTTGGTCGTGTCTTCTATTTCACTTGTCGGTGTTTGGCAAAATGTCGCGGTGCTACATGATTAAAACCTCCCCTTGTAAAAAAATGGTTGAGTCTTCATTCTTGATACGGAACAAGGGATAGATTGTCCCATTCCTGTGATCGATGGCATCAATTTACGGAATAAAGTTCCTAGTAACAAAGTTGTTAAATAATACGAGACAGTGACATTGTAGCGCCAACAACGCTATTTAAAATAACCTAAACAGTATCGACGTAGTACAGTAACGCCAACTACAGACGGTATTTAAAATAACCTAAACAGTAGCGACGTAGTACAGTAACGCCAACTACAGACGCTATTTAAAATAACCTAAACAGTAGCGACGTAGTACAGTAACACCAACTTCAGACGCCATTTAAAATAACCTAAATAGCATCGACGTGCATAGTAACGCCAACCTCAGAAGCTATTTAAAATAACCTAAACAGTATCGACGTGCATAGTAACGCCAACCTCAGACGGTATTTAAACTAACCTAAACAGTATCGACGTGTACAATATCGCCAACTTCGGACGCTATTTAAAATAACCTAAACAGTAGCGACGTGCACAGTAACGCCAACCTTAGACGTTATTTAAAATAACCTAAACAGTAGCGACGTGCACAGTAACGCCAACGTTAGACGTTATTTAAACTAACCTTAACAGTATCGACGTAATACAATATCGCCAACTTCAGACGCTATTTAAAATAACCTAAAGAGTATCGACGTGCATATTAACGCCAACCTCAGAAGCTATTTAAAATAACCTAAAGAGTAACGACAACCTCAGACGTTATTTAAACTAACCTAAACAGTATCGACGTGTACAATATCGCCAACTTCGGACGCTATTTAAAATAACCTAAACAGACGCTATTTGAAATAACCTAAAGAGTATCGACGTGCACAGTAACGCCAACCTCAGACGCTATTTAAAATAACCTAAACAGTGTCGACGAAGTACAGTAAAACCAACCTCAGACGCTATTTAAAATAACATAAAGAGTATCGACGTGTACAGTAACGCCAACCTCAGACGCTATTTAAACTAACCTAAACAGTATCGGTGTGCATAGTAACGCCAGCCACAGACGCTATTTAAAATAACGTAAACACTATCGGTGTGCATAGTAACGCCAACCTCAAACGCTGCTCAAAATAACCTTCATGGTACTGACGTGTATCGCAACATCAAATTCATAGGCTGTTTAAAATAACCGACACGCTATTGACGTGCATAGTAACGACAACGTCAAACGTTATTTAACGTACACTGTATTGACGTTTATCGTAACGCCAGCCTCAATCGCTGTTGTTGAGTATCACGCAAGGCACTGACCTTGATGGTAACACCAACCACAAACCTTGTTTCTACATGATCTACACATCTATGGCCTACGTCAATTTAAATGTCAACTTTCACTGGAAACGGCACTAGACGGCATCACGTGATAGTGATCTCACGTAACAAGATAAAAGCACCAAAAAACAAAAAGTGCGCTGCAGTATGGATTTACTTTAGGTTCTTCTGGTCTGCGAACGTTTAAACCATGAACGGCATTGCTTTCATGCAGACCTTTATTCGCTTATATAGCATGGCAAAGAAATTACTCGCGGTATGTAGTGTGAACCCACGGGGTCAAAGTCTAAAACCTAAAATAGCTTCAAAGAGAGAAGAACCAGTATGCCATATTGGTTGTCAAATATGACGGTTGTGAAGAATTGGTTTTACACAAATCTTGCCCCTGTCTAGCTTGCTTTCATGTCGTCAGTTTTTTGCTTTACGGTTTTGGGCGTGAAACATGAAGAAAAAACAAGATATAATATTCAGATACTTTCTCAGAAATTTGCACAGAAGAAAACCGGACATGTTCGCAGGCATGTGCAAATACTGCCTCTGACAAACACAAGCGTGAACAATAAATCTTGCAAATAACCTAACGGCAAAGAATCAATAGTTTATAAAAAGATGGCTAACCTGCAGAATTTCCTTGTTAAACTATTAATTGACAGATACTTGACACCTTGTGTGTGTTCTGGACAAACGGAGTGACGTTTTTTGATTCATTCATTGATGAATTTATGGATTGTTCGATTGATCTATAAAGCAATGGTTGAACTGAACAACGTACGATACGCATCTGATTTATCAGCTGACTGATATGTTGAACTCAATGGATGTGCTATCCATAAGTCCACAGGGTCAACGTGCTCGTCGGTGAGGATTGTTAAACTTCAGCTGTGTTCCACTGATGGTGGATTGATGTGTACTAACTGAACTGCTGGAAACTGTCCAATGCGTGAGGGTTAATGAAATACCTTAACGCAGTCGTCCGGTTACTAGAAACAAAATTTTGTTAAATTACCTGATATTGACCTAACCTAGTTTTAGACCAAAACGACCTGCCAGATTGCCCTTGTGTGATCAAGAACGGACAGATGAATAATCGTTGGACACTCCGGACAATCCACTTAGTAACGGGCAGTCCAGGAAGCCACGGTAGTTCTGCACCACCCCACGCAGTTGATGAATATCCGCTCTTCACACAGACGGCCTTCAGCGAGGTCGAACGCCTTTCACTTGTAACGGACAGATATCAAACAAGGAGTGAAATTACTCCCTGCGTGAACGTGGCCTACTGAAGTGGTCGGGAAGACTTCGGATTAGGATTCGGTGACCTGGCAAATTTGAAGGGCAAACTGTCTGAGAAGAAAGGTAAATTCTTGTAACATTGGCAAGGTGGGACCTGGATTGGCTTGGGTAAATTTAGCGGAAACGGTAACCAAGTATCGAAACCATTTTTGCCCTAATCCAGAAGGTGGTTCCATCTAGGCATTGCTGGCTACTGATGATTAACTTTGTTGTGAACGTACTCACAATAACCCAGTAAGAAAAAGGTGTTAAGAACCCTTACGTCAACTTCTAGACAGAATTATTGTTCAATCTATCTTTCTTAAAAGGGGCATCCGAGGTTTAGTTGGTTAGCGCTCTAGCGCAGCGTAATGACCCAGGAGCCCCTCACCAATGCGGTCGCTGTGAGTTCAAGTCCAGCTCATGCTGGCTTCCTCTCCGGCCGTAAGTGGGATGGTCGTGGGTTTCCCCCGGGCTCTGCCCGATTTCCACCGACCATAATGCTGGCCGCCGTCGTATGAGTGAAATATTCTTGAGTACGGCGTAAAACATCAATCAGATAAATGAATAAATAAATAAATCTTTTTTAAATACATAAAGTGGGCCTTTCTCGTGTTTAAATGTTCTCTATTTCTCATTATAATGATAATACTTTGTTTCCTAGGAAGCAAAAGTCTATGGTTTGCAAGTATATTCCAGAAGGATTTGTGTCTGACAAGGTGTAAACATGAACAGGTAGTGCAAGCGCCAGGAAGTAGTAATAACATGTGTCATCGAGCTATAATGTAGAACACTCTCTTCCAGTCCCTGTTAATTGGATACACGGTGTATTTTCCTCGTGTACACGGGAGGAGAAAGCCGAGTGACAGGGAGCTAATATCTGATCAGAGTCAGAAATAACCCGAAGCTGTTCCAATCTCGAATAACAGACAGATAAACCTTGGGGAACGAGAAGACCGACAAATCGATCGGTCTTCATTTAGCCCAAATTATTTCTACCTTGTAGCCCACACAGATATGAACATTAGCCCAAGTGAGCAGATGTTATCAGAACGCCATATGAGTCTGTGGCTACTCTTGTGCTCGCTCCATCGAATGATCACTGTCTAACATTTCTACAACATTTTGATCTGCATTGTCACTCTATTCAAATGCATCACACTACCTTTGACTGGAGCGCGTATTAGTAAGAATATATAGTATACCTGGGTGATGGGAAGACTGATGATTTTCCGAGTATCGTTTTAAATCTGGATATCAGAAAGAAATTAACACATACTTTTTGTATTTATCTAAATCCAGTGATATATTTTCCCCAATAGTGGCATGATATACAACCGCCGAGTACGTGACAAACCTACAAATAGGGCACACTTGACAAATCTACTTTCATGCATTATACACTCTAAAAACTGTTCTTTTATACTTGAACATTTAAGAGAAATTCTTTTGTCTGAGTAATGTTAAATTGTATTTTTTCATTGCAGAATATTACTGTGTTAAATATAGCACACATATTCTGTTAGACAGCATAGACAGCATATCATGTTGAACATGATACATTATTACGTTATATTAACAGAATATGTTCTGGCCTCATTCACAATATAGACCCTCTGTTAAAATTAACGAGTGTACATATACCTGTGCATAAGATGATGGAACCTTGAAGTTCATAACATGATCTTCTGCATGATTTAAACGGTAATGAACAAATATACACATTGTGTCTGCAGTTAAAAAAACTGTCGACTTAGTATGTATTGTAAGCATAACACATACCTTAATGAAAAATCTTTTTCGACAAGACATCTATAATTGTGCAGCAGAATATGAAAATTACCCGATATTTCCGATTTTTAAACACTATTCGTGATTGCATGTCAAGAACAATTGCGACATGAATTTGAATAATTCGGTTTTTTTTAGTGGCAATAGATTACTAAAATAAACTGAAGTATCTTCACAAACTGCATATTCTTAACAAATGTTATCTAATATGAGAGGTGGGATCTCACCTTCTGACTCATTCCCCCAAGGCTATGACCTGACTTATCTAAAGACGATGAATTTATACAGATATATTACAATTAACGAAGCATTTGTATTCACTCTTCGGCCATGGATCGCAGTTTGGTTGATTATGAATCTTTCAGTGTGTAAAACAGTATTTCTCTCAGAGCAGTTTCTCTGCTGTCTGATTGGTCAATTACCCACCTATCAAGACTCGTGTGGGCTGTCCTATAGAGGCAAATCGAAGGGATAACACCCCCTAATGCATTGCACACATTAAGGATGTAACTCGCACGTAAGAATAATAGTAGCATTTCGACTGGGTTTTGAGCTCTGCATGTTAATTTTATTATACTGTAATCGTGTTTAAACAGCCTATTACAATACCTGATCTATTTCAAGTGAACTCCACGTCAATGATGACTAATATGCCAATGGCTTATTCAAAAGAAGTTTAGCCGCTATAATCCCTGGTCGCAATCGTCATGTTATCGGCTCCTATCCTCTCAAATCTATCGGCTAATTGAGGGGTGGTTTTTTTGTGGAGTCAGTCATGCCTGCAGCTCCCTGTGTTGATGTCGGTGCGCTATCGGCACTGAGTGTTGGTCTGATATCGTCGCTTAGCCAAGAACTGATGAATCATAGTAAGGGGATCATGAGTCAGTTACAGAACACCACAATTAAGTCTTATCTCCCGGGGAATGTAACGCCGTTAGTGAACAATGAGGCGCATTAGGAATAACAGACCGTCCTGAACGTTACGTGGTCCACTAACTTCAAATTGAATCGAGTCGTACGGCAGCATGTTCTGGCAACTGTTGACACAATGCAGGATCGGGAATAGTTGAATTAATGAGTACTCCCTGTTGCTATAGAATCACAGCGACATTTGCAAATAGGGGTGCAATTTGACGTGGTAACAATATCAGATGTTGTCAAGTTCTTCATGTTAGGGTGCCTCCGTGGCCGAGTGTTTAGCGTGCCAGCGTGACATATTGACTCATGAGCCTCTCATCAATGTGGTCGCTGTGAGTTCATGTCCACTTACATCTTGTATCTTTTCTAGCAACCTGGTCGTGGGTCTATAATTAAAGACGTACAGCACAGAGAGTAAAATCAGAGCGGCGACGACTGTGTGACATATGGCAAATGGTCACAAGTAACCGGTGAAATACGGCCTCTTGTCACTTTGCCTCAGTCT